>NC_086199.1:35984921-36284921 GCF_035770615.1 Melospiza melodia melodia | reverse complement strand
ATCGTGGATTTTCAGGGGCCAGACGGCCACTATCAGCCATATGCCCCCAAAAACAAACCACGGCCCTTTTCTCTGGTAAACAAAACTCAACTGCCCCTCTTCTGGATGGCAAATTTTAGGACGCACTTTGTACTACGAAAACCGCCCGACTTGGCACTGGTGCCACCTTGGGTCAGGGAACCATCCTGCCTATCGTAGCTTTTCAGGAGCCAGCCGGTCACTCCCAGCCATAGGTCCCCAGACAAATACCTCGGCCCGTTTCCCTGGCAAACAAAAGTAAGCTGCCCCGCTTCTGGATGGCAGATTGCAGGAGCCACTTGGTACTATCAAACCAGCCCAACTTGACACTGGTGCCACCTTGGCTCTGGGAACCATGCTGCGTAACCCGGATTCTAAGACGACAGGCAGCCACTGCCAGCCACAGGCCTCCAAACAAAATCAACGGCTCTTTTCCCAGGAAAACAAAACTCGCCTGACAACTTTTAGATGGCAGATTGCAGGAGCCAGTTGGTACCATCAAACCAGCCCAACTTGGCACTGGTGCCACCTTGGGTCTGGGAACCATCCTGCCTATTGTTGCTATTCAGGAGCCAGCCGGTCACTTCTAGCCCTAGGCCCCCAGTCATAAACCTCGGCCCGTTTCCCTGGCACACAAATGTAAGCTACCCCGCTTCAGGATGGCAGATTGCAGGAGCTACTTTTCACCATCAAACCAGCCCGACGTGGCACTGGTGCCACCTTGGGTCTGGGAACCATCCTGCGTATCGTGTGTTCTAAGGAGCCAGCCGGCCACTCCCACCCACAGTCCCCCAAACACAAACAACGGCGCTTTTCCCTGGAAAACAAAACTGGCCTGCCAACTTTTTGATGGCAGATTGCCGGAGCCACTTGGTACTATCAAACCAGCCCAACTTGGCACTGGTGCCACCATGGGTCTGGTCACCATCCTGCCTATCGTAGCTTTTCAGGAGCCAGGCGGTCACTCCCAGCCATAGGCCCCCAGACACAAACCTCGGCCCGTTTCCCTGGCAAACAAAAGTAAGCTGCCCCGCTTCTGCATGGCAGATTGCAGGTGCTATTTAGTACTATCAAACCAGCCCGACTTGGCACTGGTGCCACCTCTGGTCTGGGAACCATCCTGCCTATCGTGGATTTTCAGGGGCCAGACGGCCACTATCAGCCATATGCCCCCAAAAACAAACCACGGCCCTTTTCTCTGGTAAACAAAACTCAACTGCCCCTCTTCTGGATGGCAAATTTTAGGACGCACTTTGTACTACGAATACCGCCCGACTTGGCACTGGTGCCACCTTGGGTCAGGGAACCATCCTGCCTATCGTAGCTTTTTAAGGAGCCAGCAGGCCACGCCCAGCCATATAGCCCCAAAAACAAACCACGGACCATTTCTCTTGGAAAGAAAAATCCGCTGCCCCGCGTCAGGATGGCAGATTGCAGGAGCCACGTTGCACCATCAAACCACCCCGACTTGGCACTGGTGCCATCTTGGATCTGGGAACCATCCTGCCTATCGTAGCTTTTCAGGAGCCAGCCGGTTACTCCCAACCATAGGCCCCCAGACAGAAAGCTCTGCCCGTTTCCCTGGCAAACAAAAGTAAGCAGCCCCGCTTCTGGATGGCAGATTGCAGGAGCCACTTGGTACTATCAAACCAGCCCAACTTGGCACTGGTGCCCCCATGGGTCTGGTCACCATCCTGCCTATCGTAGCTTTTCAGGAGCCAGGCGGTCACTCCCAGCCATAGGCCCCCAGACAAATACCTCGGCCCGTTTCCCTGGCAAACAAATGTAAGCTGCCCCGCTTCTGGATGGCAGATTGCAGGAGCCACATGGTACTATCAAACCAGGCCAACATGGCACTGGTGCCACCTTGGCTCTGGGAACCATCCTGCCTATCGTGGATTTTCAGGCACCAGCCGGCCACTCTCAGCCATATGCCCCCAAACACAAACCACGGCCCTTTTCTCTGGTAAACAAAACTCAACTGCCCCTCTTCTGGATGGCAAATTGCAGGAGCCACTTGGTACTACGAAAACAGCCCGACTTGGCAGTGATGCCACCTTGGGTCAGGGAACCATCCTGCGTATCGATGTTTTTAAGGAGTCAGCCGGCAACGTCCAGCCATATACCCCCAAAAAAAACCCACGGAACGTTTCTCCAGCAAGCAAAAATCCGCTGCCCCGCGTCTGGATGGCAGATTGCAGGAGCTATTTAGTATTATCAAACCAGCCCGACTTGGCACTGGTGCCACCATGGGTCTGGTCACCATCCTGCCTATCGTAGCTTTTCAGGAGCCAGCCGGTCACTCTCAGCCATAGGCCCCAAACACAAACCACGGCCCTTTTCTCTGGAAAACAAAACTCAACTGCCCCTCTTCTGGATGGCAGATTGCAGGAGCCACTGGGTACTATGAAACCAGCCCTACTTGGCACTGGTGCCACCTTGGGTCTGGGAACCATGCTGCGTATCATGGATTTTCAGGAGCCAGCCGTCCACTGCCAGCCACAGGCCCCGAAACACAAACAACAGCCTTTTTCTCTGGCAAACAAAATTCAGCTGCCCCGCTTCTGGATGGCAGATTGCAGGAACCACTTGGTACTAACAAACCAGCCCGACTTGGCACTGGTGCCACCTTGGGTCTGGGAACCATCCTGCGTATCGTGGATTCTAAGGAGCCAGCTGGCCACTCCCAGCCACAGGCCCCAAAACACACACAACGGCGCTTTTCCCTGGAAAACAAAACTCGCCTGCCGACATTTTGATGGCAGATTGCAGGAGCCACTTGGTACTATCAAACCAGCCCAACTTGGCACTGGTGCCACCATGGGTCTGGTCACCATCCTGCCTATCGTAGCTTTTCAGGAGCCAGCCGGTCACTCCCAGCCATAGGCCCCCAGACACAAACCTCGGCCTGTTTCCCTGGCACACAAAAGTAAGCTACCGCACTTCTGGATGGCAGATTGCAGGAGCCACTTTGCACCATCAAACCAGCCCAACTTGGCACTGGTGCCACCTTGGCTCTGGGAACCATGCTGTGTAACCCGGATTCTAAGAAGACAGGCAGCCACTGCCAGCCACAGGCCTCCAAACAAAATCAACGGCGCTTTTCCCTGGAAAACAAAACTCGCCTGACAACTTTTAGATGGCAGATTGCAGGAGCCAGTTGGTACCATCAAACCAGCCCAACTTGGCACTGGTGCCACCTTGGGTCTGGGAATCATCCTGCCTATTGTTGCTTTTCAGGAGCCAGCCGGTCACTCCTAGCCCTAGGCCCCCAGTCATAAACCTCGGCCCGTTTCCCTGGCACAAAAAAGTAAGCTACCCCGCTTCAGGATGGCAGATTGCAGGAGCCACTTTTCACCATCAAACCAGCCCGACGTGGCACTGGTGCCACCTTGGGTCTGGGAACCATCCTGCGTATCGTGTGTTCTAAGGAGCCAGCCGGCCACTCCCACCAACAGTCCCCCAAACACAAACAACGGCGCTTTTCCCTGGAAAACAAAACTCGCCTGACAACTTTTTGATGGCAGATTGCAGGAGCCACTTGGTACTATCAAACCAGCCCAACTTGGCACTGGTGCCACCATGGGTCTGGTAACCATCCTGCCTATCGTAGCTTTTCAGGAGCCAGCCGGTCACTCCCAGCCATAGGCCCCCAGACACAAACCTCGGCCCGTTTCCCTGGCAAACAAAAGTAAGCTGCCCCGCTTCTGGATGGCAGATTGCAGGTGCTATTTAGTACTATCAAACCAGCCCGACTTGGCACTGGTGCCACCTCTGGTCTGGGAACCATCCTGCCTATCGTGGATTTTCAGGCGCCAGACGGCCACTATCAGCCATATGCCCCCAAAAACAAACCACGGCCCTTTTCTCTGGTAAACAAAACTCAACTGCCCCTCTTCTGGATGGCAAATTTTAGGACGCACTTTGTACTACGAAAACCGCCCGACTTGGCACTGGTGCCACCTTGGGTCAGGGAACCATCCTGCCTATCGTAGCTTTTTAAGGAGCCAGCAGGCCACGCCCAGCCATATAGCCCCAAAAACAAACCACGGACCATTTCTCTTGGAAACAAAAATCCGCTGCCCCGCGTCAGGATGGCAGATTGCAGGAGCCACTTTGCACCATCAAACCACCCCGACTTGGCACTGGTGCCATCTTGGATCTGGGAACCATCCTGCCTATCGTAGCTTTTCAGGAGCCAGCCGGTTACTCCCAACCATAGGCCCCCAGACAGAAAGCTCTGCCCGTTTCCCTGGCAAACAAAAGTAAGCTACCCCGCTTCTGGATGGCAGATTGCAGGAGCCACTTGGTACTATCAAACCAGCCCAACTTGACACTGGTGCCACTTTGGGTCTGGGAACCATGCTGCGTAACGTAGATTCTAAGGCGCCAGGGGGCCACTCCCAGCCACAGGCCCCCAAATACAAACAACGGCGCTTTTCCCTGGAAAACAAAACTCGCCTGCCAGCTTTTTGATGGGAGATTGCAGGAGCCACTTGGTACTATCAAATCATCCCAACTTGGCACTGGTGCCACTATGGGTCTGGGAACCATCCTGCCAATTGTACCATTTCAGGAGCCAGCCGGTCACTCCCAGCCATAGGCCCCCATCACAAACCTCGGACCGTTTCCCTGGCAAACAAAATTAAGCTGCCCCGATTCTGGATGGCAGATTGCAGGAGCCACTTGGTAGTGTCAAAACAGCCCGACTTGGCACTGGTGCCACCTTGGGTCTGGGAACCATCCTGCGTATCGTGGATTCTAAGCAGCCACCCGGACACTCCGTGCCACAGGCGCCCAAACACAAACAACGGCGCTTTTCCCTGGAAAACAAAACTCGCCTGCCAACATTTTGATGGCAGATTGCAGGAGCCACTTGGTACTATCAAACCAGCCCAACTTGGCACTGGTGCCACCATGGGTCTGGTCACCATCCTGCCTATCGTAGCTTTTCAGGAGCCAGCCAGTCACTCCCAGCCATAAACCCCCAGACACAAACGTCGGCCCGTTTCCCTGGAAAACAAAAGTAAGCACCCCCGATTCTGGATGGCAGATTGCAGGAGCCACTTGGTAGTATCAAATTAGCCCAACTTGGCACTGGTGCCATCATGGGTCTGGTAAACATCCTGCCTATCTTAGCTTTTCAGGAGCCGGCCGGTCACTCCCTGCCATAGGCCCCCAGAGAAATACCTCGGCCCGTTTCCCTGGCAAACAAAAGTAAGCTGCCCCTCTTCTGGATGGCAGATTGCAGGAACCACTTGCTACTATCAAACCAGCCCAACTTGGCACTGGTGCCACCTTGGCTCTGGGAACCATGCTGCGTAACGTAGATTCTAAGAGGACAGGCGGACACTCCCAGCCACAGGCCTCTAAACAAAAACAACGGCGCGTTACCCTGGAAAACAAAACTCGCCTGCCAACTTTTTGATGGCAGATTGCAGGAGCCACTTGGTACTATCAAACCAGCCCAACTTGGCACTGGTGCCACCATGGGTCTGGTCACCATCCTGCCTATCGTAGCTTTTCAGGAGCCAGGCGGTCACTCCCAGCCATAGGCCCCCAGACAAATACCTCGGCCCGTTTCCCTGGCAAACAAAAGTAAGCTGCCCCGCTTCTGGATGGCAGATTGCAGGAGCCACATGGTACTATCAAACCAGGCCAACATGGCACTGGTGCCACCTTGGCTCTGGGAACCATCCTGCCTATCGTGGATTTTCAGGCGCCAGCCGGCCACTCTCAGCCATATGCCCCAAAACACAAACCACGGCCCTTTTCTCTGGTAAACAAAACTCAACTGCCCCTCTTCTGGATGGCAAATTGCAGGAGCCACTTGGTACTACGAAAACAGCCCGACTTGGCAGTGATGCCACCTTGGGTCAGGGAACCATCCTGCGTATCGATGTTTTTAAGGAGTCAGCCGGCAACGTCCAGCCATATACCCCCAAAAAAAACCCACGGAACATTTCTCCAGCAAGCAAAAATCCGCTGCCCCGCGTCTGGATGGCAGATTGCAGGAGCCACTTGGTACTATGAAATCAGCCGAACATGGCACTGGTGCCACCATGGGTCTGGTCACCATCCTGCCTATCGTAGCTTTTCAGGAGCCAGCCGGTCACTCCCAGCCATAGGCCCCCAGACACAAACCTCGGCCCGTTTCCCTGGCAAACAAAAGTAAGCTGCCCCGCTTCTGGATGGTAGATTGCAGGAACCATTTGCTACAATCAAACCAGCCCAACTTGGCACTGGTGCCACCTCAGGTCTGGGAACCATCCTGCCTATTTTGGATTCTAAGGAGCCAGCCGGCCACTCCCAGCCACAGGCCCCTAAACACAAACAACGGCGCTTTTCCCTGGAAAACAAAACTTGCCTGCCAACATTTTGATGGCAGATTGCAGGAGCCACTTGGTACTATCAAACCAGCCCAACTTGCCACTGGTGCCACCATGGGTCTGGTCACCATCCTGCCTATCGTAGTTTTTCAGGAGCCAGCCGGTCACTCCCTGGCATAGGCCCCCAGACAAAACCTCGGCCCGTTTCCCTGGCAAACAAAAGTAAGCTGCCCCGCTTCTGGATGGCAGATTGCAGGACGCACTTGGTAGTATCAAACCAGCCCAACTTGGCACTGGTGCCACCTCAGGTCTGGGAACCATGCTGCGTATCGTGGATTCTAATTAGCCATCCGGCCACTCCCAGCCACAGGCCCCCAAACAAAAACAACGGCGCTTTTCCCTGGATAACAAACTCGCCTGCCAACTTTTTGATGGCAGATTGCAGGAGCCACTTTGTACTATCAAACCAGCCCAACTTGGCACTGGTGCCACCATGGGTCTGGTCACCATCCTGCCTATCGTAGCCTTTCAGGAGCCAGCCGGTCACTCCCAGCCATAGGCCCCCAGACACAAACCTCGGCCCGTTTCCCTGGCAAACAAAAGTAAGCTGCCCCGCTTCTGGATGGCAGATTGCAGGAACCCCTTGGTACTATCAAACCAGCCCAACTTGGGACTGGTGCCACCTTGGCTCTGGGAACCATGCTGTGTATCGTGGATTCTAAGGAGCCAGCCGGCCACTCCCAGACACAAGCCCCCAAACACAAACAACGACGCTTTTCCCTGGAAAACAAAACTCGCCTGCCATCTTTTTGATGGCAGATTGCAGGAACCACTTGGTACTATCAAACCAGCCCGACTTGGCACTGGTGCCACCTTGGGTCTGGGAACCATGCTGCGTATCGTGGATTCTAAGGAGCCAGCCGGCCACTCCAGCCACAGGCCCGCAGACACAAACAACGGCGCTTTTCCCTGGAAAACAAAACTCGCCTGCCGACTATTTGATGGCAGATTGCAGGAGCCACTTGGTACTATGAAATCAGCCGAACATGGCACTGGTGCCACCATGGGTCTGGTCACCATCCTGCCTATCGTAGCTTTTCAGTAGCCAGCCGGTCACTCCCAGCCATAGGCCCCCTGACACAAAGCTCGGCCCGTTTCCCTGGCAAACAAAAGTAAGCTGTCCCGCTTCTGGATGGCAGATTGCAGGACGCACTTGGTACTAAAAAACCAGCCCGACTTGGCACTGGTGCCACCTCAGGTCTGGGAACCATCCTGCGTATCGTGGATTCTAAGGAGCCAGCCGGCCACTCCCAGCCACAGGCCCCCAAACACAAACAACGGCGCTTTTCCCTGGAAAACAAAACTCGCCTGCCGACATTTTGATGGCAGATTGCAGGAGCCACTTGGTACTATCAAACCAGCCCAACTTGGCACTGGTGCCACCATGGGTCTGGTCACCATCCTGCCTATCTTAGCTTTTCAGGAGCCAGCCGGTCACTCCCAGCCATAGGCCCCGAGACACAAATCTCGGACCGTTTCCCTGGCAAACAAAAGTAAGCTGCCCCGCTTCTGGATGGCAGATTGCAGGAGCCACTTTGCACCATCATACTAGCCCGACTTGGCACTGGTGCCACCTTGGGTCTGGGAACCATCCTGCGTATCGTGGATTCTAAGCAGCCAGCCGGCCACTCCCAGCCACAGGCCCCCAAACACAAACAACGGCGCTTTTCCCTGGAAAATAAAAACTCGCCTGCCAAATTTTGATGGCAGATTGCAGGAGCCACTTGGTACTATCAAATCAGCCCAACTTGGGACTGGTGCCACCATGGGTCTGGTCACCATCCTGCCTATCGTAGCTTTTCAGGAGCCAGCCGGTCACTCTCAGCCATAGGCCCCCAGACAAAAACCACGGCCCGTTTCCCTGGCAAACAAAAGTAAGCTGCCCTGCTTCTGGATGGCAGATTGCAGGAACCACTTGGTACTATCAAACCAGCAAAACTTGGCACTGGTGCCACCTTGGGTCTGGATACCATGCTGCGTATCGTGGATTCTAAGGAGCCAGCCGGCCACTCCCAGCCACAGGCCCCCAAACACAAACAACGGCGCTTTTCCCTGGAAAACAAAACTCTCCTGCCAACTTTTTGATGGCAGATTGCAGGAGCCACTTGGTTTTATCAAATCAGCCCAACTTGGCACTGGTGCCACCATGGGTCTGGTCACCATCCTGCCTATCTTAGCTTTTCAGGAGCCAGCCGGTCACTCCCCGCCATAGGTCCCCAGACAAATACCTCGGCCCGTTTCCCTGGCAAACAAAAGTAAGCTACCCCGCTTCTGGATGGCAGATTGCAGGAGCCACTTTGCACCATCAAACTAGCCCGTCTTGGCACTGGTGCCACCTCTGGTCTGGGAACCATCCTGCATATCGTGGATTCTAATTAGCCAGCCGGCCACTCCCTACCACAGGCCCCCAAACAAAAACAACGGCGCTTTTCCCTGGAAAACAAAACTCGCCTACCAACTATTTCATGGCAGATTACAGGAGCCACTTGGTACTATCAAACCAGCCCAACTTGGCACTGGTGCCACCATGGGTCTGGTCACAATCCTGCCTATCGTAACTTTTCAGGAGCCAGCCGGTCACTCCCAGCCATAGGTCCCCAGACACAAACCTCGGCCCGTTTCCCTGGCAAACAAAAGTAAGCTGCCCCGCTTCTGGATGGCAGATTGCAGGAGCCACATGGTACTATCAAACCAGTCCGACTTGGCACTGGTGCCACCTCTGGTCTGGGACCCATCCTGCGTATCGTGGATTCTAAGGAGCCAGTCGGCCACACCCAGCCACAGGCCCCCAAACACAAACAACGGCCCGTTTCCGTGGCAAACAAAAGTAAGCTGCCCCGCTTCTGGATGGCAGATTGCAGGAACCACTTGGTAGTATCAAACCAGCACAACTTGGCACTGGTGGCACCTCTTGTCTGGTAACCATGCTGCGTATCGTGGTTTCTAAGGAGCCAGCCGGGCACTCCCAACCACAGGTCCCCAAACACGAACAATGGCGCTTTTCCCTGGAAAACAAAACTCGCCTGCCAACTTTTTGATGGCAGATTGCAGGAGCCACTTGGTACTATCAAACCAGCCCAACTTGGCACTGGTGCCACCATGGGTCTGGTCACCATCCTGCCTATCGTAGCTTTTCAGGAGCCAGCCGGTCACTCCCTGCCATAGGCCCCGAGACAGAAAGCCCGGCCCGTTTCCCTGGCAAACAAAAGTAAGCTGCCCCGCTTCTGGATGGCAGATTGCAGGAGCCACTTTGTACTATCAAACCAGCCCGACTTGGCACTGGTGCCACCTCTGGTCTGGGAACCATGCTGCGTATCGTGGATTTTAAGGAGCCAGTCGGCCACTCCCAGCCATATGCCTCCAAACACAAACAACGGTCCATTTCCCTGGCAAACAAAAGTAAGCTGCCCCGCTTCTGGATGTCAGATTGCAGGAACCACTTGTTGCCAAGTTGGGGTGGTTTGATAGTACCAAGTGGCTCCTGCAATCTGCCATCAAAAAGTTGGCAAGCGAGTTTTGTTTTCCAGGGAAAAGCGCCGTTGTTTTTGTTTGGGGGCCTGTGGCTGGGAGTGGCCAGCTGTCTCCTTAGAATCCACGATACGCAGGATGGGTCCCAGACCAGAGGTGGCACCAGTGCCAAGTCGGGCTGGTTTGATGGTGCAAAGTGACTCCTGCAATCTGCCATCCAGAAGCGGGGTAGCTTACTTTTGTTTGCCAGGGAAACGGGTAGAGCTTTGTGTCTGGGGGCCTATGGCTGGGAGTGACCGGCTGGCTCCTGAAAAGCTACGATAGGCAGGATTGTGACCAGACCCATGGTGGCACCAGTGCCAAGTTGGGCTGGTTTGATAGTACCAAGTGGCTCCTGCAATCTGCCATCAAAAAGTTGGCAGGTGAGTTTTGTTTTCCAGGGAAAAGCACCGTTGTTTGTGTTTGGGGGCCTGTGGCTGGGAGTGGCCAGCTGGCTCCTTAGACTCCACGATACGCAGGATGGTTCCCAGACCAGAGGTGGCACCAGTGCCATGTTGGCCTGGTTTGATAGTACCATGTGGCTCCTGCAATCTGCCATCCAGAAGCGGGTCAGCTTACTTTTGTTTGCCAGGGAAACGGGCCGAGGTTTGTGTCTGGGGGCCTATGGCTGGGAGTGACCGGCTGGCTACTGAAAAGCTACGATAGGCAGGATGGTTACCAGACTCATGGTGGCACCAGTGCCAAGTCGGGCTGGTTTGATAATACTAAATAGCTCCTGAAATCTGCCATTCAGACGCGGGGCAGCGGATTTTTGTTTGCTGGAGAAAAGTTCCGTGGTTTTTTTTTGGGGGTATATGGCTGGACGTGGACGGCTGGCTCCTTAAAAAGATCGATACGCAGGATTGTTCCCTGACCCAAGGTGGCATCACTGCCAAGTCGGGCTGTTTTTGTAGTACCAAGTGCGTCCTGCAATTTGCCATCCAGAAGAGGGGCAGTTGAGTTTTGTTTGCCAGAGCAAAGGGCCGTGGTATGTGTTTGGGGGCATATGGCTGAGAGTGGCCGGCTGGCCCCTGAAAATCCACGATAGGCAGGATGGTTCCCAGAGCCAAGGTGGCACCAGTGCCATGTTGGCCTGGTTTGATAGTACCATGTGGCTGCTGTAATCTGCCATCCAGAAGCGGGGCAGCTTACTTTTGTTTGCCAGGGAAACGGGCCGAGATATTTGACTGGGGGCCTACGGCTGGGAGTGACCGGCTGGCTCCTGAAAAGCTACGATAGGCAGGATGGTGACCAGACCCATGGTGGCACCAGTACCAAGTTGGGCTGGTTTGATAGTACCAAGTGGCTCCTGCAATCTGCCATCAAAAATTTGGCAGGCGAGTTTTGTTTTCCAGGGAAAAGCGCCGTTGTTTTTGTTTAGAGGCCTGTGGCTGGGAGTGGCCGCCTGTCCTCGTAGAATCTACGTTACGCAGCATGGTTCCCAGAGCCAAGGTGGCACGAGGGCCAAGTCGGGCAGGTTTGATAGTACCAAATGCATCCTGCAATCTGCCATCCAAAAGCGGGGCAGTTTACTTTTGTTTGCCAGGGAAACGGGCCGAGGTTTGTGTCTGGGGGCCTACGGCAGGGAGTGACCGGCTGGCTCCTGAAAAGCTATGATAGGCAGGATGTTTACCAGACCCATGGTGGCACCAGTGCCAAGTTGGGCTGATTTGATAGTACCAAGTGGCTCCTGCAATCTGCCATCCAGAATCGGGGCAGCTTACTTTTGTTTTCCAGGGAAACGGGCCGAGGTTTGTGTCTGGGGGTCTATGGCTGGGAGTGACCGGCTGGCTCCTGAAAAGCTACGATAGGCAGGATGGTGACCAGACCCATGGTGGCACCAGTGCCAAGTTGGGCTGGTTTGATAGCACCAAGTGGCTCCTGCAATCTGCCATCAAAATGTTGGCAGGCGAGTTTTGTTTTCCAGGGAAAAGCGCCGTTGTTTGTGTTTGGGCGCCTGTGGCTCAGAGTGGCCGGGTGGCTGCTTAGAATCCACGATACGCAGGATGGTTCCCAGACCCAAGGTGGCACCAGTGCCAAGTCGGGCTGGTTTGACACTACCAAGTGGCTCCTGCAATCTGCCATCCAGAATCGGGGCAGCTTAATTTTGTTTGCCAGGGAAACGGTCCGAGGTTTGTGTCTGGGGGCCTATGGCTGGGAGTGACCGGCTGGCTCCTGAAAAGCTACAATAGGCAGGATGGTTCCCAGACCCATAGTGGCACCAGTGCCAAGTTGGGATGATTTGATAGTACCAAGTGGCTCCTGCAATCTGCCATCAAAAAGCTGGCAGGCGAGTTTTGTTTTCCAGGGAAAAGCGCCGTTGTTTGTGTTTGGGGGCCTGTGGCTGGGAGTGGCCGGCTGGCTCCTTAGAATCCACGATATGCAGGATTGTTCCCAGACCCAAGGTGGCACCAGTGCCAAGTCGGGCTGGTTTGATGGTGCAAAGTGGCTCCTGCAATCTGCCATCCAGACGCGGGGCAGCGGATTTTTGTTTCCATGAGAAATGGTCCGTGGTTTGTTTTTGGGGGTATATGGCTGGGCGTGGCCGGCTGGCTCCTTAAAAAGCTCGATATGCAGGATGGTTCCCTGACACAAGGTGGCACCAGTGCCACGTCGGGCGGTTTTCGTAGTACAAAGTGCGTCCTAAAATTTGCCATCCAGAAGAGGGGCAGTTGAGTTTTGTTTGCCAGAGAAAAGGGCCGTGGTTTGTTTTTGGGGGCATATGGCTGAGAGTGGCCGGCTGGCCCCTGAAAATCCACGATAGGCAGGATGGTTCCCAGACCAGAGGTGTCACCAGTGCCAAGTCGGGCTGGTTTGATAGTACTAAATAGCTCCTGCAATCTGCCATGCAGAAGCGGGGCAGCTTACTTTTGTTTGCCAGGGAAACGGGCCGAGGTTTGTGTCTGGGGGCCTATGGCTGGGAGTGACCGGCTGGCTCCTGAAAAGCTACGATAGGCAGGATGGTGACCAGACCCATGGTGGCACCAGTGCCAAGTTGGGCTGGTTTGATAGTACCAAGTGGCTCCGGCAATCTGCCATCAAAATGTTGGCAGGCGAGTTTTGTTTTCCAGGGAAAAGCGCCGTTGTTTGTGTCTGGGGGCCTGTGGCTGGGAGTGGCCAGCTGTCTCCTTAGAACCCACGATACGCAGGATGGTTCCCAGACCAGAGGTGGCACCAGTGCCAAGTTGGGCTGGTTTGATGGTGCAAAGTGGCTCCTGCAATCTGCCATCCAGAAGCGGGGTAGCTTACTTTTGTTTGCCAGGGAAACGGGCCGAAATATTTGTCTAGGGGCCTCTGGCTGGGGGTGGCTTCCTGGCACCTGAAAAGCTACGATAGGCAGGATGGTGACCAGACCCATGGTGGCACCAGTGCCAAGTTGGGCTGGTTTGATAGTACCAAGTGGCTCCTGCAATCTGCCATCAAATGTTTGGCAGGCGAGTTTTGTTTTCCAGGGAAAAGCACCGTTGTGTGTGTTTTGGGGCCTGTGGCTGGGAGTGGCCAGCTGGCTCCTTAAAATCCACGATACGCAGGATGGTTCCCAGACCCAAGGTGGCACCAGTGCCAAGTCGGGCTGGTTTGTTAGTACCAAGTGGTTCCTGCAATCTGCCATCCAGAAGCGGGGCAGCTGAATTCTGTTTGCCAGAGAAAAAGGCTGTTGTTTGTGTTTCGGGGCCTGTGGCTGGCAGTGGACGGCTGGCTCCTGAAAATCCATGATACGCAGGATGGTTCCCAGACCCAAGGTGGCACCAGTGCCAAGTCGGGCTGGTTTGATACTACCAAGTGCGTCCTGCAATCTGCCATCCAGAAGCGGGGCAGCTTAATTTTGTTTGCCAGGGAAACGGGCCGTGGGTTTTGTATGGGGGCCTATGGCTGAGAGTGGCCGGCTGGCTCCTGAAAATCCACGCTAGGCAGCATGGTTCCCAGATGCAAGGTGGCACCAGTGCCAAGTCGGGCTGGTTTGATGGTGCAAAGTGGCTCCTGCAATCTGCCATCCAGAAGCGGGGCAGCTGATTTTTGTTTGCCAGAGAAAAATTCCGTGGATTGTTTTTGGGGGCATATTGCTGGGAGTGGCCGGCTGGCTCCTTAAAATGCTCGATACGCATGATGGTTCCCAGGCCCAAGGTGTCACCACTACCAAGTCGGCCTGCGGTTTTAGTATCAAGTTCATCCTGCAATTTGCCATCCAGAAGAGGGGCAGTTGAGTTTTGTTTGCCAGAGAAACGGGCCGAGGTTTCTGTTTGGGGACATATGGCTGAGAGTGGCCGGCTGGCTCCTGAAAATCCACGCTAGGCAGCATGGTTCCCAGATGCAAGGTGGCACCAGTGCCAAGTTGGGCTGGTTTGATAGTCCCAAGTGTCTCCTGCAATCTGCCATCCAGAAGCGGGGCAGCTTACTTTTGTTTGCCAGAGAAATAGGCCTAGGTTTTTGTCTGGGGGCCTGTGGCTAGGAGTGGCCGGCTGGCTCCTTAGAATCCACGATACGCAGGATGTTTCCCAGACCCAAGGTGGCACCAGTGCCAAGTCGGGCTGGTTTGATAGTACCAAGTGGCTCCTGCAAACTCCATCAAAATGTTGGCAGACGTGTTTTGTTTTCCAGGGAACAGCGCCGTTGATTTTGTTTGGGGACCTGTGGCTGGGAGTGGCCGGCTGGCTCCTTAGAATCCACGATACGCAGGATGGTTCCCAGACCCAAGGTGGCACCAGTGCCAAGTTGGGCTGGTTTGATTACACCAAGTGGCTCCTGCAATCTGCCATCCAGAAGTGAGGCAGCTAAGTTTTGTTTGCCAGAAAAAAGGGCCGTGGTTTTTGTTGGGGGCCTGTGGCTGGGAGTAGCCGGCTGGCTCCTTAAAATCCACGATAGGCTGGATGGTTCCCAGACCCAAGGTGGCACCAGTGCCAAGTAGGGCTGGTTTCATAGTACCAAGTGGTTCCTGCAATCTGCCATCCAGAAGCGGTGCAGTTGAGTTTTGTTTGCCAGAGAAAAGGGCCGTGGGTTGTGTTTGGGGGCATATGGCTGGGAGTGGCCGGCTGTCTCATTAAAAAGATCGATACGCAGGATGGTTCCCAGACCCAAGGTGGCACCAGTGCCAAGTCGGGCTGTTTTTATAGTACCAAGTGCGTCCTGCAATTTGCCATCCAGAAGAGGGGCAGTGGAGTTTTGTTTGCCAGAGAATAGCGCCGTTGTTTGTGTTTGGGGGCTTGTGGCTGGGAGTGGCCGACTGGCGCCTTAGAATCTGTGTTACGCAGCATGGTTCCCAGACCAGAGGTGGCACCAGTGCCAAGTTGGGCTGGTTTGATAGTACCAAGTGGCTCCTGCAATCTGCCATCCAGAAGCGGTGCAGTTGAGTTTTGTTTGCCAGAGAAAAGGGCCGTGGGTTGTGTTTGGGGGCATATGGCTGGGAGTGGCCGGCTGTCTCATTAAAAAGATCGATACGCAGGATGGTTCCCAGACCAGAGGTGGCACCAGTGCCAAGTTGGGCTGGTTTGATAGTACCAAGTGGCTCCTGCAATCTGCCATCCAGAAGCGGGGCAGCTTACTTTTGTTTGCCAGGGAAACGGGCCGAGGTTTGTGACTGGGGACCTATGGCTGGGAGTGACCGGCTGGCTCCTGAAAAGCTACGATAGGCAGGATGGTGACCAGACCCATGGTGGCACCAGTGCCAAGTTGGGCTGGTTTGATAGTACCAAGTGGCTCCTGCAATCTGCCATCAAAAAGTTGTCAGGCGAGTTTTGTTTTCCAGGGAAAAGCGCCGTTGTTTGCATTTGGGGGCCTGTGGCTGGGAGTGGCCGGCTGGCTCCTTTGAACCCACAATACGCAGGATGGTTCCCAGACCCAAGGTGGCACCAGTGCCAAGTCGGGCTGGTTTGATACTACCAAGTGCGTCCTGCAATCTGCCATCCAGAAGCGGGGCAGCTTAATTTTGTTTGCCAGGGAAACGGGCCGTGGGTTTTGTTTGGGGGCCTATGGCTGAGAGTGGCCGGCTGGCTCCTGAAAATCCACGCTAGGCAGCATGGTTCCCAGATGCAAGGTGGCACCAGTGCCAAGTCGGGCTGGTTTGATGGTGCAAAGTGGCTCCTGCAATCTGCCATCCAGAAGCGGGGCAGCTGATTTTTGTTTGCCAGAGAAAAATTCCGTGGATTGTTTTTGGGGGCATATTGCTGGGAGTGGCCGGCTGGCTCCTTAAAATGCTCGATACGCATGATGGTTCCCAGGCCCAAGGTGTCACCACTACCAAGTCGGCCTGCGGTTTTAGTATCAAGTTCATCCTGCAATTTGCCATCCAGAAGAGGGGCAGTTGAGTTTTGTTTGCCAGAGAAACGGGCCGAGGTTTCTGTTTGGGGACATATGGCTGAGAGTGGCCGGCTGGCCCCTGAATATCCACGATACACAGCATGGTTCCCAGATCCAAGGTGGCACCAGTGCCAAGTTGGGCTGGTTTGATAGTACCAAGTGTCTCCTGCAATCTGCCATCCAGAAGCGGGGCAGCTTACTTTTGTTTGCCAGAGAAATAGGCCTAGGTTTTTGTCTGGGGGCCTGTGGCTAGGAGTGGCCGGCTGGCTCCTAAGAATCCACGATACGCAGGATGTTTCCCAGACCCAAGGTGGCACCAGTGCCAAGTCGGGCTGGTTTGATAGTACCAAGTGGCTCCTGCAAACTCCATCAAAAAGTTGGCAGGCGTGTTTTGTTTTCCAGGGAACAGCGCCGTTGATTTTGTTTGGGGGCCTGTGGCTGGGAGTGGCCGGCTGGCTCCTTAGAATCCACGATACGCAGGATGGTTCCCAGACCCAAGGTGGCACCAGTGCCAAGTCGGGCTGGTTTGATTACACCAAGTGGCTCCTGCAATCTGCCATCCAGAAGTGAGGCAGCTAAGTTTTGTTTGCCAGAAAAAAGGGCCGTGGTTTTTGTTGGGGGCCTGTGGCTGGGAGTGGCCGGCTGGCTCCTTAGAATCCACCATACGCAGGATGGTTCCCAGACCCAAGGTGGCACCAGTGCCAAGTCGGGCTGGTTTGATAGTCCCAAGTGGCTCCTGCAAACTGCCATCCAGAAGCGGGGCAGCTGAGTTTTGTTTGCCAGGGAAATGGGCCGTTGTTTGTGTTTGGGGGCCTGTGGCTGGGAGTGTTCGGCTGGTTCCTGAATATGTACGATACGCAGGATTGTTCCCAGACCCAAGGTGGCACCAGTGCCAAGTCGGGCTGGTTTGATGGTGCAAAGTGGCTCCTGCAATCTGCCATCCAGACGCGGGGCAGCGGATTTTTGTTTCCATGAGAAATGGTCCGTGGTTTGTTTTTGGGGGTATATGGCTGGGCCTGGCCGGCTGGCTCCTTAAAAAGCTCGATATGCAGGATGGTTCCCTGACACAAGGTGGCACCAGTGCCACGTCGGGCGGTTTTCGTAGTACAAAGTGCGTCCTAAAATTTGCCATCCAGAAGAGGGGCAGTTGAGTTTTGTTTGCCAGAGAAAAGGTCCGTGGTTTGTTTTTGGGGGCATATGGCTGAGAGTGGCTGGCTGGCCCCTGAAAATCCACGATACACAGGATGGTTCCCAGATCCAAGGTGGCACCTGTGCCAAGTCGGGCTGATTTGATAGTACTAAGTAGCTCCTGCAATCTGCCATCCAGAAGCGGGGCAGCTTACTTTTGTTTGCCAGGGAAACGGGCCGAGGTTTGTGTTTGGGGGCCTATGGCTGAGAGTGACCGGCTGGCTCCTGAAAAGCTACAATAGGCAGGATGGTGACCAGACCCATGGTGGCACCAGTGCCAAGTTGGGCTGGTTTGATAGTACCAAGTGGTTCCTGCAATCTGCCATCCAGAAGCAGGGCAGCTGAGTTTTGTTTGCCAGAGAAAAGGGCCTTGGTTTGTGTTTGGGGGCATATGGCTGGGTGTGGCCAGCTGGCTCCTTAAAATGCACGATATGCAACATGGCTCCCAGACCCAAGGTGGCACCAGTGCCAAGTTGGGCTGGTTTGATAGTACCAAGTGGCTCCTGCAATCTTCCATGATCACGTGGAGAAATACTTTCTGGTTTCAGCCTCATGCTCTTTCTTCTCTCCCTCAACTTCTCTATCACCTCTCATCTGGTTCACATGCGCTGTCTTCAAGGTCCACAGGCTACTTTTCACAGAATCTTCTGGCCTGATGAAGTAAGAATGATGAATAGAACAGAGCTGGGATCTATTTTCCAGTTTGGATAAAATGCATTCTGCACACAAATCCAAGGAGAACGGGCTGCCCCGATGCCCAGAAAATCTTTCACTCCTGCTAGTGTTCTACGTCAACCGCAACTTAGTCTGAAAGAAAAGCTTTTTCTCTGAGAGCATCTGAGAGGTTTGCATGAAGCACTGATATCTGACATATGCAATTTTGAATAGGAGAGGAAAAAGAAAATGGCAAGGAGTTTTTAATTTTAGTGGTTTCAATTTTAATTTCCGTGCACTTTTTCAAAACTTGTCAGCTCAAATGCCCATCAACATCTTTTAGTCATCTGTAAGTCAGTATTCATATAAAATGTGCTTCAAATCCAAAGAATTTCAAATTTGCACTCCAAGCTTCTATGCCTAGATTTATGATTTCCTACACATATTAGATGAAAGGAAGGCCTTTTTTACTGTGGGAGTGCTGGAACACTGGAACAGGTTGCCCAGAGAAGTTGTGGGTGTCCCATCCCTGAAAGTATTCAAGGTCACCTTGGACGGGGCTTGGAGCAGCAACAAAGGAGAAGCTTGATGGTAGAGAAACAAAGTTGGACTATAGAAGAAACTCGGATTGAAGTATAGGATCAAGTTTTCTCTCAGCTCTTGGGGTAAATTCAAAGTTGTACAAAATGACATTTATCTGTGCTATTCACTACTGTAACAGAAAGTTTCATGAAAACTGTACAGAAGATAGTAAATTTTAAAAGAGATAAGAATTACAGCATAAAATCCATGGGATAGGTTACAACATGAGACACTCTCTAAGAGAAAATCTCTGTGTTTCAGCACTTCATCGGGGTAAGATTTCATGAAGTGCCAAAGAAGGCGGCAAAATATCATTCGGGACATTATTTACTGGAATTCAGCCTGGCCATTAGTAGGAACTGCCTTTGAACATATCATGTAGATATACCACACACGCTTTCCCTTCACTGAAAAATTACTGTTTACAACAAATAAGCAATTGACGATCAAAATTGATTGAAAGCATCTTAAACATGTCAAGTATTTCATTGTAGATGATCTGTGATCCAAATGCTTCTTCCACCTTCGAGAGGGACAGAAGAATTCTTCCATATCATGATGGTTTAAAATTGTATCAACCAATGTTTTCTGCTGAAAAGATATCATCTATTTTTTTCTATTTTTGGAAGAAAATATTCCTAGACATACAACAGGTGAGAACTAAGTAATTTTAAAGAAACAAATGAAATGAAAATATTCTGTAAATAGAATGAAATGAAAAGCTGTGTTTTAAATAGGAGCTAAATATTAAACAGAATTTTTGTACCAGGCATTTGAATTACTGCACCAGCTCTTTTGCCCATCAAGAGAGGCATTTAGCATTTCAGTCTTTTCCAAGGTGTTCATGATCTGCTATGCTGATCTCTGCGTGTGCCTAGGTGTGTGTGGAGGGGGGGGCATATGAAGGGGAGTGTGTATGTTTGCTTTACAATTGTTGTGGCAGATTCATGCCTCAGCTCCACATTTTGTTTTAAAAAGGTCACACCGAGTGGATATGAAGTTTACTATCAACAAGAGATCGATTCCCAAATCATCCATTTGACTCTCCCTTATAAATCATGTGCTTTGTTGCATATTTTATCAAATATACTTTCAAGCCAGATGGAGGAAGGAGGATGTGGGAATCCCTCCACCATCTTGCAACTTTTATGTAAGTAGGTTTTCAAGAAAATCATCATTTCTCTTTTAAATATGTCTGGAACAGGCATGATGGTAGTGTCAACCTGTTGGAGTTTTTGTTGCTGGAAGAAGTTGTACAAAAGGATTGGTTTTTACATTGACCAGTTACTGAATCAAGCGCAGGAATACATTGGAAATTTAGCTGGGGGTTCCTTTTCCCAGCAGACTACTTCTAGAACGAGCTTGTACACTGAAGCTGACTCTTTTGCTCTCTTTTTGTTTCTTTCCTATTTTCTTGGCTTCTTTGCCACTATCTAGACAATTTTGGAACTTTGTTCCCAACTAAAATGGTTTCAATAGTCTGATTGTGATCATACATTTTTACAAGGAATTTTTAAAATCTTTCCTCGAGTCCAGAAAGTCAAGGACTTAGATCTTTTTCTTCCCTTATCAATATTGCCATGAAATTGATAAATAAAGACCAACTCTTTATTTTTGTTTTTAACCCACGTAGATAATTCCCATCCATTAATCCATTTTGTGGACCAATAGCTGCCATTCTGATGGAAGCTGTCACTTCTTAACAATAGGCATTCTGTGACTATGTTGACTGCACTTTGGGTGAAGATCCTAACTGGTCTTAGATATACATAGGGAGAAATTTGCTCAGCCAGTGTCAGTCTTAAGCATGCGTATCAGAAGATCTTTCTAGAGCTGGGAATTTTCCCATGAAAGGGATTCAGTTAGGGAAGAGACACTTGTGCCAGAGTTTTACATTCTTCTTGAACACTGCTTAAGGAACTTAGATGCCATGTCCATTTGGATCTCTGTCTGCACAGAACTTTGTCATGCCAGCGCTTTGAAATGCATCTTGAAGAGAATTCACTAGCACAGAATGAAAGAGAGTGGAAGGGGTTGGTGGGGCTAACCAGGCCCAACCCCCCTGCCTAAACCAGGATACCTAGAGCCTCTTGCCCAGGATTCTATCTGGGTGTACTTTTAATGTCTTCAAAGATCCAGGCTCCACAATCTTTCTGGGCAGTCTGTGCCGTGGTTCAGTCACCCTGACAGTAAAGAAACATTTACTGATGTTCAAAGGCAATCTCCTGTATTTCAGTGTGTGCCCACTGCCTCTTGTCTTTTCCCTCAGCATCACTGAAAAGACACTGATTCCCTCCCCTTTGCACTATTGCTTCCATATGTATGTGTGATGCCATGTAGAGGTAAGTCAAAAACCTCCCTGAAGCCCAGGCAGATAATATTCCCTTCATCTACCAGTCAAGTTGATTCATCAGAGGAGTTTAAAGTGATGTTCAGCATGAAATTCCCCTGAAAAATCATGCTAACTACATTATTTGGTCATCTGTCATGTGCCTGGCAAGGATTTCCAGGAAGAGCTGCTTCATCAACTTCCTGGGGATAAAAAAGAGGCTGGCTGGTTTGTACTATGGCGAGTCCTCTTAATTGCCTTTTTTGAAGATGGGTGTCATTTGCTAACATCCACCCTTTAGCTCCTCTTCTCATCTACACCTCGGCAAAAAGCTTTTCCACTATGTCTGGCTAGGAAAAACTGTGCCAGCACAGAAAACATCTCCCATCGTGTTCTAGAAGTTGCACGGATGTCTGCCAAGTGTTTGGCAGGAAGAAAAGAAAAGTTGTCCAAAACAGCTTCCAATCGAATGTTCCTGTGATTGGAAAAGTCAGGAGAGTGCAAAGGTACTGTTTTCTATCAGTTGGCAAGGTGCGCACACAATCCCAGTGTTGTACAGCTTGCTTCTTCACCTTCCCGAAGCTGCCGCTCTCGCCGGCTGCCGGAGCCCAAGAAGCGGCTTCTTCGCGCAAAGACGATTGTGCCGCTCACAGTGCTCTCCTTAGCGCGGCTTCTGCCGAAAGACGCCCGGCAGCGGCTCTTACCTCCGGAGAGCATCCTACCTTCGTCTTTCGCGTCTTATGTAGTCTACACCTCGGCAAAAAGCTTTTCCACTATGTCTGGCTAGGAAAAACTGTGCCAGCACAGAAAACATCTCCCATCGTGTTCTAGAAGTTGCACGGATGTCTGCCAAGTGTTTGGCAGGAAGAAAAGAAAAGTTGTCCAAAACAGCTTCCAATCGAATGTTCCTGTGATTGGAAAAGTCAGGAGAGTGCAAAGGTACTGTTTTCTATCAGTTGGCAAGGTGCGCACACAATCCCAGTGTTGTACAGCTTGCTTCTTCACCTTCCCGAAGCTGCCACTCTCCGGAGGTAAGAGCCGCTGCCGGGCGTCTTTCGGCAGAAGCCGCGCTAAGGAGAGCACTGTGAGCGGCACAATCGTCTTTGCGCGAAGAAGCCGCTTCTTGGGCTCCGGCAGCCGGCGAGAGCGGCAGCTTCGGGAAGGTGAAGAAGCAAGCTGTACAACACTGGGATTGTGTGCGCACCTTGCCAACTGATAGAAAACAGTACCTTTGCACTCTCCTGACTTTTCCAATCACAGGAACATTCGATTGGAAGCTGTTTTGGACAACTTTTCTTTTCTTCCTGCCAAACACTTGGCAGACATCCGTGCAACTTCTAGAACACGATGGGAGATGTTTTCTGTGCTGGCACAGTTTTTCCTAGCCAGACATAGTGGAAAAGCTTTTTGCCGAGGTGTAGACTACATAAGACGCGAAAGACGAAGGTAGGATGCTCTCCGGAGGTAAGAGCCGCTGCCGGGAGTGTTTCGGCAGAAGCCGCGCTAAGGAGAGCACTGTGAGCGGCACAATCGTCTTTGCGCGAAGAAGCCGCTTCTTGGGCTCCGGCAGCCGGCGAGAGCGGCAGCTTCGGGAAGGTGAAGAAGCAAGCTGTACAACACTGGGATTGTGTGCGCACCTTGCCAACTGATAGAAAACAGTACCTTTGCACTCTCCTGACTTTTCCAATCACAGGAACATTCGATTGGAAGCTGTTTTGGACAACTTTTCTTTTCTTCCTGCCAAACACTTGGCAGACATCCGTGCAACTTCTAGAACACGATGGGAGATGTTTTCTGTGCTGGCACAGTTTTTCCTAGCCAGACATAGTGGAAAAGCGTTTTGCTAAGATGTAGACTACAAAAGACGCGAAAGACGAAGGTAGGATGCTCTCCGGAGGTAAGAGCCGCTGCCGGGCGTCTTTCGGCAGAAGCCGCGCTAAGGAGAGCACTGTGAGCGGCACAATCGTCTTTGCGCGAAGAAGCCGCTTCTTGGGCTCCGGCAGCCGGCGAGAGCGGCAGCTTCGGGAAGGTGAAGAAGCAAGCTGTACAACACTGGGATTGTGTGCGCACCTTGCCAACTGATAGAAAACAGTACCTTTGCACTCTCCTGACTTTTCCAATCACAGGAACATTCGATTGGAAGCTGTTTTGGACAACTTTTCTTTTCTTCCTCCCAAACACTTGGCAGACATATCTGCAACTTCTAGAACACGATGGGAGATGTTTTCTGGGCTGGCACGGTTTTTCCTAGCCAGACATAGTGGAAAAGCGTTTTGCTAAGATGTAGACTACAAAAGACGCGAAAGACGAAGGTAGGATGCTCTCCGGAGGTAAGAGCCGCTGCCGGGCGTCTTTCGGCAGAAGCCGCGCTAAGGAGAGCACTGTGAGCGGCACAATCGTCTTTGCGCGAAGAAGCCGCTTCTTCGGTTCCGGGAGCCGGCGAGAGCGGCAGCTTCGGGAAGGTGAAGAAGCAAGCTGTACAACACTGGGATTGTGTGCGCACCTTGCCAACTGATAGAAAACAGTACCTTTGCACTCTCCTGACTTTTCCAATCACAGGAACATTCGATTGGAAGCTGTTTTGGACAACTTTTCTTTTCTTCCTGCCAAACACTTGGCAGACATCCGTGCAACTTCTAGAACACGATGGGAGATGTTTTCTGTGCTGGCACAGTTTTTCCTAGCCAGACATAGTGGAAAAGCTTTTTGCCGAGGTGTAGACTACATAAGACGCGAAAGACGAAGGTAGGATGCTCTCCGGAGGTAAGAGCCGCTGCCGGGCGTCTTTCGGCAGAAGCCGCGCTAAGGAGAGCACTGTGAGCGGCACAATCGTCTTTGCGCGAAGAAGCCGCTTCTTGGGCTCCGGCAGCCGGCGAGAGCGGCAGCTTCGGGAAGGTGAAGAAGCAAGCTGTACAACACTGGGATTGTGTGCGCACCTTGCCAACTGATAGAAAACAGTACCTTTGCACTCTCCTGACTTTTCCAATCACAGGAACATTCGATTGGAAGCTGTTTTGGACAACTTTTCTTTTCTTCCTGCCAAACACTTGGCAGACATCCGTGCAACTTCTAGAACACGATGGGAGATGTTTTCTGTGCTGGCACAGTTTTTCCTAGCCAGACATAGTGGAAAAGCTTTTTGCCGAGGTGTAGACTACATAAGACGCGAAAGACGAAGGTAGGATGCTCTCCGGAGGTAAGAGCCGCTGCCGGGCGTCTTTCGGCAGAAGCCGCGCTAAGGAGAGCACTGTGAGCGGCACAATCGTCTTTGCGCGAAGAAGCCGCTTCTTGGGCTCCGGCAGCCGGCGAGAGCGGCAGCTTCGGGAAGGTGAAGAAGCAAGCTGTACAACACTGGGATTGTGTGCGCACCTTGCCAACTGATAGAAAACAGTACCTTTGCACTCTCCTGACTTTTCCAATCACAGGAACATTCGATTGGAAGCTGTTTTGGACAACTTTTCTTTTCTTCCTGCCAAACACTTGGCAGACATCCGTGCAACTTCTAGAACACGATGGGAGATGTTTTCTGTGCTGGCACAGTTTTTCCTAGCCAGACATAGTGGAAAAGCGTTTTGCTAAGATGTAGACTACAAAAGACGCGAAAGACGAAGGTAGGATGCTCTCCGGAGGTAAGAGCCGCTGCCGGGCGTCTTTCGGCAGAAGCCGCGCTAAGGAGAGCACTGTGAGCGGCACAATCGTCTTTGCGCGAAGAAGCCGCTTCTTGGGCTCCGGCAGCCGGCGAGAGCGGCAGCTTCGGGAAGGTGAAGAAGCAAGCTGTACAACACTGGGATTGTGTGCGCACCTTGCCAACTGATAGAAAACAGTACCTTTGCACTCTCCTGACTTTTCCAATCACAGGAACATTCGATTGGAAGCTGTTTTGGACAACTTTTCTTTTCTTCCTCCCAAACACTTGGCAGACATATCTGCAACTTCTAGAACACGATGGGAGATGTTTTCTGGGCTGGCACGGTTTTTCCTAGCCAGACATAGTGGAAAAGCGTTTTGCTAAGATGTAGACTACAAAAGACGCGAAAGACGAAGGTAGGATGCTCTCCGGAGGTAAGAGCCGCTGCCGGGCGTCTTTCGGCAGAAGCCGCGCTAAGGAGAGCACTGTGAGCGGCACAATCGTCTTTGCGCGAAGAAGCCGCTTCTTCGGTTCCGGGAGCCGGCGAGAGCGGCAGCTTCGGGAAGGTGAAGAAGCAAGCTGTACAACACTGGGATTGTGTGCGCACCTTGCCAACTGATAGAAAACAGTACCTTTGCACTCTCCTGACTTTTCCAATCACAGGAACATTCGATTGGAAGCTGTTTTGGACAACTTTTCTTTTCTTCCTGCCAAACACTTGGCAGACATCCGTGCAACTTCTAGAACACGATGGGAGATGTTTTCTGTGCTGGCACAGTTTTTCCTAGCCAGACATAGTGGAAAAGCTTTTTGCCGAGGTGTAGACTACATAAGACGCGAAAGACGAAGGTAGGATGCTCTCCGGAGGTAAGAGCCGCTGCCGGGCGTCTTTCGGCAGAAGCCGCGCTAAGGAGAGCACTGTGAGCGGCACAATCGTCTTTGCGCGAAGAAGCCGCTTCTTGGGCTCCGGCAGCCGGCGAGAGCGGCAGCTTCGGGAAGGTGAAGAAGCAAGCTGTACAACACTGGGATTGTGTGCGCACCTTGCCAACTGATAGAAAACAGTACCTTTGCACTCTCCTGACTTTTCCAATCACAGGAACATTCGATTGGAAGCTGTTTTGGACAACTTTTCTTTTCTTCCTGCCAAACACTTGGCAGACATCCGTGCAACTTCTAGAACACGATGGGAGATGTTTTCTGTGCTGGCACAGTTTTTCCTAGCCAGACATAGTGGAAAAGCGTTTTGCTAAGATGTAGACTACAAAAGACGCGAAAGACGAAGGTAGGATGCTCTCCGGAGGTAAGAGCCGCTGCCGGGCGTCTTTCAGCAGAAGCCGCGCTAAGGAGAGCACTGTGAGCGGCACAATCGTCTTTGCGCGAAGAAGCCGCTTCTTGGGCTCCGGCAGCCGGCGAGAGCGGCAGCTTCGGGAAGGTGAAGAAGCAAGCTGTACAACACTGGGATTGTGTGCGCACCTTGCCAACTGATAGAAAACAGTACCTTTGCACTCTCCTGACTTTTCCAATCACAGGAACATTCGATTGGAAGCTGTTTTGGACAACTTTTCTTTTCTTCCTGCCAAACACTTGGCAGACATCCGTGCAACTTCTAGAACACGATGGGAGATGTTTTCTGTGCTGGCACAGTTTTTCCTAGCCAGACATAGTGGAAAAGCGTTTTGCTAAGATGTAGACTACAAAAGACGCGAAAGACGAAGGTAGGATGCTCTCCGGAGGTAAGAGCCGCTGCCGGGCGTCTTTCGGCAGAAGCCGCGCTAAGGAGAGCACTGTGAGCGGCACAATCGTCTTTGCGCGAAGAAGCCGCTTCTTGGGCTCCGGCAGCCGGCGAGAGCGGCAGCTTCGGGAAGGTGAAGAAGCAAGCTGTACAACACTGGGATTGTGTGCGCACCTTGCCAACTGATAGAAAACAGTACCTTTGCACTCTCCTGACTTTTCCAATCACAGGAACATTCGATTGGAAGCTGTTTTGGACAACTTTTCTTTTCTTCCTGCCAAACACTTGGCAGACATCCGTGCAACTTCTAGAACACGATGGGAGATGTTTTCTGTGCTGGCACAGTTTTTCCTAGCCAGACATAGTGGAAAAGCTTTTTGCCGAGGTGTAGATGAGAAGAGGAGCTAAAGAGTGGATGTTAGCAAATGACACCCATCTTCAAAAAAGGCAATTAAGAGGACTCGCCATAGTACAAACCAGCCAGCCTCTTTTTTATTCCCAGGAAGTTGATGAAGCAGCTCTTCCTGGAAATCCTTGCCAGGCACATGACAGATGACCAAATAATGTAGTTAGCATGATTTTTCAGGGGAATTTCATGCTGAACATCACTTTAAACTCCTCTGATGAATCAACTTGACTGGTAGATGAAGGGAATATTATCTGCCTGGGCTTCAGGGAGGTTTTTGACATACCTCTACATGGCATCACACATACATATGGAAGCAATAGTGCAAAGGGGAGGGAATCAGTGTCTTTTCAGTGATGCTGAGGGAAAAGACAAGAGGCAGTGGGCACACACTGAAATACAGGAGATTGCCTTTGAACATCAGTAAATGTTTCTTTACTGTCAGGGTGACTGAACCACGGCACAGACTGCCCAGAAAGATTGTGGAGCCTGGATCTTTGAAGACATTAAAAGTACACCCAGATAGAATCCTGGGCAAGAGGCTCTAGGTATCCTGGTTTAGGCAGGGGGGTTGGGCCTGGTTAGCCCCACCAACCCCTTCCACTCTCTTTCATTCTGTGCTAGTGAATTCTCTTCAAGATGCATTTCAAAGCGCTGGCATGACAAAGTTCTGTGCAGACAGAGATCCAAATGGACATGGCATCTAAGTTCCTTAAGCAGTGTTCAAGAAGAATGTAAAACTCTGGCACAAGTGTCTCTTCCCTAACTGAATCCCTTTCATGGGAAAATTCCCAGCTCTAGAAAGATCTTCTGATACGCATGCTTAAGACTGACACTGGCTGAGCAAATTTCTCCCTATGTATATCTAAGACCAGTTAGGATCTTCACCCAAAGTGCAGTCAACATAGTCACAGAATGCCTATTGTTAAGAAGTGACAGCTTCCATCAGAATGGCAGCTATTGGTCCACAAAATGGATTAATGGATGGGAATTATCTACGTGGGTTAAAAACAAAAATAAAGAGTTGGTCTTTATTTATCAATTTCATGGCAATATTGATAAGGGAAGAAAAAGATCTAAGTCCTTGACTTTCTGGACTCGAGGAAAGATTTTAAAAATTCCTTGTAAAAATGTATGATCACAATCAGACTATTGAAACCATTTTAGTTGGGAACAAAGTTCCAAAATTGTCTAGATAGTGGCAAAGAAGCCAAGAAAATAGGAAAGAAACAAAAAGAGAGCAAAAGAGTCAGCTTCAGTGTACAAGCTCGTTCTAGAAGTAGTCTGCTGGGAAAAGGAACCCCCAGCTAAATTTCCAATGTATTCCTGCGCTTGATTCAGTAACTGGTCAATGTAAAAACCAATCCTTTTGTACAACTTCTTCCAGCAACAAAAACTCCAACAGGTTGACACTACCATCATGCCTGTTCCAGACATATTTAAAAGAGAAATGATGATTTTCTTGAAAACCTACTTACATAAAAGTTGCAAGATGGTGGAGGGATTCCCACATCCTCCTTCCTCCATCTGGCTTGAAAGTATATTTGATAAAATATGCAACAAAGCACATGATTTATAAGGGAGAGTCAAATGGATGATTTGGGAATCGATCTCTTGTTGATAGTAAACTTCATATCCACTCGGTGTGACCTTTTTAAAACAAAATGTGGAGCTGAGGCATGAATCTGCCACAACAATTGTAAAGCAAACATACACACTCCCCTTCATATGCCCCCCCCTCCACACACACCTAGGCACACACAGAGATCAGCATAGCAGATCATGAACACCTTGGAAAAGACTGAAATGCTAAATGCCTCTCTTGATGGGCAAAAGAGCTGGTGCAGTAATTCAAATGCCTGGTACAAAAATTCTGTTTAATATTTAGCTCCTATTTAAAACACAGCTTTTCATTTCATTCTATTTACAGAATATTTTCATTTCATTTGTTTCTTTAAAATTACTTAGTTCTCACCTGTTGTATGTCTAGGAATATTTTCTTCCAAAAATAGAAAAAAATAGATGATATCTTTTCAGCAGAAAACATTGGTTGATACAATTTTAAACCATCATGATATGGAAGAATTCTTCTGTCCCTCTCGAAGGTGGAAGAAGCATTTGGATCACAGATCATCTACAATGAAATACTTGACATGTTTAAGATGCTTTCAATCAATTTTGATCGTCAATTGCTTATTTGTTGTAAACAGTAATTTTTCAGTGAAGGGAAAGCGTGTGTGGTATATCTACATGATATGTTCAAAGGCAGTTCCTACTAATGGCCAGGCTGAATTCCAGTAAATAATGTCCCGAATGATATTTTGCCGCCTTCTTTGGCACTTCATGAAATCTTACCCCGATGAAGTGCTGAAACACAGAGATTTTCTCTTAGAGAGTGTCTCATGTTGTAACCTATCCCATGGATTTTATGCTGTAATTCTTATCTCTTTTAAAATTTACTATCTTCTGTACAGTTTTCATGAAACTTTCTGTTACAGTAGTGAATAGCACAGATAAATGTCATTTTGTACAACTTTGAATTTACCCCAAGAGCTGAGAGAAAACTTGATCCTATACTTCAATCCGAGTTTCTTCTATAGTCCGACTTTGTTTCTCTACCATCAAGCTTCTCCTTTGTTGCTGCTCCAAGCCCCGTCCAAGGTGACCTTGAATACTTTCAGGGATGGGACACCCACAACTTCTCTGGGCAACCTGTTCCAGTGTTCCAGCACTCCCACAGTAAAAAAGGCCTTCCTTTCATCTAATATGTGTAGGAAATCATAAATCTAGGCATAGAAGCTTGGAGTGCAAATTTGAAATTCTTTGGATTTGAAGCACATTTTATATGAATACTGACTTACAGATGACTAAAAGATGTTGATGGGCATTTGAGCTGACAAGTTTTGAAAAAGTGCACGGAAATTAAAATTGAAACCACTAAAATTAAAAACTCCTTGCCATTTTCTTTTTCCTCTCCTATTCAAAATTGCATATGTCAGATATCAGTGCTTCATGCAAACCTCTCAGATGCTCTCAGAGAAAAAGCTTTTCTTTCAGACTAAGTTGCGGTTGACGTAGAACACTAGCAGGAGTGAAAGATTTTCTGGGCATTGGGGCAGCACGTTCTCCTTGGATTTGTGTGCAGAATGCATTTTATCCAAACTGGAAAATAGATCCCAGCTCTGTTCTATTCATCATTCTTACTTCATCAGGCCAGAAGATTCTGTGAAAAGTAGCCTGTGGACCTTGAAGACAGCGCATGTGAACCAGATGAGAGGTGATAGAGAAGTTGAGGGAGAGAAGAAAGAGCATATGGCTGAAACCAGAAAGTATTTCTCCACGTGATCATGGAAGATTGCAGGAGCCACTTGGTACTATCAAACCAGCCCGACTTGGCACTGGTGCCACTATGGGTCTGGGAGCCATGTTGCATATCGTGCATTTTAAGGAGCCAGCTGGCCACACACAGCCATATGCCCCCAAACACAAACCAAGCCCTTTTCTCTGGCAAACAAAACTCAGCTGCCCTGCTTCTGGATGGCAGATTGCAGGAGCCACTTGGTACTATCAAACCAGCAGAACTTGGCACTGGTGCCACCATGGATCTGGTCACCATCCTGCCTATCGTAGCTTTTCAGGACCTAGCCGGTCACTCCAAGCCATAGGCCCCCAGAGAAAAACCTCGGCCCGTTTCCCTGGCAAACAAAAGTAAGCTGCCCCGCTTCTGGATGGCAGATTGCAGGAGCCACTTGGTACTATCAAATCAGCCCAACTTGGCACTGGTGCCACCTTGGGTCTGGTAAACATCCTGCCTATCGTAGCTTTTCAGGAGCCAGCCGGTCACTCCCTGCCATAGGCCACCAAACACAAACAACGGCGCTTTTCCCTGGAAAACAAAACTCGCCTGCCAACATTTAGATGGCAGATTGCAGGAGCCACTTGGTACTATCAAATCAGCCCAACTTGGCACTGGTGCCACCATGGGTCTGGTCACCATCCTGCCTATCGTAGCTTTTCAGGAGCCAGCCGGTCCCTCCCTGCCATAGGCCCCCAGAGAAAAACCTCGGCCCGTTTCCCTGGCAAACAAAAGTAAGCTACCCCGCTTCTGGATGGCAGATTGCAGGAGCCACTTTGCACCATCAAACTAGCCCGACTTGGCACTGGTGCCACCTCAGGTCTGGGAACCATCCTGCGTATCGTTCATTGTAAGGAGCCAGCCGGCCACTCCCAGCCACAGGCCCCCAAACACAAACAACGGCGCTTTTCCCTGGATAACAAACTCGCCTGCCAACTTTTTGATGGCAGATTGCAGGAGCCACTTGGTACTATCAAACCAGCCCAACTTGGCACTGGTGCCACCATGGGTCTGGTCACCATCCTGCCTATCGTAGCTTTTCAGGAGCCAGGCGGTCACTCCCAGCCATAGGCCCTGAGACACAAACCTCGGCCCGTTTCCCTGGCAAACAAAAGTAAGCTGCCCCGCTTCTGGATGGCAGATTGCAGGACGCACTTGGTACTATGAAACCAGCCCTACTTGGCACTGGTGCCACCTCTGGTCTGGGAACCATGCCGCGTATCGTGGATTCTAAGGAGCCAGCCGGCCACTCCCAGCCACAGGCCCCCAAATACAAACAACGGCGCTTTTCCCTGGAAAACAAAACTCGCCTGCCAACTTTTTCATGGCAGATTGCAGGAGCCACTTGGTACTATCAAATCAGCCCAACTTGGCACTGGTGCCACCATGGGTCTGGTCACCATCCTGCCTATCGTAGCTTTTCAGGAGCCAGCCGGTCACTCCCAGCCATAGGCCCCCAGACACAAACCTCGGCCCGTTTCCCTGGCAAACAAAAGTAAGCTGCCCCGCTTCTGGATGGCAGATTGCAGGAGCCACTTGGTACTATCAAACCAGCCCAACTTGGCACTGGTGCCACCTCTGGTCTGGGAACCATGCTGCGTAACACAGATTCTAAGGCGCCATCCGGCCACTCCCAGCCACAAGCCCCCAAACACAAACAACGGCGCTATTCTCTGGCAAACAAAACTCCACTGCCCCTCTTCTGGATGGCAAATTGCAGGACGCACTTGGTACTATAAAAACAGCCCGACTTGGCACTGGTGCCACCTTGGGTCTGGGAACCATCCTGCGTATCGATCTTTTTAATGAGACAGCCGGCCACTCCCAGCCATATGCCCCCAAACACAACCCACGGCCCTTTTCTCCGGCAAACAAAACTCAACTGCACCGCTTCTGGATGGCAGATTGCAGGAGCCACTTGGTACTATCAAACCAGCCCGACTTGGCACTGGTGCCACCTTGGGTCTGGGAACCATCCTGCGTATGGTGGATTCTAAGGAGCCAGCCGGCCACTCCCAGCCACAGGCCCCCAACAAAAACCACGGCCCTTTTTTCTGGCAAACAAAACTTAGCTGCCTCACTTCTGGATGGCAGATTGCAGGAGCCACTTGGTGTAATCAAACCAGCCCGACTTGGCACTGGTGCCACCTTGGGTCTGGGAACCATCCTGCGTATCGTGGATTCTAAGGAGCCAGCCGGCCACTCCCAGCCACAGGCCCCCAAACAAAATCAACGGCGCTGTTCCCCGGAAAACAAAACACGCCTGCCAACTTTTTGATGGAGTTTGCAGGAGCCACTTGGTACTATCAAACCAGCCCAACTTGGCACTGGTGCCACCTTGGGTCTGGGATACATCCTGCGTATCGTGGATTCTTAGGAGCCAGCCGGCCACTCCTAGCCACAGGCCCCCAGACAAAAACCTAGGCCTATTTCTCTGGCAAACAAAAGTAAGCTGCCCCGCTTCTGGATGGCAGATTGCAGGAGACACTTGGTACTATCAAACCAGCCCAACTTGGCACTGGTGCCACCTTGGATCTGGGAACCATGCTGTGTATCGTGGATATTCAGGGGCCAGCCGGCCACTCTCAGCCATATGTCCCCAAACAGAAACCTCGGCCCGTTTCTCTGGCAAACAAAACTCAACTGCCCCTCTTCTGGATGGCAAATTGCAGGATGAACTTGATACTAAAACCGCAGGCCGACTTGGTAGTGGTGACACCTTGGACCTGGGAACCATCATGCGTATCGAGCATTTTAAGGAGCCAGCCGGCCACTCCCAGCAATATGCCCCCAAAAACAATCCACGGAATTTTTCTCTGGCAAACAAAAATCAGCTGCCCCGCTTCTGGATGGCAGATTGCAGGAGCCACTTTGCACCATCAAACCAGCCCGACTTGGCACTGGTGCCACCTTGCATCTGGGAACCATGCTGCCTAGCGTGGATTTTCAGGAGCCAGCCGGCCACTCTCAGCCATAGGCCCCCAAACAAAACCCACGGCCCGTTTCCCTGGCAAACAAAATTAAGCTGCCCCGCTTCTGGATGGCAGATTGCAGGACGCACTTGGTAGTATCAAACCAGCCCGACTTGGCACTGGTGCCACCTTGGGTCTGGGAACCATCCTGCGTATCGTGGGTTCAAAGGAGCCAGCCGGCCACTCCCAGCCACAGGCCCCCAAATACAAACAACGGCGCTTTTCCCTGGAAAACAAAACTCGCCTGACAACTTTTTGATGGCAGATTGCAGGAGCCACTTGGTACTATCAAACCAGCCCAACTTGGCACTGGTGCCACCATGGGTCTGGTCACCATCCTGCCTATCGTAGCTTTTCAGGAGCCAGCCAGCCACCCCCAGCCAGAGGCCCCTAGACAAATATTTCGGCCCGTTTCCCTGGCAAACAAAAGTAAGCTACCCCGCTTCTGGATGGCAGATTGCAGGAGCCACTTTGCACCATCAAACTAGCCCGACTTGGCACTGGTGCCACCTCAGCTCTGGGAACCATCCTGTGTATCGTTCATTGTAAGGAGCCAGCCGGCCACTCCAGCCACAGGCCCCCAGACACAAACAACGGCGCTTTTCCCTGGAAAACAAAACTCGCCTGCCAACTTTTTGATGGCAGATTGCAGGAGCCACTTGGTACTATCAAATCAGCCCAACTTGGCACTGGTGCCACCATGGGTCTGGTCACCATCCTGCCTATCGTAGCTTTTCAGGAGCCAGCCGGTCACTCGCAGCCATAGGCCCCCAGACACAAACCTCGGCCCGTTTCCCTGGCAAACAAAAGTAAGCTGCCCCGCTTCTGGATGGCAGATTGCAGGACGCACTTGGTAGTATCAAACCAGCCCGACTTGGCACTGGTGCCACCTCTGGTCTGGGAACCATCCTGCGTATCGTGGATTCTAAGCAGCCAGCCGGCCACTCCCAGCCACAGGCCCCCAAACACAAACAACGGCGCTTTTCCCTGGAAAACAAAACTCGCCTGCCAACATTTTGATGGCAGATTGCAGGAGCCACTTGGTACTATCAAATCAGCCCAACTTGGCACTGGTGCCACCATGCGTTTGGTCACCATCCTGCCTATCGTAGCTTTTCAGGAGCCAGGCGGTCACTCCCAGCTATAGGCCCCCAGACAAAAACCTCGGCCCGTTTCCCTGGCATACAAAAGTAAGCTGCCCCGCTTCTGGATGGCAGATTGCAGGAACCACTTGGTATTATCAAACCAGCCCGACTTGGCACTGGTGCCACCTCTGGTCTGGGAACCATCCTGCGTATCGTGGTTCTAAGGAGCCATCCGTCCACTCCCAGCCACAGGCCCCCAAACACAAACAACGGCGCTTTTCCCTGGAAAACAAAACTCGCCTGCCAACTTTTTGATGGCAGATTGCAGGAGCCACTTGGTACTATCAAATCAGCCCAACTTGGCACTGGTGCCACCATGGGTCTGGTCACCATCCTGCCTATCGTAGCTTTTCAGGAGCCAGCCGGTCACTCGCAGCCATAGGCCCCCAGAAACAATACTCGGCCCGTTTCCCTGGCAAACAAAAGTAAGCTGCCCCGCTTCTGGATGGCAGATTGCAGGAGCCACTTGGTACTATCAAATCAGCCCAACTTGGCACTGGTGCCACCATGGGTCTGGTAAACATCCTGCCTATCGTAGCTTTTCAGGAGCCAGCCGGTCACTCCCTGCCATAGGCCACCAAACACAAACAACGGCGCTTTTCCCTGGAAAACAAAACTCGCCTGCCAACATTTAGATGGCAGATTGCAGGAGCCACTTGCTACTATCAAATCAGCCCAACTTGGCACTGGTGCCACCATGGGTCTGGTCACCATCCTGCCTATCGTAGCTTTTCAGGAGCCAGCCGGTCACTCCCTGCCATAGGCCCCCAGAGAAAAACCTCGGCCCGTTTCCCTGGCAAACAAAAGTAAGCTACCCCGCTTCTGGATGGCAGATTGCAGGAGCCACTTTGCACCATCAAACTAGCCCGACTTGGCACTGGTGCCACCTCAGCTCTGGGAACCATCCTGCGTATCGTTCATTGTAAGGAGCCAGCCGGCCACTCCCAGCCACAGGCCCCCAGACACAAACAACGGCGCTTTTCCCTGGAAAACAAAACTCGCCTGCCAACATTTTGACAGCAGATTGCAGGAGCCACTTGGTACTATCAAATCAGCCCAACTTGGCACTGGTGCCACCATGGGTCTGGTCACCATCCTGCCTATCGTAGCTTTTCAGGAGCCAGACGGTCACTCGCAGCCATAGGCCGCCAGACACAAAACTCGGCCCGTTTCCCTGGCAAACAAAAGTAAGCTACCCCGCTTCTGGATGGCAGATTGCAGGAGCCACTTTGCACCATCAAACTGGCCCGACTTGGCACTGGTGCGACCTCTGGTCTGGGAACCATCCTGCGTATCGTGGATTCTAAGGAGCCAGCCGGTCACTCCCACCCACAGGCCCCCAAACACAAACAACGGCACTTTTCCCTGGAAAACAAAACTCGCCTGCCAACATTTTGATGGCAGATTGCAGGAGCCACTTGGTACTATCAAACCAGCCCAACTTGGCACTGGTGCCACCATGGGTCTGCTCACCATCCTGCCTATCGTAGCTTTTCAGGAGCCAGCCGGTCACTCCCAGCCATAGGCCCCCAGACAAAACCTCGGCCCGTTTCCCTGGCAAACAAAAGTAAGTCATCCCGCTTCTGGATGGCAGATTGCAGGAGCCACTTTTCACCATCAAACCAGCCCGACTTGGCACTGGTGCCACCTCTGGTCTGGGAACCATCCTGCGTATCATGGATTCTAAGGAGCCAGCCGGCCACTCCCAGGCAGAGGCCCCCAAACACAAACAACGGCGCTTTTCCCTGGATAACAAACTCGCCTGCCAACTTTTTGATGGCAGATTGCAGGAGCCACTTGGTACTATCAAACCAGCCCAACTTGGCACTGGTGCCACCATGGGTCTGGTCACCATCCTGCCTATCGTAGCTTTTCAGGAGCCAGCCGGTCACTCCCAGCCATAGGCCCTGAGACACAAACCTCGGCCCGTTTCCCTGGCAAACAAAAGTAAGCTGCCCCGCTTCTGGATGGCAGATTGCAGGACGCACTTGGTACTATCAAACCAGCCCAACTTGGCACTGGTGCCACCTCTGGTCTGGGAACCATCCTGCGAATCGTGGATTCTAAGGAGCCAGCCGTCCACTCCCAGCCACAGGCCCGCAAACAAAAACAACGGCGCTTTTCCCTGGAAAACAAAACTCGCCTGACAACTTTTTGATGGCAGATTGCAGGAGCCACTTGGTACTATCAAATCAGCCCAACTTCGCACTGGTGCCACCATGGGTCTGGTCACCATCCTGCCTATCGTAGCTTTTCAGGAGCCAGCCGGTCACTCCCAGCCATAGGCCCCCAGACACAAACCTCGGCCCGTTTCCCTGGCATACAAAAGTAAGCTGCCCCGCTTCTGGATGGCAGATTGCAGGAACCACTTTGCACCATCAAACTAGCCCGACTTGTCACTGGTGCCACCTCTGGTCTGGGAACCATGCTGTGTATCGTGGATTCTAAGGAGCCATCCGTCCACTCCCAGCCACAGGCCCCCAAACACAAACAACGGCGCTTTTCCCTGGAAAACAAAACTCGCCTGCCAACATTTTGATGGCAGATTGCAGGAGCCACTTGGTACTATCAAACCAGCCCAACTTGGCACTGGTGCCACCATGGGTCTGGTCACCATCCTACCTATCGTAGCTTTTCAGGAGCCAGCCGGTCACTCCCAGCCATAGGCCCCCAGACAAAAACTCGGCCCGTTTCCCTGGCAAACAAAAGTAAGTTATCCCGCTTCTGGATGGCAGATTGCAGGAGCCACTTTTCACCATCAAACCAGCCCAACTTGGCACTGGTGCCACCTCTGGTCTGGGAACCATCCTGCGTATCGTGGATTCTAAGGAGCCAGCCGGCCACTCCCAGCCACTGGCCCCCAAACACAAACAACGGCGCTTTTCCCTGGAAAACAAAACTCGCCTGCCAACATTTTGATGGCAGATTGCAGGAGCCACTTGGTACTATCAAATCAGCCCAACTTGGCACTGGTGCCACCATGGGTCTGGTCACCATCCTGCCTATCGTAGCTTTTCAGGAGCCAGGCGGTCACTCCCAGCCATAGGCCCCCAGACACAAACCTCGGCCCGTTTCCCTGGCAAACAAAAGTAAGCTACCCCGCTTCTGGATGGCAGATTGCAGGAACCACTTGGTATTATCAAACTAGCCCGACTTGGCACTGGTGCCACCTCTGGTCTGGGAACCATCCTGCGTATCGTGGATTCTAAGGAGCCAGCCGGCCACTCCCACCCACAGGCCCGCAAACAAAAACAACGGCGCTTTTCCCTGGAAAACAAAACTCGCCTGCCAATTTTTTGATGGCAGATTGCAGGAGCCACTTGGTACTATCAAACCAGCCCAACTTGGCACTGGTGCCACCATGGGTCTGGTCACCATCCTGCCTATCGTAGCTTTTCAGGAGCCAGCCGGTCCCTCCCTGCCATAGGCCCCCAGAGAAAAACATCGGCCCGTTTCCCTGGCAAACAAAAGTAAGCTACCCCGCTTCTGGATGGCAGATTGCAGGACGCACTTGATAGTATCAAACCAGCCCGACTTGGCACTGGTGCCACCTCAGGTCTGGGAACCATGCTGCGTATCGTGGATTCTAATTAGCCATCTGGCCACTCCCACCCACAGGCCCCCAAACAAAAACAACGGCGCTTTTCCCTGGATAACAAACCTCGCCTGCCAAATTATGATGGCAGATTGCAGGAGCCACTTTTCACCATCAAACCAGCCCGACTTGGCACTGGTGCCACCTCTGGTCTGGGAACCATCCTGCGTATCGTGGATTCTAAGGAGCCAGCCGGCCACTCCCAGCCACAGGCCCCCAAACACAAACCACAGCGCTTTTCCCTGGAAAACAAAACTCGCCTGCCAACTTTTTGATGGCAGATTGCAGGAGCCACTTGGTACTATCAAACCAGCCCAACTTGGCACTGGTGCCACCATGGATCTGGTCACCATCCTGCCTATCGTAGCTTTTCAGGACCTAGCCGGTCACTCCAAGCCATAGGCCCCCAGAGAAAAACCTCGGCCCGTTTCCCTGGCAAACAAAAGTAAGCTGCCCCGCTTCTGGATGGCAGATTGCAGGAACCACTTGGTACTATCAAACCAGCCCAACTTGGCACTGGTGCCACCTTGGGTCTGGGAACCATCCTGCCTATCGTGGATTCTAAGGAGCCAGCCGGTCACTCCCAGCCACAGGCCACCAAACACAAACAACGGCGCTTTTCCCTGGAAAACAAAACTCGCCTGCCAACATTTAGATGGCAGATTGCAGGAGCCACTTGGTACTATCAAATCAGCCCAACTTGGCACTGGTGCCACCATGGGTCTGGTCACCATCCTGCCTATCGTAGCTTTTCAGGAGCCAGCCGGTCCCTCCCTGCCATAGGCCCCCAGAGAAAAACCTCGGCCCGTTTCCCTGGCAAACAAAAGCAAGCTACCCCGCTTCTGGATGGCAGATTGCAGGAGCCACTTTGCACCATCAAACTAGCCCGACTTGGCACTGGTGCCACCTCAGGTCTGGGAACCATCCTGCGTATCGTTCATTGTAAGGAGCCAGCCGGCCACTCCCAGCCACAGGCCCCCAGACACAAACAACGGCGCTTTTCCCTGGAAAACAAAACTCGCCTGCCAACTTTTTGATGGCAGATTGCAGGAGCCACTTGGTACTATCAAATCAGCCCAACTTGGCACTGGTACCACCATGGGTCTGGTCACCATCCTGCCTATCGTAGCTTTTCAGGAGCCAGCCGGTCACTCGCAGCCATAGGCCCCCAGACACAAAACTCGGCCCGTTTCCCTGGCAAACAAAAGTAAGCTACCCCGCTTCTGGATGGCAGATTGCAGGAGCCACTTTGCACCATCAAACTGGCCCGACTTGGCACTGGTGCGACCTCTGGTCTGGGAACCATCCTGCGTATCGTGGATTCTAAGGAGCCAGCCGGTCACTCCCACCCACAGGCCCCCAAACACAAACAACGGCACTTTTCCCTGGAAAACAAAACTCGCCTGCCAACTTTTTGATGGCAGATTGCAGGAGCCACTTGGTACTATCAAACCAGCCCAACTTGGCACTGGTGCCACCATGGGTCTGGTCACCATCCTGCCTATCGTAGCTTTTCAGGAGCCAGCCGGTCACTCCCAGCCATAGGCCCCCAGACAAAAACCTCGGCCCGTTTCCCTGGCAAACAAAAGTAAGTTATCCCGCTTCTGGATGGCAGATTGCAGGAGCCACTTTTCACCATCAAACTAGCCCGACTTGGCACTGGTGCCACCTCTGGTCTGGGAACCATCCTGCGTATCGTGGATTCTAAGGAGCCAGCCGGCCACTCCCAGCCACAGGCCCCCAAACACAAACAACGGCGCTTTTCCCTGGATAACAAACTCGCCTGCCAACTTTTTGATGGCAGATTGCAGGAGCCACTTGGTACTATCAAACCAGCCCAACTTGGCACTGGTGCCACCATGGGTCTGGTCACCATCCTGCCTATCGTAGCTTTTCAGGAGCCAGGCGGTCACTCCCAGCCATAGGCCCCCAAACACAAACCTCGGCCCGTTTCCCTGGCAAACAAAAGTAAGCTGCCCCGCTTCTGGATGGCAGATTGCAGGACGCACTTGGTACTATCAAACCAGCCCAACTTGGCACTGGTGCCACCTCTGGTCTGGGAACCATGCCGCGTATCGTGGATTCTAAGGAGCCAGCCGGCCACTCCCAGCCACAGGCCCCCAAATACAAACAACGGCGCTTTTCCCTGGAAAACAAAACTCGCCTGCCAACTTTTTCATGGCAGATTGCAGGAGCCACTTGGTACTATCAAATCAGCCCAACTTGGCACTGGTGCCACCATGGGTCTGGTCACCATCCTGCCTATCGTAGCTTTTCAGGAGCCAGCCGGTCACTCCCAGCCATAGGCCCCCAGACACAAACCTCGGCCCGTTTCCCTGGCAAACAAAAGTAAGCTGCCCCGCTTCTGGATGGCAGATTGCAGGAGCCACTTGGTACTATCAAACCAGCCCAACTTGGCACTGGTGCCACCTCTGGTCTGGGAACCATGCTGCGTAACACAGATTCTAAGGCGCCAGTCGGCCACTCCCAGCCACAAGCCCCCAAACACAAACAACGGCGCTATTCTCTGGCAAACAAAACTCCACTGCCCCTCTTCTGGATGGCAAATTGCAGGACGCACTTGGTACTATAAAAACAGCCCGACTTGGCACTGGTGCCACCTTGGGTCTGGGAACCATCCTGCGTATCGATCTTTTTAATGAGACAGCCGGCCACTCCCAGCCATATGCCCCCAAACACAACCCACGGCCCTTTTCTCTGGCAAACAAAACTCAACTGCACCGCTTCTGGATGGCAGATTGCAGGAGCCACTTGGTACTATCAAACCAGCCCGACTTGGCACTGGTGCCACCTTGGGTCTGGGAACCATCCTGCGTATGGTGGATTCTAAGGAGCCAGCCGGCCACTCCCAGCCACAGGCCCCCAACAAAAACCACGGCCCTTTTTTCTGGCAAACAAACTTAGCTGCCTCACTTCTGGATGGCAGATTGCAGGAGCCACTTGGTGTAATCAAACCAGCCCGACTTGGCACTGGTGCCACCTTGGGTCTGGGAACCATCCTGCGTATCGTGGATTCTAAGGAGCCAGCCGGCCACTCCCAGCCACAGGCCCCCAAACAAAATCAACGGCGCTGTTCCCTGGAAAACAAAACACGCCTGCCAACTTTTTGATGGAGTTTGCAGGAGCCACTTGGTACTATCAAACCAGCCCGACTTGGCACTGGTGCCACCTTGGGTCTGGGAAACATCCTGCGTATCGTGGATTCTTAGGAGCCAGCCGGCCACTCCTAGCCACAGGCCCCCAGACAAAAACCTAGGCCTATTTCTCTGGCAAACAAAAGTAAGCTGCCCCGCTTCTGGATGGCAGATTGCAGGAGACACTTGGTACTATCAAACCAGCCCAACTTGGCACTGGTGCCACCTTGGATCTGGGAACCATGCTGTGTATCGTGGATATTCAGGGGCCAGCCGGCCACTCTCAGCCATATGTCCCCAAACAGAAACCTCGGCCCGTTTCTCTGGCAAACAAAACTCAACTGCCCCTCTTCTGGATGGCAAATTGCAGGATGAACTTGATACTAAAACCGCAGGCCGACTTGGTAGTGGTGACACCTTGGACCTGGGAACCATCATGCGTATCGAGCATTTTAAGGAGCCAGCCGGCCACTCCCAGCAATATGCCCCCAAAAACAATCCACGGAATTTTTCTCTGGCAAACAAAAATCAGCTGCCCCGCTTCTGGATGGCAGATTGCAGGAGCCACTTTGCACCATCAAACCAGCCCGACTTGGCACTGGTGCCACCTTGCATCTGGGAACCATGCTGCCTAGCGTGGATTTTCAGGAGCCAGGCGGCCACTCTCAGCCATAGGCCCCCAAACAAAACCCACGGCCCGTTTCCCTGGCAAACAAAAGTAAGCTGCCCCGCTTCTGGATGGCAGATTGCAGGACGCACTTGGTAGTATCAAACCAGCCCGACTTGGCACTGGTGCCACCTTGGGTCTGGGAACCATCCTGCGTATCGTGGGTTCAAAGGAGCCAGCCGGCCACTCCCAGCCACAGGCCCCCAAATACAAACAACGGCGCTTTTCCCTGGAAAACAAAACTCGCCTGACAACTTTTTGATGGCAGATTGCAGGAGCCACTTGGTACTATCAAACCAGCCCAACTTGGCACTGGTGCCACCATGGGTCTGGTCACCATCCTGCCTATCGTAGCTTTTCAGGAGCCAGCCAGCCACCCCCAGCCAGAGGCCCCTAGACAAATATTTCGGCCCGTTTCCCTGGCAAACAAAAGTAAGCTACCCCGCTTCTGGATGGCAGATTGCAGGAGCCACTTTGCACCATCAAACTAGCCCGACTTGGCACTGGTGCCACCTCAGCTCTGGGAACCATCCTGCGTATCGTTCATTGTAAGGAGCCAGCCGGCCACTCCAGCCACAGGCCCCCAGACACAAACAACGGCGCTTTTCCCTGGAAAACAAAACTCGCCTGCCAACTTTTTGATGGCAGATTGCAGGAGCCACTTGCTACTATCAAATCAGCCCAACTTGGCACTGGTGCCACCATGGGTCTGGTCACCATCCTGCCTATCGTAGCTTTGCAGGAGCCAGCCGGTCACTCGCAGCCATAGGCCCCCAGACACAAAACTCGGCCCGTTTCCCTGGCAAACAAAAGTAAGCTACCCCGTTTCTGGATGGCAGATTGCAGGAGCCACTTTTCACCATCAAACTAGCCCGACTTGGCACTGGTGCCACCTCTGGTCTGGGAACCATCCTGCGTATCGTGGATTCTAAGGAGCCAGCCGGTCACTCCCACCCACAGGCCCCCAAACACAAACAACGGCACTTTTCCCTGGAAAACAAAACTCGCCTGCCAACTTTTTGATGGCAGATTGCAGGAGCCACTTGGTACTATCAAACCAGCCCAACTTGGCACTGGTGCCACCATGGGTCTGGTCACCATCCTGCCTATCGTAGCTTTTCAGGAGCCAGCCGGTCACTCCCAGCCATAGGCCCCCAGACAAAAACCTCGGCCCGTTTCCCTGGCAAAGAAAAGTAAGTCAGCCCACTTCTGGATGGCAGATTGCAGGAGCCACTTTTCACCATCAAACCAGCCCGACTTGGCACTGGTGCCACCTCAGGTCTGGGAACCATCCTGCGTATCATGGATTCTAAGGAGCCAGCCGGCCTCTCCCAGCCAGAGGCCCCCAAACACAAACAACGGCGCTTTTCCCTGGATAACAAACTCGCCTGCCAACTTTTTGATGGCAGATTGCAGGAGCCACTTGGTACTATCAAACCAGCCCAACTTGGCACTGGTGCCACCATGGGTCTGGTCACCATCCTGCCTATCGTAGCTTTTCAGGAGCCAGCCGGTCACTCCCAGCCATAGGCCCTGAGACACAAACCTCGGCCCGTTTCCCTGGCAAACAAAAGTAAGCTGCCCCGCTTCTGGATGGTAGATTGCAGGACGCACTTGGTACTATCAAACCAGCCCAACTTGGCACTGGTGCCACCTCTGGTCTGGGAACCATCCTGCTTATCGTGGATTCTAAGGAGCCAGCCGGCCACTCCCAGCCACAGGCCCCCAAACACAAACAACGGCGCTTTTCCCTGGAAAACAAAACTCGCCTGCCAACATTTTGATGGCAGATTGCAGGAGCCACTTGGTACTATCAAATCAGCCCAACTTGGCACTGGTGCCACCATGGGTCTGGTCACCATCCTGCCTATCGTAGCTTTTCAGGAGCCAGCCGGTCACTCCCAGCCATAGGCCCCCAGACACAAACCTCGGCCCGTTTCCCTGGCAAACAAAAGTAAGCTGCCCCGCTTCTGGATGGCAGATTGCAGGAACCACTTTGCACCTTCAAACTAGCCCGACTTGGCACTGGTGCCACCTCTGGTCTGGGAACCATGCTGTGTATCGTGGATTCTAAGGAGCCATCCGTCCACTCCCAGCCACAGGCCCCCAAACACAAACAACGGCGCTTTTCCCTGGAAAACAAAACTCGCCTGCCAACTTTTTGATGGCAGATTGCAGGAGCCACTTGGTACTATCAAACCAGCCCAACTTGGCACTGGTGCCACCATGGGTCTGGTCACCATCCTGCCTATCGTAGCTTTTCAGGAGCCAGCCAGCCACCCCCAGCCAGAGGCCCCTAGACAAATATTTCGGCCCGTTTCCCTGGCAAACAAATTAAGCTACCCCGCTTCTGGATGGCAGATTGCAGGAGCCACTTTGCACCATCAAACTAGCCCGACTTGGCACTGGTGCCACCTCAGGTCTGGGAACCATCCTGCGTATCGTTCATTGTAAGGAGCCAGCTGGCCACTCCCAGCCACAGGCCCCCAGACACAAACAACGGCGCTTTTCCCTGGAAAACAAAACTCGCCTGCCAACATTTTGATGGCAGATTGCAGGAGCCACTTGGTACTATCAAATCAGCCCAACTTGGCACTGGTGCCACCATGGGTCTGGTCACCATCCTGCCTATCGTAGCTTTTCAGGAGCCAGCCGGTCACTCGCAGCCAGAGGCCCCCAGACACAAAACTCGGCCCGTTTCCCTGGCAAACAAAAGTAAGCTACCCCGCTTCTGGATGGCAGATTGCAGGAGCCACTTTGCACCATCAAACTGGCCCGACTTGGCACTGGTGCCACCTCTGGTCTGGGAACCATCCTGCGTATCGTGGATTCTAAGGAGCCAGCCGGTCACTCCCACCCACAGGCCCCCAAACACAAACAACGGCACTTTTCCCTGGAAAACAAAACTCGCCTGCCAACATTTTGATGGCAGATTGCAGGAGCCACTTGGTACTATCAAACCAGCCCAACTTGGCACTGGTGCCACCATGGGTCTGGTCACCATCCTGCCTATCGTAGCTTTTCAGGAGCCAGCCGGTCACTCCCAGCCATAGGCCCCCAGACAAAAACCTCGGCCCGTTTCCCTGGCAAACAAAAGTAAGTCATCCCGCTTCTGGATGGCAGATTGCAGGAGCCACTTTTCACCATCAAACCAGCCCGACTTGGCACTGGTGCCACCTCTGGTCTGGGAACCATCCTGCGTATCATGGATTCTAAGGAGCCAGCCGGCCACTCCCAGCCACTGGCCCCCAAACACAAACAACGGCGCTTTTCCCTGGATAACAAACTCGCCTGCCAACTTTTTGATGGCAGATTGCAGGAGCCACTTGGTACTATCAAACCAGCCCAACTTGGCACTGGTGCCACCATGGGTCTGGTCACCATCCTGCCTATGGTAGCTTTTCAGGAGCCAGCCGGTCACTCCCAGCCATAGGCCCTGAGACACAAACCTCGGCCCGTTTCCCTGGCAAACAAAAGTAAGCTGCCCCGCTTCTGGATGGCAGATTGCAGGACGCACTTGGTACTATCAAACCAGCCCAACTTGGCACTGGTGCCACCTCTGGTCTGGGAACCATCCTGCGTATCGTGGATTCTAAGGAGCCAGCCGTCCACTCCCAGCCACAGGCCCCCAAACACAAACAACGGCGCTTTTCCCTGGAAAACAAAACTCGCCTGCCAACTTTTTGATGGCAGATTGCAGGAGCCACTTGGTACTATCAAATCACCCCAATTTCGCACTGGTGCCACCATGGGTCTGGTCACCATCCTGCCTATCGTAGCTTTTCAGGAGCCAGCCGGTCACTCCCAGCCATAGGCCCCCAGACACAAACCTCGGCCCGTTTCCCTGGCATACAAAAGTAAGCTGCCCCGCTTCTGGATGGCAGATTGCAGGAGCCACTTTGCACCATCAAACTAGCCCGACTTGTCACTGGTGCCACCTCTGGTCTGGGAACCATGCTGTGTATCGTGGATTCTAAGGAGCCATCCGTCCACTCCCAGCCACAGGCCCCCAAACACAAACAACGGCGCTTTTCCCTGGAAAACAAAACTCGCCTGCCAACATTTTGATGGCAGATTGCAGGAGCCACTTGGTACTATCAAACCAGCCCAACTTGGCACTGGTGCCACCATGGGTCTGGTCACCATCCTGCCTATCGTAGCTTTTCAGGAGCCAGCCGGTCACTCCCAGCCATAGGCCCCCAGACACAAAGCTCGGCCCGTTTCCCTGGCAAACAAAAGTAAGCTGCCCCGCTTCTGGATGGCAGATTGCAGGACGCACTTGGTAGTATCAAACCAGCCCGACTTGGCACTGGTGCCACCTCTGGTCTGGGAACCATCCTGCGTATCGTGGATTCTAAGCAGCCAGCCGGCCACTCCCAGCCACAGGCCCCCAAACACAAACAACGGCGCTTTTCCCTGGAAAACAAAACTCGCCTGCCAACATTTTGATGGCAGATTGCAGGAGCCACTTGGTACTATCAAATCAGCCCAACTTGGCACTGGTGCCACCATGCGTTTGGTCACCATCCTGCCTATCGTAGCTTTTCAGGAGCCAGCCGGTCACTCCCAGCTATAGGCCCCCAGAAAAAAACCTCGGCCCGTTTCCCTGGCATACAAAAGTAAGCTGCCCCGCTTCTGGATGGCAGATTGCAGGAACCACTTGGTACTATCAAACCAGCCCGACTTGGCACTGGTGCCACCTCTGGTCTGGGAACCATCCTGCGTATCGTGGTTCTAAGGAGCCATCCGTCCACTCCCAGCCACAGGCCGCCAAACACAAACAACGGCGCTTTTCCCTGGAAAACAAAACTCGCCTGCCAACTTTTTGATGGCAGATTGCAGGAGCCACTTGGTACTATCAAATCAGCCCAACTTGGCACTGGTGCCACCATGGGTCTGGTCACCATCCTGCCTATCGTAGCTTTTCAGGAGCCAGCCGGTCACTCGCAGCCATAGGCCCCCAGAAACAATACTCGGCCCGTTTCCCTGGCAAACAAAAGTAAGCTGCCCCGCTTCTGGATGGCAGATTGCAGGAGCCACTTTGCACCATCAAACTAGCCCGACTTGGCACTGGTGCCACCTCTGGTCTGGGAACCATGCTGTGTATCGTGGATTCTAAGGAGCCAGCCGGCCACTCCCAGCCACAGGCCCCCAGACACAAACAACGGCGCTTTTCCCTGGAAAACAAAACTCGCCTGCCAACATTTTGATGGCAGATTGCAGGAACCACTTGGTACTATCAAATCAGCCCAACTTGGCACTGGTGCCACCATGGGTCTGGTCACCATCCTGCCTATCGTAGCTTTTCAGGAGCCAGCCGGTCACTCGCAGCCATAGGCCCCCAGACACAAACCTCGGCCCGTTTCCCTGGCATACAAAAGTAAGCTGCCCCGCTTCTGGATGGCAGATTGCAGGAACCACTTTGCACCATCAAACTAGCCCGACTTGTCACTGGTGCCACCTCTGGTCTGGGAACCATGCTGTGTATCGTGGATTCTAAGGAGCCATCCGTCCACTCCCAGCCACAGGCCCCCAAACACAAACAACGGCGCTTTTCCCTGGAAAACAAAACTCGCCTGCCAACATTTTGATGGCAGATTGCAGGAGCCACTTGGTACTATCAAATCAGCCCAACTTGGCACTGGTGCCACCATGCGTTTGGTCACCATCCTGCCTATCGTAGCTTTTCAGGAGCCAGCCGGTCACTCCCAGCTATAGGCCCCCAGAAAAAAACCTCGGCCCGTTTCCCTGGCATACAAAAGTAAGCTGCCCCGCTTCTGGATGGCAGATTGCAGGAACCACTTGGTACTATCAAACCAGCCCGACTTGGCACTGGTGCCACCTCTGGTCTGGGAACCATCCTGCGTATCGTGGTTCTAAGGAGCCATCCGTCCACTCCCAGCCACAGGCCCCCAAACACAAACAACGGCGCTTTTCCCTGGAAAACAAAACTCGCCTGCCAACTTTTTGATGGCAGATTGCAGGAGCCACTTGGTACTATCAAATCAGCCCAACTTGGCACTGGTGCCACCATGGGTCTGGTCACCATCCTGCCTATCGTAGCTTTTCAGGAGCCAGCCGGTCACTCGCAGCCATAGGCCCCCAGAAACAATACTCGGCCCGTTTCCCTGGCAAACAAAAGTAAGCTGCCCCGCTTCTGGATGGCAGATTGCAGGAGCCACTTTGCACCATCAAACTAGCCCGACTTGGCACTGGTGCCACCTCTGGTCTGGGAACCATGCTGTGTATCGTGGATTCTAAGGAGCCAGCCGGCCACTCCCACCCACAGGCCCCCAAACAAAAACAACGGCGCTTTTCCCTGGAAAACAAAACTCGCCTGCCAATTTTTTGATGGCAGATTGCAGGAGCCACTTGGTACTATCAAACCAGCCCAACTTGGCACTGGTGCCACCATGGGTCTGGTCACCATCCTGCCTATCGTAGCTTTTCAGGAGCCAGCCGGTCACTCCCAGCCATAGGCCCCCAGACACAAACCTCGGCCCGTTTCCCTGGCAAACAAAAGTAAGCTACCCCGCTTCTGGATGGCAGATTGCAGGACGCACTTGATAGTATCAAACCAGCCCGACTTGGCACTGGTGCCACCTCAGGTCTGGGAACCATGCTGCGTATCGTGGATTCTAGTTAGCCATCTGGCCACTCCCACCCACAGGCCCCCAAACAAAAACAACGGCGCTTTCCCCTGGAAAACAAACCTCGCCTGCCAAATTTTGATGGCAGATTGCAGGAGCCACTTGGTACTATCAAATCAGCCCAACTTGGCACTGGTGCCACCATGGGTCTGGTCACCATCCTGCCTATCGTAGCTTTTCAGGAGCCAGCCGGTCACTCGCAGCCATAGGCCCCCAGAAACAATACTCGGCCCGTTTCCCTGGCAAACAAAAGTAAGCTGCCCCGCTTCTGGATGGCAGATTGCAGGAGCCACTTTGCACCATCAAACTAGCCCGACTTGGCACTGGTGCCACCTCTGGTCTGGGAACCATGCTGTGTATCGTGGATTCTAAGGAGCCAGCCGGCCACTCCCACCCACAGGCCCCCAAACAAAAACAACGGCGCTTTTCCCTGGAAAACAAAACTCGCCTGCCAATTTTTTGATGGCAGATTGCAGGAGCCACTTGGTACTATCAAACCAGCCCAACTTGGCACTGGTGCCACCATGGGTCTGGTCACCATCCTGCCTATCGTAGCTTTTCAGGAGCCAGCCGGTCACTCCCAGCCATAGGCCCCCAGACACAAACCTCGGCCCGTTTCCCTGGCAAACAAAAGTAAGCTACCCCGCTTCTGGATGGCAGATTGCAGGACGCACTTGATAGTATCAAACCAGCCCGACTTGGCACTGGTGCCACCTCAGGTCTGGGAACCATGCTGCGTATCGTGGATTCTAGTTAGCCATCTGGCCACTCCCACCCACAGGCCCCCAAACAAAAACAACGGCGCTTTTCCCTGGAAAACAAACCTCGCCTGCCAAATTTTGATGGCAGATTGCCGGAGCCACTTGGTACTATCAAACCAGCCCAACTTGACACTGGTGCCACCATGGGTCTGGTCACCATCCTGCCTATCGTAGCTTTTCAGGAGCCAGCCGGTCACTCCCAGCCATAGGCCCCCAGACAAAAACCTTGGCCCGTTTCCCTGGCAAACAAAAGTAAGTTATCCCGCTTCTGGATGGCAGATTGCAGGAGCCACTTTTCACCATCAAACCAGCCCGACTTGGCACTGGTGCCACCTCTGGTCTGGGAACCATCCTGCGTATCGTGGATTCTAAGGAGCCAGCCGGCCACTCCCTGCCACAGGCCCCCAGACACAAACAACGGCGCTTTTCCCTGGAAAACAAAACTCGCCTGCCAACATTTTGATGGCAGATTGCAGGAGCCACTTGGTACTATCAAACCAGCCCAACTTGGCACTGGTGCCACCATGGATCTGGTCACCATCCTGCCTATCGTAGCTTTTCAGGACCTAGCCGGTCACTCCAAGCCATAGGCCCCCAGAGAAAAACCTCGGCCCGTTTCTCTGGCAAACAAAAGTAAGCTGCCCCGCATCTGGATGGCAGATTGCAGGAACCACTTGGTACTATCAAACCAGCCCAACTTGGCACTGGTGCCACCTTGGGTCTGGGAACCATCCTGCGTATCGTGGATTCTAAGGAGCCAGCCGGTCACTCCCAGCCACAGGCCCCCAGACACAAACAACGGCGCTTTTCCCTGGAAAACAAAACTCGCCTGCCAACATTTAGATGGCAGATTGCAGGAGCCACTTGCTACTATCAAATCAGCCCAACTTGGCACTGGTGCCACCATGGGTCTGGTCACCATCCTGCCTATCGTAGCTTTTCAGGAGCCAGCCGGTCACTCCCTGCCATAGGCCCCCAGAGAAAAACCTCGGCCCGTTTCCCTGGCAAACAAAAGTAAGCTACCCCGCTTCTGGATGGCAGATTGCAGGAGCCACTTTGCACCATCAAACTAGCCCGACTTGGCACTGGTGCCACCTCAGGTCTGGGAACCATCCTGCGTATCGTTCATTGTAAGGAGCCAGCCGGCCACTCCCAGCCACAGGCCCCCAGACACAAACAACGGCGCTTTTCCCTGGAAAACAAAACTCGCCTGCCAACATTTTGATGGCAGATTGCAGGAGCCACTTGGTACTATCAAATCAGCCCAACTTGGCACTGGTGCCACCATGGGTCTGGTCACCATCCTGCCTATCGTAGCTTTTCAGGAGCCAGCCGGTCACTCCCAGCCATAGGCCCCCAGACACAAACCTCGGCCCGTTTCCCTGGCATACAAAAGTAAGCTGCCCCGCTTCTGGATGGCAGATTGCAGGAACCACTTTGCACCATCAAACTAGCCCGACTTGTCACTGGTGCCACCTCTGGTCTGGGAACCATGCTGTGTATCGTGGATTCTAAGGAGCCATCCGTCCACTCCCAGCCACAGGCCCCCAAACACAAACAACGGCGCTTTTCCCTGGAAAACAAAACTCGCCTGCCAACATTTTGATGGCAGATTGCAGGAGCCACTTGGTACTATCAAATCAGCCCAACTTGGCACTGGTGCCACCATGCGTTTGGTCACCATCCTGCCTATCGTAGCTTTTCAGGAGCCAGCCGGTCACTCCCAGCTATAGGCCCCCAGAAAAAAACCTCGGCCCGTTTCCCTGGCATACAAAAGTAAGCTGCCCCGCTTCTGGATGGCAGATTGCAGGAACCACTTGGTACTATCAAACCAGCCCGACTTGGCACTGGTGCCACCTCTGGTCTGGGAACCATCCTGCGTATCGTGGTTCTAAGGAGCCATCCGTCCACTCCCAGCCACAGGCCCCCAAACACAAACAACGGCGCTTTTCCCTGGAAAACAAAACTCGCCTGCCAACTTTTTGATGGCAGATTGCAGGAGCCACTTGGTACTATCAAATCAGCCCAACTTGGCACTGGTGCCACCATGGGTCTGGTCACCATCCTGCCTATCGTAGCTTTTCAGGAGCCAGCCGGTCACTCGCAGCCATAGGCCCCCAGAAACAATACTCGGCCCGTTTCCCTGGCAAACAAAAGTAAGCTGCCCCGCTTCTGGATGGCAGATTGCAGGAGCCACTTTGCACCATCAAACTAGCCCGACTTGGCACTGGTGCCACCTCTGGTCTGGGAACCATGCTGTGTATCGTGGATTCTAAGGAGCCAGCCGGCCACTCCCACCCACAGGCCCCCAAACAAAAACAACGGCGCTTTTCCCTGGAAAACAAAACTCGCCTGCCAATTTTTTGATGGCAGATTGCAGGAGCCACTTGGTACTATCAAACCAGCCCAACTTGGCACTGGTGCCACCATGGGTCTGGTCACCATCCTGCCTATCGTAGCTTTTCAGGAGCCAGCCGGTCACTCCCAGCCATAGGCCCCCAGACACAAACCTCGGCCCGTTTCCCTGGCAAACAAAAGTAAGCTACCCCGCTTCTGGATGGCAGATTGCAGGACGCACTTGATAGTATCAAACCAGCCCGACTTGGCACTGGTGCCACCTCAGGTCTGGGAACCATGCTGCGTATCGTGGATTCTAGTTAGCCATCTGGCCACTCCCACCCACAGGCCCCCAAACAAAAACAACGGCGCTTTTCCCTGGAAAACAAACCTCGCCTGCCAAATTTTGATGGCAGATTGCCGGAGCCACTTGGTACTATCAAACCAGCCCAACTTGACACTGGTGCCACCATGGGTCTGGTCACCATCCTGCCTATCGTAGCTTTTCAGGAGCCAGCCGGTCACTCCCAGCCATAGGCCCCCAGACAAAAACCTTGGCCCGTTTCCCTGGCAAACAAAAGTAAGTTATCCCGCTTCTGGATGGCAGATTGCAGGAGCCACTTTTCACCATCAAACCAGCCCGACTTGGCACTGGTGCCACCTCTGGTCTGGGAACCATCCTGCGTATCGTGGATTCTAAGGAGCCAGCCGGCCACTCCCAGCCACAGGCCCCCAGACACAAACAACGGCGCTTTTCCCTGGAAAACAAAACTCGCCTGCCAACATTTTGATGGCAGATTGCAGGAGCCACTTGGTACTATCAAACCAGCCCAACTTGGCACTGGTGCCACCATGGGTCTGGTCACCATCCTGCCTATCGTAGCTTTTCAGGAGCCAGCCGGTCACTCCCTGCCATAGGCCACCAGAGAAAAACCTCGGCCCGTTTCCCTGGCAAACAAAAGTAAGCTACCCCGCTTCTGGATGGCAGATTGCAGGAGCCACTTTGCACCATCAAACTAGCCCGACTTGGCACTGGTGCCACCTTGGGTCTGGGAACCATCCTGCGTATCGTTCATTGTAAGGGGCCAGCCGGCCACTCCCAGCCACAGGCCCCCAGACACAAACAACGGCGCTTTTCCCTGGAAAACAAAACTCGCCTGCCAACATTTTGATGGCAGATTGCAGGAGCCACTTGGTACTATCAAATCAGCCCAACTTGGCACTGGTGCCACCATGGGTCTGGTCACCATCCTGCCTATCGTAGCTTTTCAGGAGCCAGCCGGTCACTCGCAGCCATAGGCCCCCAGACACAAAACTAGGCCCGTTTCCCTGGCAAACAAAAGTAAGCTACCCCGCTTCTGGATGGCAGATTGCAGGAGCCACTATGCACCATCAAACTGGCCCGACTTGGCACCTGTGCGACCTCTGGTCTGGGAACCATCCTGCGTATCGTGGATTCTAAGGAGCCAGCCGGTCACTCCCACCCACAGGCCCCCAAACAAAACAACGGCACTTTTCCCTGGAAAACAAAACTCGCCTGCCAACATTTTGATGGCAGATTGCAGGAGCCACTTGGTACTATCAAACCAGCCCAACTTGGCACTTGTGCCACCATGGGTCTGGTCACCATCCTGCCTATCGTAGCTTTTCAGGAGCCAGCCGGTCACTCCCAGCCATAGGCCCTGAGACACAAACCTCGGCCCGTTTCCCTGGCAAACAAAAGTAAGCTGCCCCGCTTCTGGATGGCAGATTGCAGGACGCACTTGGTACTATCAAACCAGCCCAACTTGGCACTGGTGCCACCTCTGGTCTGGGAACCATCCTGCGTATCGTGGATTCTAAGCAGCCAGCCGTCCACTCCCAGCCACAGGCCCCCAAACACAAACAACGGCGCTTTTCCCTGGAAAACAAAACTCGCCTGACAACTTTTTGATGGCAGATTGCAGGAGCCACTTGGTACTATCAAATCAGCCCAACTTCGCACTGGTGCCACCATGGGTCTGGTCACCATCCTGCCTATCGTAGCTTTTCAGGAGCCAGCCGGTCACTCCCAGCTATAGGCCCCCAGAAAAAAACCTCGGCCCGTTTCCCTGGCATACAAAAGTAAGCTGCCCCGCTTCTGGATGGCAGATTGCAGGAACCACTTGGTACTATCAAATCAGCCCGACTTGGCACTGGTGCCACCTCTGGTCTGGGAACCATCCTGCGTATCGTGGTTCTAAGGAGCCATCCGTCCACTCCCAGCCACAGGCCCCCAAACACAAACAACGGCGCTTTTCCCTGGAAAACAAAACTCGCCTGCCAACTTTTTGATGGCAGATTGCAGGAGCCACTTGGTACTATCAAATCAGCCCAACTTGGCACTGGTGCCACCATGGGTCTGGTCACCATCCTGCCTATCGTAGCTTTTCAGGAGCCAGCCGGTCACTCGCAGCCGTAGGCCCCCAGAAACAATACTCGGCCCGTTTCCCTGGCAAACAAAAGTAAGCTGCCCCGCTTCTGGATGGCAGATTGCAGGAGGCACTTTGCACCATCAAACTAGCCCGACTTGGCACTGGTGCCACCTCTGGTCTGGGAACCATCCTGCGTATCGTGGATTCTAAGGAGCCAGCCGGCCACTCCCACCCACAGGCCCCCAAACAAAAACAACGGCGCTTTTCCCTGGAAAACAAAACTCGCCTGCCAATTTTTTGATGGCAGATTGCAGGAGCCACTTGGTACTATCAAACCAGCCCAACTTGGCACTGGTGCCACCATGGGTCTGGTCACCATCCTGCCTATCGTAGCTTTTCAGGAGCCAGCCGGTCACTCCCAGCCATAGGCCCCCAGACACAAACCTCGGCCCGTTTCCCTGGCAAACAAAAGTAAGCTACCCCGCTTCTGGATGGCAGATTGCAGGACGCACTTGATAGTATCAAACCAGCCCGACTTGGCACTGGTGCCACCTCAGGTCTGGGAACCATGCTGCGTATCGTGGATTCTAATTAGCCATCTGGCCACTCCCACCCACAGACCCCCAAACAAAAACAACGGCGCTTTTCCCTGGAAAACAAACCTCGCCTGCCAAATTTTGATGGCAGATTGCCGGAGCCACTTGGTACTATCAAACCAGCCCAACTTGACACTGGTGCCACCATGGGTCTGGTCACCATCCTGCCTATCGTAGCTTTTCAGGAGCCAGCCGGTCACTCCCAGCCATAGGCCCCCAGACAAAAACCTTGGCCCGTTTCCCTGGCAAACAAAAGTAAGTTATCCCGCTTCTGGATGGCAGATTGCAGGTGCCACTTTTCACCATCAAACCAGCCCGACTTGGCACTGGTGCCACCTCTGGTCTGGGAACCATCCTGCGTATCGTGGATTCTAAGGAGCCAGCCGGCCACTCCCAGCCACAGGCCCCCAAACACAAACCACAGCGCTTTTCCCTGGAAAACAAAACTCGCCTGCCAACTTTTTGATGGCAGATTGCAGGAGCCACTTGGTACTATCAAACCAGCCCAACTTGGCACTGGTGCTACCATGGATCTGGTCACCATCCTGCCTATCGTAGCTTTTCAGGACCTAGCCGGTCACTCCAAGCCATAGGCCCCCAGAGAAAAACCTCGGCCCGTTTCCCTGGCAAACAAAAGTAAGCTGCCCCGCTTCTGGATGGCAGATTGCAGGAACCACTTGGTACTATCAAACCAGCCCAACTTGGCACTGGTGCCACCTTGGGTCTGGGAACCATCCTGCGTATCGTGGATTCTAAGGAGCCAGCCGGTCACTCCCAGCCACAGGCCACCAAACACAAACAACGGCGCTTTTCCCTGGAAAACAAAACTCGCCTGCCAACATTTTGATGGCAGATTGCAGGAGCCACTTGCTACTATCAAATCAGCCCAACTTGGCACTGGTACCACCATGGGTCTGGTCACCATCCTGCCTATCGTAGCTTTTCAGGAGCCAGCCGGTCCCTCCCTGCCATAGGCCCCCAGAGAAAATCCGCGGCCCGTTTCCCTGGCAAACAAAAGTAAGCTACCCCGCTTCTGGATGGCAGATTGCAGGAGCCACTTTGCACCATCAAACTAGCCCGACTTGGCACTGGTGCCACCTCAGGTCTGGGAACCATCCTGCGTATCGTTCATTGTAAGGAGCCAGCCGGCCACTCCCAGCCACAGGCCCCCAGACACAAACAACGGCGCTTTTCCCTGGAAAACAAAACTCGCCTGCCAACTTTTTGATGGCAGATTGCAGGAGCCACTTGGTACTATCAAATCAGCCCAACTTGGCACTGGTGCCACCATGGGTCTGGTCACCATCCTGCCTATTGTAGCTTTTCAGGAGCCAGCCGGTCACTCGCAGCCATAGGCCCCCAGACACAAAACTCGGCCCGTTTCCCTGGCAAACAAAAGTAAGCTACCCCGCTTCTGGATGGCAGATTGCAGGAGCCACTTTGCACCATCAAACCAGCCCGACTTGGCACTGGTGCGACCTCTGGTCTGGGAACCATCCTGCGTATCGTGGATTCTAAGGAGCCAGCCGGTCACTCCCACCCACAGGCCCCCATACACAAACAACGGCACTTTTCCCTGGAAAACAAAACTCGCCTGCCAACATTTTGATGGCAGATTGCAGGAGCCACTTGGTACTATCAAACCAGCCCAACTTGGCACTGGTGCCACCATGGGTCTGGTCACCATCCTGCCTATCGTAGCTTTTCAGGAGCCAGCCGGTCACTCCCAGCCATAGGCCCCCAGACAAAAAGCTCGGCCCGTTTCCCTGGCAAACAAAAGTAAGTTATCCCGCTTCTGGATGGCAGATTGCAGGAGCCACTTTTCACCATCAAACCAGCCCAACTTGGCACTGGTGCCACCTCTGGTCTGGGAACCATCCTGCGTATCGTGGATTCTAAGGAGCCAGCCGGCCACTCCCAGCCACAGGCCCCCAAACACAAACAACTGCGCTTTTCCCTGGATAACAAACTCGCCTGCCAACTTTTTGATGGCAGATTGCCGGAGCCACTTGGTACTATCAAACCAGCCAAACTTGGCACTGGTGCCACCATGGGTCTGGTCACCATCCTGCCTATCGTAGCTTTTCAGGAGCCAGGCGGTCACTCCCAGCCATAGGCCCCCAGACACAAACCTCGGCCCGTTTCCCTGGCAAACAAAAGTAAGCTGCCCCGCTTCTGGATGGCAGATTGCAGGAACCACTTGGTAGTATCAAACCAGCCCGACTTGGCACTGGTGCCACCTCTGGTCTGGGAACCATCCTGCGTATCGTGGTTCTAAGGAGCCATCCGTCCACTCCCAGCCACAGGCCCCCAAACACAAACAACGGCGCTTTTCCCTGGAAAACAAAACTCGCCTGCCAACTTTTTGATGGCAGATTGCAGGAGCCACTTGGTACTATCAAATCAGCCCAACTTGGCACTGGTGCCACCATGGGTCTGGTCACCATCCTGCCTATCGTAGCTTTTCAGGAGCCAGCCGGTCACTCGCAGCCATAGGCCCCCAGAAACAATACTCGGCCCGTTTCCCTGGCAAACAAAAGTAAGCTGCCCCGCTTCTGGATGGCAGATTGCAGGAGCCACTTTGCACCATCAAACTAGCCCGACTTGGCACTGGTGCCACCTCTGGTCTGGGAACCATCCTGCGTATCGTGGATTCTAAGGAGCCAGCCGGCCACTCCCAGCCACAGGCCCCCAAACAAAAAAAACGTCGCTTTTCCCTGGAAAACAAAACTCGCCTGCCAATTTTTTGATGGCAGATTGCAGGAGCCACTTGGTACTATCAAACCAGCCCAACTTGGCACTGGTGCCACCATGGGTCTGGTCACCATCCTGCCTATCGTAGCTTTTCAGGAGCCAGCCGGTCACTCCCAGCCATAGGCCCCCAGACACAAACCTCGGCCCGTTTCCCTGGCAAACAAAAGTAAGCTACCCCGCTTCTGGATGGCAGATTGCAGGACGCACTTGATAGTATCAAACCAGCCCGACTTGGCACTGGTGCCACCTCAGGTCTGGGAACCATGCTGCGTATCGTGGATTCTAATTAGCCATCTGGCCACTCCCACCCACAGGCCCCTAAACAAAAACAACGGCGCTTTTCCCTGGAAAACAAACCTCGCCTGCCAAATTTTGATGGCAGATTGCCGGAGCCACTTGGTACTATCAAACCAGCCCAACTTGACACTGGTGCCACCATGGGTCTGGTCACCATCCTGCCTATCGTAGCTTTTCAGGAGCCAGCCGGTCACTCCCAGCCATAGGCCCCCAGACAAAAACCTTGGCCCGTTTCCCTGGCAAACAAAAGTAAGTTATCCCGCTTCTGGATGGCAGATTGCAGGAGCCACTTTTCACCATCAAACCAGCCCGACTTGGCACTGGTGCCACCTCTGGTCTGGGAACCATCCTGCGTATCGTGGATTCTAAGGAGCCAGCCGGCCACTCCCAGCCACAGGCCCCCAAACACAAATCACAGCGCTTTTCCCTGGAAAACAAAACTCGCCTGCCAACTTTTTGATGGCAGATTGCAGGAGCCACTTGGTACTATCAAACCAGCCCAACTTGGCACTGGTGCCACCATGGATCTGGTCACCATCCTGCCTATCGTAGCTTTTCAGGACCTAGCCGGTCACTCCAAGCCATAGGCCCCCAGAGAAAAACCTCGGCCCGTTTCCCTGGCAAACAAAAGTAAGCTGCCCCGCTTCTGGATGGCAGATTGCAGGAACCACTTGGTACTATCAAACCAGCCCAACTTGGCACTGGTGCCACCTTGGGTCTGGGAACCATCCTGCGTATCGTGGATTCTAAGGAGCCAGCCGGTCACTCCCAGCCACAGGCCACCAAACACAAACAACGGCGCTTTTCCCTGGAAAACAAAACTCGCCTGCCAACATTTTGATGGCAGATTGCAGGAGCCACTTGCTACTATCAAATCAGCCCAACTTGGCACTGGTGCCACCATGGGTCTGGTCACCATCCTGCCTATCGTAGCTTTTCAGGAGCCAGCCGGTCCCTCCCTGCCATAGGCCCCCAGAGAAAAACCTCGGCCCGTTTCCCTGGCAAACAAAAGTAAGCTGCCCCGCTTCTGGATGGCAGATTGCAGGAGCCACTTTGCACCATCAAACTAGCCCGACTTGGCACTGGTGCCACCTCAGGTCTGGGAACCATCCTGCGTATCGTTCATTGTAAGGAGCCAACCGGCCACTCCCAGCCACAGGCCCCCAGACACAAAAAACGGCGCTTTTCCCTGGAAAACAAAACTCGCCTGCCAACTTTTTGATGGCAGATTGCAGGAGCCACTTGGTACTATCAAATCAGCCCAACTTGGCACTGGTGCCACCATGGGTCTGGTCACCATCCTGCCTATCGTAGCTTTTCAGGAGCCAGCCGGTCACTCGCAGCCATAGGCCCCCAGACACAAAACTCGGCCCGTTTCCCTGGCAAACAAAAGTAAGCTACCCCGCTTCTGGATGGCAGATTGCAGGAGCCACTTTGCACCATCAAACTGGCCCGACTTGGCACTGGTGCGACCTCTGGTCTGGGAACCATCCTGCGTATCGTGGATTCTAAGGAGCCAGCCGGTCACTCCCACCCACAGGCCCCCAAACACAAACAAAGGCACTTTTCCCTGGAAAACAAAACTCGCCTGCCAACATTTTGATGGCAGATTGCAGGAGCCACTTGGTACTATCAAACCAGCCCAACTTGGCACTGGTGCCACCATGGGTCTGGTCACCATCCTGCCTATCGTAGCTTTTCAGGAGCCAGCCGGTCACTCCCAGCCATAGGCCCCCAGACAAAAACCTCGGCCCGTTTCCCTGGCAAACAAAAGTAAGTTATCCCGCTTCTGGATGGCAGATTGCAGGAGCCACTTTTCACCATCAAACCAGCCCAACTTGGCACTGGTGCCACCTCTGGTCTGGGAACCATCCTGCGTATCGTGGATTCTAAGGAGCCAGCCGGCCACTCCCTGCCACAGGCCCCCAAACACAAACAACGGCGCTTTTCCCTGGATAACAAACTCGCCTGCCAACTTTTTGATGGCAGATTGCAGGAGCCACTTGGTACTATCAAACCAGCCCAACTTGGCACTGGTGCCACCATGGGTCTGGTCACCATCCTGCCTATCGTAGCTTTTCAGGAGCCAGGCGGTCACTCCAAGCCATAGGCCCTGAGACACAAACCTCGGCCCGTTTCCCTGGCAAACAAAAGTAAGCTGCCCCGCTTCTGGATGGCAGATTGCAGGACGCACTTGGTACTATCAAACCAGCCCAACTTGGCACTGGTGCCACCTCTGGTCTGGGAACCATGCCGCGTATCGTGGATTCTAAGGAGCCAGCCGGCCACTCCCAGCCACAGGCCCCCAAACAGAAACAATGGCGCTTTTCCCTGGAAAACAAAACTCGCCTGCCAACTTTTTGATGGCAGATTGCAGGAGCCACTTGGTACTATCAAATCAGCCCAACTTGGCACTGGTGCCACCATGGGTCTGGTCACCATCCTGCCTATCGTAGCTTTTCAGGAGCCAGCCGGTCACTCCCAGCCATAGGCCCCCAGACACAAACCTCGGCCCGTTTCCCTGGCAAACAAAAGTAAGCTACCCCGCTTCTGGATGGCAGATTGCAGGAACCACTTTGCACCATCAAACTAGCCCGACTTGGCACTGGTGCCACCTCTGGTCTGGGAACCATGCTGCGTATCGTGGATTCTAAGGAGCCATCCGTCCACTCCCAGACACAGTCCCCCAAACACAAACAACGGCGCTTTTCCCTGGAAAACAAAACTCGCCTGCCAACTTTTTGATGGCAGATTGCAGGAGCCACTTGGTACTATCAAACCAGCCCAACTTGGCACTGGTGCCACCATGGGTCTGGTCACCATCCTGCCTATCGTAGCTTTTCAGGAGCCAGCCGGTCACTCCCAGCCATAGGCCCCCAGACACAAACCTCGGCCCGTTTCCCTGGCAAACAAAAGTAAGCTGCCCCGCTTCTGGATGGCAGATTGCAGGACGCACTTGGTAGTATCAAACCAGCCCGACTTGGCACTGGTGCCACCTCTGGTCTGGGAAACATCCTGCGTATCGTGGATTCTAAGCAGCCAGCCGGCCACTCCCAGCCACAGGCCCCCAAACACAAACAACGGCGCTTTTCCCTGGAAAACAAAACTCGCCTGCCAACATTTTGATGGCAGATTGCAGGAGCCACTTGGTACTATCAAATCAGCCCAACTTGGCACTGGTGCCACCATGCGTTTGGTCACCATCCTGCCTATCGTAGCTTTTCAGGAGCCAGACGGTCACTCCCAGCTATAGGCGCCCAGACAAAAACCTCGGCCCGTTTCCCTGGCATACAAAAGAAAGCTGCCCCGCTTCTGGATGGCAGATTGCAGGAACAACTTGGTACTATCAAACCAGCCCGACTTGGCACTGGTGCCACCTCTGGTCTGGGAACCATCCTGCGTATCGTGGATTCTAAGGAGCCATCCGTCCACTCCCAGCCACAGGCCCCCAAACACAAACCACAGCGCTTTTCCCTGGAAAACAAAACTCGCCTGCCAACATTTTGATGGCAGATTGCAGGAGCCACTTGGTACTATCAAACCAGCCCAACTTGGCACTGGTGCCACCATGGATCTGGTCACCATCCTGCCTATCGTAGCTTTTCAGGACCTAGCCGGTCACTCCAAGCCATAGGCGCCCAGACAAAAAGCTCGGCCCTTTTCCCTGGCAAACAAAGTAAGCTGCCCCGCTTCTGGATGGCAGATTGCAGGAACCACTTGGTACTATCAAACCAGCCCGACTTGGCACTGGTGCCACCTTGGGTCTGGGAACCATCCTGCGTATCGTGGATTCTAAGGAGCCAGCCGGTCACTCCCAGCCACAGGCCCCCAAACACAAACAACGGCGCTTTTCCCTGGAAAACAAAACTCGCCTGCCAATATTTTGATGGCAGATTGCAGGAGCCACTTGCTACTATCAAATCAGCCCAACTTGGCACTGGTGCCACCATGGGTCTGGTCACCATCCTGCCTATCGTAGCTTTTCAGGAGCCAGCCGGTCCCTCCCTGCCATAGGCCCCCAGAGAAAAACCTCGGCCCGTTTCCCTGGCAAACAAAAGTAAGCTGCCCCGCTTCTGGATGGCAGATTACAGGAGCCACTTTGCACCATCAAACTAGCCCGACTTGGCACTGGTGCCACCTCAGGTCTGGGAACCATCCTGCGTATCGTTCATTCTAAGGAGCCAGCCGGCCACTCCAGCCACAGGCCCCCAGACACAAACAACGGCGCTTTTCCCTGGAAAACAAAACTCGCCTGCCAACATTTAGATGGCAGATTGCAGGAGCCACTTGGTACTATCAAATCAGCCCAACTTGACACTGGTGCCACCATGGGTCTGGTCACCATCCTGCCTATCGTAGCTTTTCAGGAGCCAGGCGGTCACTCCCAGCCATAGGCCCCCAGACACAAACCTCGGCCCGTTTCCCTGGCAAACAAAAGTAAGCTACCCCGCTTCTGGATGGCAGATTGCAGGAACCACTTTGCACCATCAAACTAGCCCGACTTGGCACTGGTGCCACCTCTGGTCTGGGAACCATGCTGCGTATCGTGGATTCTAAGGAGCCATCCGTCCACTCCCAGACACAGGCCCCCAAACACAAACAACGGCGCTTTTCCCTGGAAAACAAAACTCGCCTGCCAACTTTTTGATGGCAGATTGCAGGAGCCACTTGGTACTATCAAACCAGCCCAACTTGGCACTGGTGCCACCATGGGTCTGGTCACCATCCTGCCTATCGTAGCTTTTCAGGAGCCAGCCGGTCACTCCCAGCCATAGGCCCCCAGACACAAACCTCGGCCCGTTTCCCTGGCAAACAAAAGTAAGCTGCCCCGCTTCTGGATGGCAGATTGCAGGACGCACTTGGTAGTATCAAACCAGCCCGACTTGGCACTGGTGCCACCTCTGGTCTGGGAACCATCCTGCGTATCGTGGATTCTAAGCAGCCAGCCGGCCACTCCCAGCCACAGGCCCCCAAACACAAACAACGGCGCTTTTCCCTGGAAAACAAAACTCGCCTGCCAACATTTAGATGGCAGATTGCAGGAGCCACTTGGTACTATCAAATCAGCCCAACTTGGCACTGGTGCCACCATGCGTTTGGTCACCATCCTGCCTATCGTAGCTTTTCAGGAGCCAGACGGTCACTCCCAGCTATAGGCCCCCAGACAAAAACCTCGGCCCGTTTCCCTGGCATACAAAAGTAAGCTGCCCCGCTTCTGGATGGCAGATTGCAGGAACAACTTGGTACTATCAAACCAGCCCGACTTGGCACTGGTGCCACCTCTGGTCTGGGAACCATCCTGCGTATCGTGGATTCTAAGGAGCCATCCGTCCACTCCCAGCCACAGGCCCCCAAACACAAACAACGGCGCTTTTCCCTGGAAAACAAAACTCGCCTGACAACTTTTTGATGGCAGATTGCAGGAGCCACTTGGTACTATCAAACCAGCCCAACTTGGCACTGGTGCCACCATGGATCTGGTCACCATCATGCCGATCGTAGCTTTTCAGGACCTAGCCGGTCACTCCAAGCCATAGGCGCCCAGACAAAAACCTCGGCCCGTTTCCCTGGCAAACAAAGTAAGCTGCCCCACTTCTGGATGGCAGATTGCAGGAACCACTTGGTACTATCAAACCAGCCCGACTTGGCACTGGTGCCACCTTGGGTCTGGGAACCATCCTGCGTATCGTGGATTCTAAGGAGCCAGCCGGTCACTCCCAGCCACAGGCCCCCAAACACAAACAACGGCGCTTTTCCCTGGAAAACAAAACTCGCCTGCCAATATTTTGATGGCAGATTGCAGGAGCCACTTGCTACTATCAAATCAGCCCAACTTGGCACTGGTGCCACCATGGGTCTGGTCACCATCCTGCCTATCGTAGCTTTTCAGGAGCCAGCCGGTCCCTCCCTGCCATAGGCCCCCAGAGAAAAACCTCGGCCCGTTTCCCTGGCAAACAAAAGTAAGCTACCCCGCTTCTGGATGGCAGATTACAGGAGCCACTTTGCACCATCAAACTAGCCCGACTTGGCACTGGTGCCACCTCAGGTCTGGGAACCATCCTGCGTATCGTTCATTCTAAGGAGCCAGCCGGCCACTCCAGCCACAGGCCCCCAGACACAAACAACGGCGCTTTTCCCTGGAAAACAAAACTCGCCTGCCAACTTTTTGATGGCAGATTGCAGGAGCCACTTGGTACTATCAAAGCAGCCCAACTTGGCACTGCTGCCACCATGGGTCTGGTCAACATCCTGCCTATCGTAGCTTTTCAGGACCTAGACGGTCACTCCCAGCCATAGGCCCCGTGACACAAAGCTCGGCCCGTTTCCCTGGCAAACAAAAGTAAGCTGTCCCGCTTCTGGATGGCAGATTGCAGGAACCACTTGGTACTATCAAACCAGCAAAACTTGGCACTGGTGCCACCTTGGGTCTGGATACCATGCTGCGTATCGTGGATTCTAAGGAGCCAGCCGGCCACTCCCAGCCACAGGCCCCCAAACACAAACAACGGCGCTTTTCCCTGGAAAACAAAACTCTCCTGCCAACTTTTTGATGGGAGATTGCAGGAGCCACTTGGTTTTATCAAATCAGACCAACTTGGCACTGGTGCCACCATGGGTCTGGTCACCATCCTGCCTATCGTAGCTTTTCAGGAGCCAGCCGGTCACTCGCAGCCATAGGCCCCCAGACACAAACCTCGGCGCTTTTCCCTGACAAACAAAAGTAAGTTATCCCGCTTCTGGATGGCAGATTGCCGGAGCCACTTGGTACTATCAAACCAGCCCGACTTGGCACTGGTGCCACCATGGGTCTGGTCACCATCCTGCCTATCGTGGATTCTAATTAGCCATCTGTCCACTCCCAGCCACAGGCCCCCAAACAAAAACAACGGCGCTTTTCCCTGGAAAACAAAACTCGTCTGCCAACTTTTTGATGGCAGATTGCCAGAGCCACTTGGTACTATCAAACCAGCCCAACTTGGCACTGGTGCCACCTTGGGTCTGGGAACCATGCTGCGTATCGTGGATTATAAGGAGCCAGCCGGCCACTCCCAGCCACAGGCCCCCAAACACAAACCACAGCGCTTTTCCCTGGAAAACAAAATTCGCCGGCCAACTTTTTGATGGCAGATTGCAGGAGCCACTTGGTACTATCAAATCAGCCCAACTTGGCACTGGTGCCACCATGGGTCTGGTCACCATCCTGCTTATCGTAGCTTTTCAGGAGCCAGCCGGTCACTCCCAGCCTTAGGCGCCCAGACACAATGCTCTGCCCTTTTCCCTGGCAAACCAAAGTAAGCTGCCCCGCTTCTGGATGGCAGATTGCAGGAACCACTTGGTACTATAAAACCAGCCCGACTTGGCACTGGTGCCACCTCTGGTCTGGGAACAATGCTGCGTATCGTGGATTCTAAGGAGCCAGCCGGCCACTCCCAGCCACAGGCCCCCAAACAAAAACAACGGCGCTTTTCCCTGGAAAACAAAACTCGCCTGCCAAATTTTTGATGGCAGATTTCAGGAGCCACTTGGTACTATCAAACCAGCCCAACTTGACACTGGTGCCACCATGGGTCTGGTCACCATCCTGCCTATCTTAGCTTTTCAGGAGCCAGCCGGTCACTCCCAGCCATAGGCCCCCAGACACAAACCTCGGCCCGTTTCCCTGGCAAACAAAAGTAAGCTGCCCCGCTTCTGGATGGCAGATTGCAGGAGCCACTTGGTACTATCAAACCAGCCCAACTTGGCACTGGTGCCACCTTGGGTCTGGGAACCATCCTGCGTATCGTGGATTCTAAGGAGCCAGCCGGTCACTCCCAGCCACAGGCCCCCAAACACAAACCACAGCGCTTTTCCCTGGAAAACAAACCCGCCTGCCGACATTTTGATGGCAGATTGCAGGAGCCACTTGCTGCTATCAAATCAGCCCAACTTGGCACTGGTGCCACCATGGGTCTGGTCACCATCCTGCCTATCGTAGCTTTTCAGGAGCCAGCCGGTCACTCCCAGTCATAGGCCCCCAGACACAAAGCTCGGCCCGTTTCCCTGGCAAACAAAAGTAAGCTGCCCCGCTTCTGGATGGCAGATTGTAGGACGCACTTGGTACTATCAAACCAGCCCGACTTGGCACTGGTGCCACCTCTGGTCTGGGAACTATGGTGCGTATCGTGGATTCTAAGGAGCCAGCCGGCCACTCCCAGCCATAGGCACCCAAACACAAACAACGGCGCTTTTCCCTGGAAAACAAAACTCGCCTGCCAACTTTTTGATGGCAGATTGCAGGAGCCACTTGGTACTATCAAACCAGCTCAACTTGGCACTGGTGCCACCATGGGTCTGCTCACCATCCTGCCTATCGTAGCTTTTCAGGAGCCAGACGGTCACTCGCAGCCATAGGCCCCCAGACAAAAACCTCGGCCCGTTTCCCTGGCAAACAAAAGTAAGCTGCCCCGCTTCTGCATGGCAGATTGCAGGAGCTATTTAGTACTATCAAACCAGCCCGACTTGGCACTGGTGCCACCATGGGTCTGGTCACCATCCTGCCTATCGTAGCTTTTCAGGAGCCAGCCGGTCACTCCCTGCCATAGGCCCTGAGACACAAACCTCGGCCCGTATCCCTGGCAAACAAAAGTAAGCTGCCCCGCTTCTGGATGGCAGATTGCAGGACGCACTTGGTACTATCAAACCAGCCCAACTTGGCACTGGTGCCACCTCTGGTCTGGGAACCATGCCGCGTATCGTGGATTCTAAGGAGCCAGCCGGCCACTCCCAGCCACAGGCCCCCAAACAGAAACAACGGCGCTTTTCCCTGGAAAACAAAACTCGCCTGCCAACTTTTTCATGGCAGATTGCAGGAGCCACTTGGTACTATCAAATCAGCCCAACTTGGCACTGGTGCCACCATGGGTCTGGTCACCATCCTGCCTATCGTAGCTTTTCAGGAGCCAGCCGGTCACTCCCAGCCATAGGCCCCCAGACACAAACCTCGGCCCGTTTCCCTGGCAAACAAAAGTAAGCTACCCCGCTTCTGGATGGCAGATTGCAGGAACCACTTTGCACCATCAAACTAGCCCGACTTGGCACTGGTGCCACCTCTGGTCTGGGAACCATGCTGCGTATCGTGGATTCTAAGGAGCCAGCCGGCCACTACCAGCCACAGGCCCCCAAACACAAACAACGGCGCTTTTCCCTGGAAAACAAAACTCGCCTGACAACTTTTTGATGGCAGATTGCAGGAGCCACTTGGTACTATCAAACCAGCCCAACTTGGCACTGGTGCCACCATGGGTCTGGTCACCATCCTGCCTATCTTAGCTTTTCAGGAGCCAGCCGGTCACTCCCAGCCATAGGCCCCCAGACACAAACCTCGGCCCGTTTCCCTGGCAAACAAAAGTAAGCTGCCCCGCTTCTGGATGGCAGATTGCAGGACGCACTTGGTAGTATCAAACCAGCCCGACTTGGCACTGGTGCCACCTCTGGTCTGGGAACCATCCTGCGTATCGTGGGTTCCTAGCAGCCAGCCGGCCACTCCCAGCCACAGGCCCCCAAACACAAACAACGGCGCTTTTCCCTGGAAAACAAAACTCGCCTGCCAACATTTTGATGGCAGATTGCAGGAGCCACTTGGTACTATCAAATCAGCCCAACTTGGCACTGGTGCCACCATGCGTTTGGTCACCATCCTGCTTATCGTAGCTTTTCAGGAGCCAGACGGTCACTCCCAGCTATAGGCCCCCAGACACAAACCTCGGCCCGTTTCCCTGGCATACAAAAGTAAGCTGGCCCGCTTCTGGATGGCAGATTGCAGGAACAACTTGGTACTATCAAACCAGCCCGACTTGGCACTGGTGCCACCTCTGGTCTGGGAACCATCCTGCGTATCGTGGTTCTAAGGAGCCATCCGTCCACTCCCAGCCACAGGCCCCCAAACACAAACAACGGCGCTTTTCCCTGGAAAACAAAACTCGCCTGCCAACATTTTGATGGCAGATTGCAGGAGCCACTTGGTACTATCAAACTAGCCCAACTTGGCACTGGTGCCACCATGGATCTGGTCACCATCCTGCCTATCGTAGCTTTTCAGGACCTAGCCGGTCACTCCAAGCCATAGGCGCCCAGACAAAAAGCTCGGCCCGTTTCCCTGGCAAACAAAGTAAGCTGCCCCGCTTCTGGATGGCAGATTGCAGGAACCACTTGGTACTATCAAACCAGCCCGACTTGGCACTGGTGCCACCTTGGGTCTGGGAACCATCCTGCGTATCGTGGATTCTAAGGAGCCAGCCGGTCACTCCCAGCCACAGGCCCCCAAACACAAACAACGGCGCTTTTCCCTGGAAAACAAAACTCGCCTGCCAATATTTTGATGGCAGATTGCAGGAGCCACTTGCTACTATCAAATCAGCCCAACTTGGGACTGGTGCCACCATGGGTCTGGTCACCATCCTGCCTATCGTAGCTTTTCAGGAGCCAGCCGGTCCCTCCCTGCCATAGGCCCCCAGAGAAAAACATCGGCCCGTTTCCCTGGCAAACAAAAGTAAGCTACCCCGCTTCTGGATGGCAGATTGCAGGAGCCACTTTGCACCATCAAACTAGCCCGACTTGGCACTGGTGCCACCTCAGGTCTGGGAACCATCCTGCGTATCGTTCATTCTAAGGAGCCAGCCGGCCACTCCAGCCACAGGCCCCCAGACACAAACAACGGCGCTTTTCCCTGGAAAACAAAACTCGCCTGCCAACTTTTAGATGGCAGATTGCAGGAGCCACTTGGTACTGTCAAATCAGCCCAACTTGGCACTGGTGCCACCATGGGTCTGGTCACCATCCTGCCTATCGTAGCTTTTCAGGACCTAGCAGGTCACTCCCAGCCATAGGCGCCCAGACACAAAGCTCGGCCCGTTTCCCTGGCAAACAAAAGTAAGCTGCCCCGCTTCTGGATGGCAGATTTCCAGAGCCACTTGGTACTATCAAACCAGCCCGACTTGGCACTGGTGCCACCTCTGGTCTGGGAACCATGCTGCGTATCGTGGATTCTAAGGAGCCATCCGTCCACTCCCAGCCACAGGCCCCAAACACAAACAACGGCGCTTTTCCCTGGAAAACAAAACTCGCCTGCCAACATTTTGATGGCAGATTGCAGGAGCCACTTGCTACTATCAAATCATCCCATCTTGGCACTGGTGCCACCATGGGTCTGGTCACCATCCTGCCTATCGTAGGTGTTCAGGCGCCAGCCGGTCACTCCCAGCCATAGGCCCCCAGAGAAAAACCTCGGCCCGTTTCCCTGGCAAACAAAAGTAAGCTGCCCCGCTTCTGGATGGCAGATTGCAGGAGCCACTTTTCACCATCAAACCAGCCCGACTTGGAACTGGTGCCACCTCTGGTCTGGGAACCATGCTGCGTATCGTGGATTCTAAGGAGCCAGCCGGCCACTCCCAGCCACAGGCCCCCAAACACAAACAACGGCGCTTTTCCCTGGATAACAAACTCGCCTGCCAACTTTTTGATTGCAGATTGCAGGAGCCACTTGGTACTATCAAACCAGCCCAACTTGGCACTGGTGCCACCATGGGTCTGGTCACCATCCTGCCTATCGTAGCTTTTCAGGAGCCAGCCGGTCACTCCCAGCCATAGGCCCCGAGACACAAACCTCGGCCCGTTTCCCTGGCAAACAAAAGTAAGCTACCCCGCTTCTGGATGGCAGATTGCAGGAGCCACTTGGTACTATCAAACCAGCCCAACTTGGCACTGGTGCCACCTTGGGTCTGGGAACCATCCTGCGTATCGTGGATTCTAAGGAGCCAGCCGGTCACTCCCAGCCACAGGCCCCCAAACAAAAACCACAGCGCTTTTCCCTGGAAAACAAAACCCGCCTGCCGACATTTTGATGGCAGATTGCAGGAGCCACTTGCTACTATCAAATCAGCCCAACTTGGCACTGGTGCCACCATGGGTCTGGTCACCATCCTGCCTATCGTAGCTTTTCAGGAGCCAGCCGGTCACTCCCAGCCATAGGCCCCCAGACACAAAGCTCGGCCCGTTTCCCTGGCAAACAAAAGTAAGCTGCCCCGCTTCTGGATGGCAGATTGTAGGACGCACTTGGTACTATCAAACCAGCCCGACTTGGCACTGGTGCCACCTCTGGTCTGGGAACCATGGTGCGTATCGTGAATTCTAAGGAGCCAGCCGGCCACTCCCAGCCATAGGCACCCAAACACAAACAACGGCGCTTTTCCCTGGAAAACAAAACTCGCCTGCCAACTTTTTGATGGCAGATTGCAGGAGCCACTTGGTACTATCAAACCAGCTCAACTTGGCACTGGTGCCACCATGGGTCTGCTCACCATCCTGCCTATCGTAGCTTTTCAGGAGCCAGACGGTCACTCGCAGCCATAGGCCCCCAGACACAAACCTCGGCCCGTTTCCCTGGCAAACAAAAGTAAGCTGCCCCGCTTCTGCATGGCAGATTATAGGAGCTATTTAGTACTATCAAACGAGCCCGACTTGGCACTGGTGCCACCTCAGGTCTGGGAACCATGCTGCGTATCGTGGATTCTAATTAGCCATCTGGCCACTCCCAGCCACAGGCCCCCAAACACAAACAACGGCGCTTTTCCCTGGAAAACAAAACTCGCCTGCCAAATTTTTGATGGCAGATTGCAGGAGCCACTTGGTACTATCAAATCAGCCCAACTTGGCACTGGTGCCACTATGGGTCTGGTCACCATCCTGCCTATCGTAGCTTTTCAGGAGCCAGCCGGTCACTCCCAGCCATAGGCCCCCAGACAAAAACCTCGGACCGTTTCCCTGGCATACAAAAGTAAGCTGCCCCGCTTCTGGATGGCAGATTGCAGGAACCACTTGGTACTATCAAACCAGCAAAACTTGGCACTGGTGCCACCTTGGGTCTGGATACCATGCTGCGTATCGTGGATTCTAAGGAGCCAGCCGGCCACTCCCAGCCACAGGCCCCCAAACACAAACAACGGCGCTTTTCCCTGGGAAACAAAACTCTCCTGCCAACTTTTTGATGGGAGATTGCAGGAGCCACTTGGTTTTATCAAATCAGACCAACTTGGCACTGGTGCCACCATGGATCTGGTCACCATCCTGCCTATCGTAGCTTTTCAGGAGCCAGCCGGTCACTCCCTGCCATAGGCCCCCAGACACAAACCTCGGCCCGTTTCCCTGACAAACAAAAGTAAGTTATCCCGCTTCTGGATGGCAGATTGCCGGAGCCACTTGGTACTATCAAACCAGCCCGACTTGGCACTGGTGCCACCATGGGTCTGGTCACCATCCTGCCTATCGTGGATTCTAATTAGCCATCCGTCCACTCCCAGCCACAGGCCCCCAAACAAAAACAACGGCGCTTTTCCCTGGAAAACAAAACTCGTCTGCCAACTTTTTGATGGTAGATTGCCAGAGCCACTTGGTACTATCAAACCAGCCCAACTTGGCACTGGTGCCACCTTGGGTCTGGGAACCATGCTGCGTATCGTGGATTATAAGGAGCCAGCCGGCCACTCCCAGCCACAGGCCCCCAAACACAAACCACAGCGCTTTTCCCTGGAAAACAAAATTCGCCGGCCAACTTTTTGATGGCAGATTGCAGGAGCCACTTGGTACTATCAAATCAGCCCAACTTGGCACTGGTGCCACCATGGGTCTGGTCACCATCCTGCTTATCGTAGCTTTTCAGGAGCCAGCCGGTCACTCCCAGCCATAGGCGCCCAGACACAATGCTCTGCCCTTTTCCCTGGCAAACCAAAGTAAGCTGCCCCGCTTCTGGATGGCAGATTGCAGGAACCACTTGGTACTATAAAACCAGCCCGACTTGGCACTGGTGCCACCTCTGGTCTGGGAACCATGCTGCGTATCGTGGATTCTAAGGAGCCAGCCGGCCACTCCCAGCCACAGGCCCCCAAACAAAAACAACGGCGCTTTTCCCTGGAAAACAAAACTCGCCTGCCAAATTTTTGATGGCAGATTGCAGGAGCCACTTGGTACTATCAAACCAGCCCAACTTGACACTGGTGCCACCATGGGTCTGGTCACCATCCTGCCTATCTTAGCTTTTCAGGAGCCAGCCGGTCACTCCCAGCCATAGGCCCCCAGACACAAAGCTCGGCCCGTTTCCCTGGCAAACAAAAGTAAGCTGCCCCGCTTCTGGATGGCAGATTGCAGGAGCCACTTGGTACTATCAAACCAGCCCAACTTGGCACTGGGGCCACCTTGGGTCTGGGAACCATCCTGCGTATCGTGGATTCTAAGGAGCCAGCCGGTCACTCCCAGCCACAGGCCCCCAAACACAAACAACGGCGCTTTTCCCTGGAAAACAAAACTCGCCTGCCAAATTTTGACGGCAGATTGCAGGAGCCACTTGGTACTATCAAATCAGCCCAACTTGGGACTGGTGCCACCATGGGTCTGGTCACCATCCTGCCTATCGTAGCTTTTCAGGAGCCAGCCGGTCACTCCCAGCCATAGGCCCCCAGACAAAAACCTCGGCCCGTTTCCCTGGCAAACAAAAGTAAGCTGCCCTGCTTCTGGATGGCAGATTGCAGGAACCACTTGGTACTATCAAACCAGCAAAACTTGGCACTGGTGCCACCTTGGGTCTGGATACCATGCTGCGTATCGTGGATTCTAAGGAGCCAGCCGGCCACTCCCAGCCACAGGCCCCCAAACACAAACAACGGCGCTTTTCCCTGGAAAACAAAACTCTCCTGCCAATTTTTGATGGGAGATTGCAGGAGCCACTTGGTTTTATCAAATCAGACCAACTTGGCACTGGTGCCACCATGGGTCTGGTCACCATCCTGCCTATCGTAGCTTTTCAGGAGCCAGCCGGTCACTCTCAGCCATAGGCCCCCAGACACAAACCTCGGCCCGTTTCCCTGACAAACAAAAGTAAGTTATCCCGCTTCTGGATGGCAGATTCCAGGAGCCACTTGGTACTATCAAACCAGCCCGACTTGGCACTGGTGCCACCATGGGTCTGGTCACCATCCTGCCTATCGTGGATTCTAATTAGCCATCCGTCCACTCCCAGCCACAGGCCCCCAAACAAAAACAACGGCGCTTTTCCCTGGAAAACAAAACTCGTCTGCCAACTTTTTGATGGCAGATTGCCAGAGCCACTTGGTACTATCAAACCAGCCCAACTTGGCACTGGTGCCACCTTGGGTCTGGGAACCATGCTGCGTATCGTGGATTATAAGGATCCAGCCGGCCACTCCCAGCCACAGGCCCCCAAACACAAACCACAGCGCTTTTCCCTGGAAAACAAAATTCGCCGGCCAACTTTTTGATGGCAGATTGCAGGAGCCACTTGGTACTATCAAATCAGCCCAACTTGGCACTGGTGCCACCATGGGTCTGGTCACCATCCTGCTTATCGTAGCTTTTCAGGAGCCAGCCGGTCACTCCCAGCCATAGGCGCCCAGACACAATGCTCTGCCCTTTTCCCTGGCAAACCAAAGTAAGCTGCCCCGCTTCTGGATGGCAGATTGCAGGAACCACTTTTCACCATCAAATAGCCCGACTTGGAACTGGAGCCACCTCTGGTCTGGGAACCATGCTGCGTATCGTGGATTCTAAGGAGCCAGCCGGCCACTCCCAGCCACAGGCCCCCAAACACAAACAACGGCGCTTTTCCCTGGAAAACAAAACTCGCCTGACAACTTTTTGATGGCAGATTGCAGGAGCCACTTGCTACTATCAAATCAGCCCAACTTGGCACTGGTGCCACCATGGGTCTGGTCACCATCCTGCCTATCGTAGCTTTTCAGGAGCCAGCCGGTCACTCCCAGCCATAGGCTCCCAGACAAAAACCTCGGCCCGTTTCCCTGGCAAACAAAAGTAAGCTGCCCCGCTTCTGGATGGCAGATTGCAGGAACCACTTGGTACTATAAAACCAGCCCGACTTGGCACTGGTGCCACCTCTGGTCTGGGAACCATGCTGCGTATGGTGGATTCTAAGGAGCCAGCCGGCCACTCCCAGCCAAAGGCCCCCAAACAAAAACAACGGCGCTTTTCCCTGGAAAACAAAACTCGCCTGCCAACTTTTTGATGGCAGATTGCAGGAGCCACTTGGTACTATCAAACCAGCCCAACTTGGCACTGGTGCCACCATGGGTCTGGTCACCATCCTGCCTACCTTAGCTTTTCAGGACCTAGCCGGTCACTCCCAGCCATAGGACCCCAGACACAAATCTCGACCCGTTTCCCTGGCAAACAAAAGCAAGCTACCCCGCTTCTGGATGGCAGATTGTAGGACGCACTCGGTACTATCAAACCAGCCCGACTTGGCACTGGTGCCACCTTGGGTCTGGGAACCATCCTGCGTATCGTGGATTCTAAGGAGCCAGCCGGCCACTCCCAGACATAGGCACCCAAACACAAACAACGGCGCTTTTCCCTGGAAAACAAAACTCGCCTGCCAACATTTTGATGGCAGATTGCAGGAGCCACTTGATGCTATCAAACCAGCCCAACTTGGCATTTGTGCCACCATGGGTCTGCTCACCATTCTGCCTATCGTAGCTTTTCAGGAGCCAGCCGCTCACTCCCAGCCATAGGCCCCCAGACAAAAAGCTCGGCCCGTTTCCCTGGCAAACAAAAGTAAGCTACCCCGCTTCTGGATGGCAGATTGCAGGACGCACTTGGTACTATCAAACCAGCCCGACTTGGCACTGGTGCCACCTCAGGTCTGGGAACCATCCTGCGTATCGTGGATTCTAAGGAGCCAGCCGGCCACTCCCAGCCACAGGCCCCCAAACACAAACAACGGCGCTTTTCCCTGGAAAACAAAACTCGCCTGCCGACATTTTGATGGCAGATTGCAGGAGCCACATGGTACTATCAAACCAGCCCAACTTGGCACTGGTGCCACCATGGGTCTGGTCACCATCCTGCCTATCGTAGCTTTTCAGGAGCCAGCCGGTCACTCCCAGCCATAGGCCCCGAGACACAAAGCTCGGCCCTTTTCCCTGGCAAACAAAAGTAATCTGCCCCGCTTCTGGATGGCAGATTGCAGGAGCCACTTTGCACCATCATACTAGCCCGACTTGGCACTGGTGCCACCTTGGGTCTGGGAACCATCCTGCGTATCGTGGATTCTAAGGAGCCAGCCGGCCACTCCCAGCCACAGGCCCCCAAACACAAACAACGGCGCTTTTCCCTGGAAAACAAAACTCGCCTGCCAAATTTTGACGGCAGATTGCAGGAGCCACTTGGTACTATCAAATCAGCCCAACTTGGGACTGGTGTCAGCATGGGTCTGGTCACCATCCTGCCTATCGTAGCTTTTCAGGAGCCAGCCGGTCACTCGCAGCCATAGGCCCCCAGACAAAAACCTCGGACCGTTTCCCTGGCAAACAAAAGTAAGCTGCCCTGCTTCTGGATGGCAGATTGCAGGAACCACTTTGTACTATCAAACCAGCAAAACTTGGCACTGGTGCCACCTTGGGTCTGGATACCATGCTGCGTATCGTGGATTCTAAGGAGCCAGCCGGCCACTCCCAGCCACAGGCCCCCAAACACAAACAACGGCGCTTTTCCCTGGAAAACAAAACTCTCCTGCCAACTTTTTGATGGCAGATTGCAGGAGCCACTTGGTTTTATCAAATCAGCCCAACTTGGCACTGGTGCCACCATGGGTCTGGTCACCATCCTGCCTATCGTAGCTTTTCAGGAGCCAGCCGGTCACTCGCAGCCATAGGCCCCCAGACAAAAACTCGGCCCGTTTCCCTGGCAAACAAAAGTAAGCAACCCCGCTTCTGGATGGCAGATTGCAGGAGCCACTTTGCACCATCAAACTAGCCCGTCTTGGCACTGGTGCCACCTCTGGTCTGGGAACCATCCTGCGTATCGTGGATTTTAAGGAGCCAGTCGGCCACGCCCAGCCATACGCCTCCAAACACAAACAACGGTCCGTTTCCCTGGCAAAGAAAAGTAAGCTGCCCCGCTTCTGGATGGCAGATTGCAGGAACCACTTGTTGCCAAGTTGGGGTGGTTTGATAGTACCAAGTGGCTCCTGCAATCTTCCATCAAAAAGTTGGCAAGCGAGTTTTGTTTTCCAGGGAAAAGCGCCGTTGTTTGTGTTTGGGGGCCTGTGGCTGGGAGTGGCCAGCTGTCTCCTTAGAATCCACGATACGCAGGATGGGTCCCAGACCAGAGGTGGCACCAGTGCCAAGTCGGGCTGGTTTGATGGTGCAAAGTGACTCCTGCAATCTGCCATCCAGAAGCGGGGTAGCTTACTTTTGTTTGCCAGGGAAACGGGCAGAGCTTTGTGTCTGGGGGCCTATGGCTGGGAGTGACCGGCTGCCTCCTGAAAAGCTACGATAGGCAGGATGGTGACCAGACCCATGGTGGCACCAGTGCCAAGTTGGGCTGGTTTGATAGTACCAAGTGGCTCCTGCAATCTGCCATCAAAAAGTTGGCAGGTGAGTTTTGTTTTCCAGGGAAAAGCGCCGTTGTTTGTGTTTGGGGGCCTGTGGCTGGGAGTGGCCAGCTGGCTCCTTAGAATCCACGATACGCAGGATGGTTCCCAGACCAGAGGTGGCACCATTGCCAAGTCGGGCTGGTTTGATGGTACAAAGTGGCTCCTGCAATCTGCCATCCAGAAGCGGGGTAGCTTACTTTTGTTTGCCAGGGAAACGGGCCGAGGTTTGTGACTGGGGGCCTATGGCTGGGAGTGACCGGCTGGCGCCTGAAAAGCTACGATAGGCAGGATGGTGACCAGACCCATGGTGGCACCAGTGTCAAGTTGGGCTGGTTTGATAGTACCAAGTGGCTCCTGCAATCTGCCATCAAAAAGTTGGCAGGCCAGTTTTGTTTTCCAGGGAAAAGCGCCGTTGTTTGTGTTTGGAGGCCTGTGGCTGGGAGTGGCCGGCTGCCTCCTTTGAACCCAGGATACGCAGGATGTTTCCCAGAGCCAAGGTGGCGCCAGTGCCAAGTTGGGCTGGTTTGATAGTACCAAGCGGCTCCTGCAATCTGCCATCCAGAAGCGGGACAGCTTAATTTTGTTTCCCAGGGAAACGGGCCGAGGTATTTGTCTGGGGGCCTATGGCTGGGAGTGACTGTCTGGCTACTGAAAAGCTACGATAGGCAGGATGGTTACCAAACTCATGGTGGCACCAGTGCCAAGTCGGGCTGGTTTGATAATACTAAATAGCTCCTGCAATCTGCCATCCAGACGGGGGGCAGCGGATTTTTGTTTGCTGCAGAAAAGTTCCGTGGTTTTTTTTTGGGGGTATATGGCTGGACGCGGCCGGCTGGCTCCTTAAAAGATCGATACGCAGGATTGTTCCCTGACCCAAGGTGGCATCAGTGCCAAGTCGGGCTGTTTTCGTAGTACAAAGTGCGTCCTGCAATTTGCCATCCAGAAGAGGGGCAGTTGAGTTTTGTTTGCCAGAGAAAAGGGCCGTGGTATATGTTTGGGGGCATATGGTTGAGAGTGGCCGGCTGGCCCCTGAAAATCCACGATAGGCGGGATGGTTCCCAGAACCAAGGTGGCACCAGTGCCATGTTGGCCTGGTTTGATAGTACCATGTGCCTCCTGCAATCTGCCATCCAGAAGCGGGGCTGCTTACTTTTGTTTGCCAGGGAAACGGGCCGAGATATTTGTCTGGGGGCCTATGGCTGGGAGTGAGCGGCTGGCTCCTGAAAAGCTACGATAGGCAGGATGGTGACCAGACCCATGGTGGCACCAGTGCCAAGTTGGGCTGGTTTGATAGTACCAAGTGGCTCCTGCAATCTGCCATCAAAAAGTTGTCAGGCGAGTTTTGTTTTCCAGGGAAAAGCGCCGTTGTTCTTGTTTAGAGGCCTGTGGCTGGGAGTGGCCGGCTGCCTCCTTTGAACCCAGGATACGCAGGATGGTTCCCAGACCCAAGGTGGCACCAGTGCCAAGTTGGGCTGGTTTGATAGTACCAAGTGGCTCCTGCAATCTGCCATCCAGAAGCGGGACAGCTTACCTTTGTTTCCCAGGGAAACGGGCCGAGGTATTTGTCTGGGGGCCTATGGCTGGGAGTGACTGGCTGGCTACTGAAAAGCTACGATAGGCAGGATGGTTACCAGACTCATGGTGGCACCAGTGCCAAGTCGGGCTGGTTTGATAATACTAAATAGCTCCTGAAATCTGCCATTCAGACGCGGGGCAGCGGATTTTTGTTTGCTGGAGGAAAGTTCCGTGGTTTTTTTTTGGGGGTATATGGCTGGACGTGGCCGGCTGGCTCCTTAAAAAGATCGATACGCAGGATTGTTCCCTGACCCAAGGTGGCATCACTGCCAAGTCGGGCTGTTTTCGTAGTACCAAGTGCGTCCTGCAATTTGCCGTCCAGAAGAGGGGCAGTTGAGTTTTGTTTGCCAGAGCAAAGGGCCGTGGTATGTGTTTGGGGGCATATGGCTGAGAGTGGCCGGCTGGCCCCTGAAAATCCCCGATAGGCAGGATGGTTCCCAGAGCCAAGGTAGCACCAGTGCCATGTTGGCCTGGTTTGATAGTACCATGTGGCTCCTGCAATCTGCCATCCAGAAGCGGGGCAGCTTACTTTTGTTTGCCAGGGAAACGGGCCGAGATATTTGTCTGGGGGCCTATGGCTGGGAGTGACCGGCTGGCTCCTGAAAAGCTACGATAGGCAGGATGGTGACCAGACCCAAAGTGGAACCAGTACCAAGTTGGGCTGGTTTGATAGTACCAAGTGGCTCCTGCAATCTGCCATCAAAAATTTGGCAGGCGAGTTTTGTTTTCCAGGGAAAAGCGCCGTTGTTTAGAGGCCTGTGGCTGGGAGTGGCCGCCTGTCCTCGTAGAATCTACGTTTTGCAGCATGGTTCCCAGAGCCAAGGTGGCACCAGGGCCAAGTCGGGCAGGTCTGATAGTACCAAATGCATCCTGCAATCTGCCATCCAAAAGCGGGGCAGTTTACTTTTGTTTGCCAGGGAAACGGGCCGAGGTTTTTGTCTGGGGGCCTATGGCAGGGAGTGACCGTCTGGCTCCTGAAAAGCTAGGATAGGCAGGATGTTTACCAGACCCATGGTGGCACCAGTGCCAAGTTGGGCTGATTTGATAGTACCAAGTGGCTCCTGCAATCTGCCATCCAGAAGCGGGGCAGCTTACTTTTGTTTTCCAGGGAAACGGGCCGAGGTTTGTGTCTGGGGGTCTATGGCTGGGAGTGACCGGCTGGCTCCTGAAAAGCTACGATAGGCAGGATGGTGACCAGACCCATGGTGGCACCAGTGCCAAGTTGGGCTGGTTTGATAGCACCAAGTGGCTCCTGCAATCTGACATCAAAATGTTGGCAGGCGATTTTTGTTTTCCAGGGAAAAGCGCCGTTGTTTGTGTTTGGGCGCCTGTGGCTCAGAGTGGCCGGGTGGCTGCTTAGAATCCACGATACGCCGGATGGTTCCCAGACCCAAGGTGGCACCAGTGCCAAGTCGGGCTGGTTTGATACTACCACGTGGCTCCTGCAATCTGCCATCCAGAATCGGGGCAGCTTAATTTTGTTTGCCAGGGAAACGGTCCGAGGTTTGTGTCTGGGGGCCTATGGCTGGGAGTGACCGGCTGGCTCCTGAAATGCTACAATAGGCAGGATGGTTCCCAGACCCATAGTGGCACCAGTGCCAAGTTGGGATGACTTGATAGTACCAAGTGGCTCCTGCAATCTGCCATCCAGAAGCTGGCAGGCGAGTTTTGTTTTCCAGGGAAAAGCGCCGTTGTTTGTGTTTGGGGGCCTGTGGCTGGGAGTGGCCGGCTGGCTCCTTAGAATCCACGATATGCAGGATTGTTCCCAGACCCAAGGTGGCACCAGTGCCAAGTCGGGCTGGTTTGATGGTGCAAAGTGGCTCCTGCAATCTGCCATCCAGACGCGGGGCAGCGGATTTTTGTTTCCATGAGAAATGGTCCGTGGTTTGTTTTTGGGGGTATATGGCTGGGCGTGGCCGGCTGGCTCCTTAAAAAGCTCGATATGCAGGATGGTTCCCTGACACAAGGTGGCACCAGTGCCACGTCGGGCGGTTTTCGTAGTACAAAGTGCGTCCTAAAATTTGCCATCCAGAAGAGGGGCAGTTGAGTTTTGTTTGCCAGAGAAAAGGGCCGTGGTTTGTTTTTGGGGGCATATGGCTGATAGTGGCCGGCTGGCCCCTGAAAATCCACAATAAGCAGGATGGTTCCCACACCAGAGGTGTCACCAGTGCCAAGTCGGGGTGGTTTGATAGTACTAAATGGCTCCTGCAATCTGCCATGCAGAAGCGGGGCAGCTTACTTTTGTTTCCCAGGGAAACGGGCCGAGGTTTGTGTCTGGGGGCCTATGGCTGCGAGTGACCGGCTGGCTCCTGAAAAGCTACGATAGGCAGGATGGTGACCAGACCCATGGTGGCACCAGTGCCAAGTTGGGCTGGTTTGATAGTACCAAGTGGCTCCGGCAATCTGCCATCAAAAAGTTGGCAGGCGAGTTTTGTTTTCCAGGGAAAAGCGCCGTTGTTTGTGTTTGGGGGCCTGGGGCTGGGAGTGGCTAGCTGGCTCCTTAGAACCCACGATACGCAGGATGGTTCCCAGACCAGAGGTGGCACCAGTGCCAAGTTGGGCTGGTTTGATGGTGCAAAGTGGCTCCTGCAATCTGCCATCCAGAAGCGGGGTAGCTTACTTTTGTTTGCCAGGGAAACGGGCCGAAATATTTGTCTGGGGGCCTCTGGCTGGGGGTGACTGGGTGGCACCTGAAAAGCTACGATAGGCAGGATGGTGACCAGACCCATGGTGGCACCAGTGCCAAGTTGGGCTGATTTGATAAAACCAAGTGGCTCCTGCAATCTGCCATCAAATGTTTGGCAGGCGAGTTTTGTTTTCCAGGGAAAAGCACCGTTGTGTGTGTTTTGGGGCCTGTGGCTGGGAGTGGCCAGCTGGCTCCTTAGAATCCACGATACGCAGGATGGTTCCCAGACCCAAGGTGGCACCAGTGCCAAGTTTTGCTGGTTTGATAGTACCAAGTGGTTCCTGCAATCTGCCATCCAGAAGCGGGGCAGCTGAATTTTGTTTGCCAGAGAAAAATGCTGTTGTTTGTGTTTCGGGGCCTGTGGCTGGCAGTGGCCGGCTGGCTCCTGAAAATCCATGATACGCAGCATGGTTCCCAGACCCAAGGTGGCACCAGTGCCAAGTAGGGCTGGTTTCATAGTACCCAGTGGCTCCTGCAATCTGCCATCCAGAAGAGGGGCAGTTGAGTTTTGTTTTCCAGAGAAAAGGGCCGTGGTTTGTGTTTGGGGCCTATGGCTGAGAGTGACCGGCTGGCCCCTGAAAATCCACGATAGGAAGGATGGTTCCCAGATCCAAGGTGGCAGCAGTGCCATGTTGTGCTGGTGTGATAGTCCCAAGTGGCTCCTGCAATCTGCCATCCAGAAGCGGGGCAGCTGAATTTTGTTTGCCAGAGAAAAATGCTGTGGTTTGTTTTTGGGGGCCTGTGGCTGGGAGTGGCCGGCTGGCTCCTGAAAATCCATGATACGCAGCATGGTTCCCAGACCCAAGGTGGCACCAGTGCCAAGTGGGGCTGGTTTCACAGTGTCAAGTGCCTCCTGCAATCTCCCATCCAGAAGCGGGGCAGCTGAGTTTTGTTTGCCTGTGAAACGGGCCGTTGTTTTTGATTGGGGTCTGTGGCCGAGAGTGTTCGGCTGGCTCCTGACAACCCACAATACGCAGGATGTTTCCCAGACCCAAGGTGGCACCAGTGCCAAGTCGGGCTGGTTTGATAGTACCAAGTGGCTCCTGCAATCTGCTATCCAGAAGCGGTGCATTTGAGTGTTGTTTGCCAGAGAAAAGGGCCGTGGGTTGTGTTTGGGGGCATATGGCTGGGAGTGGCCGGCTGTCTCATTAAAAAGATCGATACGCAGGATGGTTCCCAGACCCAAGGTGGCAGCAGTGCCAAGTAGGGCTGTTTTTATAGTACCAAGTGCGTCCTGCAATTTGCCATCCAGAAGAGGGGCAGTTGAGTTTTGTTTGCCAGAGAATAGCGCCGTTGTTTGTGTTTGGGGGCTTGTGGCTGGGAGTGGCCGACTGGCGCCTTAGAATCTGTGTTACGCAGCATGGTTCCCAGACCAGAGGTGGCACCAGTGCCAAGTTGGGCTGGTTTGATAGTACCAAGTGGCTCCTGCAATATGCCATCCAGAAGCGGGGCAGCTTACTTTTGTTTGCCAGTGAAACGGGCCGAGGTTTGTGACTTGGGACCTATGGCTGGGAGTGGCCGGCTGGCTCCTTTGAACCCACGATACGCAGGATGGTTCCCAGACCCAAGGTGGCACCAGTGCCAAGTCGGGCTGGTTTGATACTACCAAGTGCGTCCTGCAATCTGCCATCCAGAAGCGGGGCAGCTTAATTTTGCTTGCCAGGGAATCGGGCCGTGGGTTTTTTATGGGGGCCTATGGCTGAGAGTGGCCGGCTGGCTCCTGAAAATCCACGCTAGGCAGCATGGTTCCCAGATGCAAGGTGGCACCAGTGCCAAGTCGGGCTGGTTTGATGGTGCAAAGTGGCTCCTGCAATCTGCCATCCAGAAGCGGGGCAGCTGATTTTTGTTTGCCAGAGAAAAATTCCGTGGATTGTTTTTGGGGGCATATTGCTGGGAGTGGCCGGCTGGCTCCTTAAAATGCTCGATACGCATGATGGTTCCCAGGTCCAAGGTGTCACCACTACCAAGTCGGCCTGCGGTTTTAGTATCAAGTTCATCCTGCAATTTGCCATCCAGAAGAGGGGCAGTTGAGTTTTGTTTGCCAGAGAAACGGGCCGAGGTTTCTGTTTGGGGACATATGGCTAAGAGTGGCCGGGTGGCCCCTGAATATCCACGATACACAGCATGGTTCCCAGATCCAAGGTGGCACCAGTGCCAAGTTGGGCTGGTTTGATAGTACCAAGTGTCTCCTGCAATCTGCCATCCAGAAGCGGGGCAGCTTACTTTTGTTTGCCAGAGAAATAGGCCTAGGTTTTTGTCTGGGGGCCTGTGGCTAGGAGTGGCCGGCTGGCTCCTAAGAATCCACGATACGCAGGATGTTTCCCAGACCCAAGGTGGCACCAGTGCCAAGTCGGGCTGGTTTGATAGTACCAAGTGGCTCCTGCAAACTCCATCAAAATGTTGGCAGACGTGTTTTGTTTTCCAGGGAACAGCGCCGTTGATTTTGTTTGGGGGCCTGTGGCTGGGAGTGGCCGGCTGGCTCCTTAGAATCCACGATACGCAGGATGGTTCCCAGACCCAAGGTGGCACCAGTGCCAAGTCGGGCTGGTTTGATTACACCAAGTGGCTCCTGCAATCTGCCATCCAGAAGTGAGGCAGCTAAGTTTTGTTTGCCAGAAAAAAGGGCCGTGGTTTTTGTTGGGGGCCTGTGGCTGGGAGTAGCCGGCTGGCTCCTTAAAATCCACGATAGGCTGGATGGTTCCCAGACCCAAGGTGGCACCAGTGCCAAGTCGGGCTGGTTTGATAGTACCAAGTGGCTCCTGCAATCTGCCATCCAGAAGCGGTGCAGTTGAGTTTTGTTTGCCAGAGAAAAGGGCCGTGGGTTGTGTTTGGGGGCATATGGCTGGGAGTGGCCGGCTGTCTCATTAAAAAGATCGATACGCAGGATGCTTCCCAGACCCAAGGTGGCACCAGTGCCAAGTAGGGCTGTTTTTATAGTACCAAGTGCGTCCTGCAATTTGCCATCCAGAAGAGGGGCAGTGGAGTTTTGTTTGCCAGAGAATAGCGCCGTTGTTTGTGTTTGGGGGCTTGTGGCTGGGAGTGGCCGACTGGCGCCTTAGAATCTGTCTTACGCAGCATGGTTCCCAGACCAGAGGTGGCACCAGTGCCAAGTTGGGCTGGTTTGATAGTACCAAGTGGCTCCTGCAATCTGCCATCCAGAAGCGGGGCAGCTTACTTTTGTTTGCCAGGTAAACGGGCCGAGGTTTGTGACTGGGGACGTATGGCTGGGAGTGACCGGCTGGCTCCTGGAAAGCTACAATAGGCAGGATGGTGACCAGACCCATGGTGGCACCAGTGCCAAGTTGGGCTGGTTTGATAGTACCAAGTGGCTCCTGCAATCTGCCATCAAAATGTTGGCAGGCGAGTTTTGTTTTCCAGGGAAAAGCGCCGTTGTTTGTATTTGGGGGCCTGTGGCTGGGAGTGGCCTGCTGGCTCCTTTGAACCCACGATACGCAGGATGGTTCCCAGACCCAAGGTGGCACCAGTGCCAAGTCGGGCTGGTTTGATACTACCAAGTGCGTCCTGCAATCTGCCATCCAGAAGCGGGGCAGCTTAATTTTGTTTGCCAGGGAAACGGGCCGTGGGCTTTGTTTGGGGGCCTATGGCTGAGAGTGGCCGGCTGGCTCCTGAAAATCCACGCTAGGCAGCATGGTTCCCAGATGCAAGGTGGCACCAGTGCCAAGTCGGGCTGGTTTGATGGTGCAAAGTGGCTCCTGCAATCTGCCATCCAGAAGCGGGGCAGCTGATTTTTGTTTGCCAGAGAAAAATTCCGTGGATTGTTTTTGGGGGCATATTGCTGGGAGTGGCCGGCTGGCTCCTTAAAATGCTCGATACGCATGATGGTTCCCAGGTCCAAGGTGTCACCACTACCAAGTCGGCCTGCGGTTTTAGTATCAAGTTCATCCTGCAATTTGTCATCCAGAAGAGGGGCAGTTGAGTTTTGTTTGCCAGAGAACAGGGCCGAGGTTTCTGTTTGGGGACATATGGCTGAGAGTGGCAGGCTAGCCCCTGAATATCCACGATACACAGCATGGTTCCCAGATCCAAGGTGGCACCAGTGCCAAGTTGGGCTGGTTTGATAGTCCCAAGTGTCTCCTGCAATCTGCCATCCAGAAGCGGGGCAGCTTACTTTTGTTTGCCAGAGAAATAGGCCTAGGTTTTTGTTTGGGGGCCTGTGGCTAGGAGTGGCCGGCTGGCTCCTAAGAATCCACGATACGCAGGATGTTTCCCAGACCCAAGGTGGCACCAGTGCCAAGTCGGGCTGGTTTGATAGTCCCAAGTGGCTCCTGCAAACTGCCATCCAGAAGCGGGGCCGCTGAGTTTTGTTTGCCAGGGAAATGGGCCGTTGTTTGTGTTTGGGGGCCTGTGGCTGGGAGTGTTCGGCTGGTTCCTGAATATGTACGATACGCAGGATTGTTCCCAGACCCAAGGTGGCACCAGTGCCAAGTCGGGCTGGTTTGATGGTGCAAAGTGGCTCCTGCAATCTGCCATCCAGACGCGGGGCAGCGGATTTTTTTTTCCATGAGAAATGGTCCGTGGTTTGTTTTTGGGGGTATATGGCTGGGCCTGGCCGGCTGGCTCCTTAAAAAGCTCGATATGCAGGATGGTTCCCTGACACAAGGTGGCACCAGTGCCACGTCGGGCGGTTTTCGTAGTACAAAGTGCGTCCTAAAATTTGCCATCCAGAAGAGGGGCAGTTGAGTTTTGTTTGCCAGAGAAAAGGTCCGTGGTTTGTTTTTGGGGGCATATGGCTGAGAGTGGCTGGCTGGCCCCTGAAAATCCACGATACACAGGATGGTTCCCAGATCCAAGGTGGCACCTGTGCCAAGTCGGGCTGATTTGATAGTACTAAGTAGCTCCTGCAATCTGCCATCCAGAAGCGGGGCAGCTTACTTTTGTTTGCCAGGTAAACGGGCCGAGGTTTGTGTTTGGGGGCCTATGGCTGAGAGTGACCGGCTGGCTCCTGAAAAGCTACAATAGGCAGGATGGTGACCAGACCCATGGTGGCACCAGTGCCAAGTTGGGCTGGTTTGATAGTACCAAGTGGTTCCTGCAATCTGCCATCCAGAAGCAGGGCAGCTGAGTTTTGTTTGCCAGAGAAAAGGGCCTTGGTTTGTGTTTGGGGGCATATGGCTGGGTGTGGCCAGCTGGCTCCTTAAAATGCACGATATGCAACATGGCTCCCAGACCCAAGGTGGCACCAGTGCCAAGTTGGGCTGGTTTGATAGTACCAAGTGGCTCCTGCAATCTTCCATGATCACGTGGAGAAATACTTTCTGGTTTCAGCCTCATGCTCTTTCTTCTCTCCCTCAACTTCTCTATCACCTCTCATCTGGTTCACATGCGCTGTCTTCAAGGTCCACAGGCTACTTTTCACAGAATCTTCTGGCCTGATGAAGTAAGAATGATGAATAGAACAGAGCTGGGATCTATTTTCCAGTTTGGATAAAATGCATTCTGCACACAAATCCAAGGAGAACGGGCTGCCCCGATGCCCAGAAAATCTTTCACTCCTGCTAGTGTTCTACGTCAACCGCAACTTAGTCTGAAAGAAAAGCTTTTTCTCTGAGAGCATCTGAGAGGTTTGCATGAAGCACTGATATCTGACATATGCAATTTTGAATAGGAGAGGAAAAAGAAAATGGCAAGGAGTTTTTAATTTTAGTGGTTTCAATTTTAATTTCCGTGCACTTTTTCAAAACTTGTCAGCTCAAATGCCCATCAACATCTTTTAGTCATCTGTAAGTCAGTATTCATATAAAATGTGCTTCAAATCCAAAGAATTTCAAATTTGCACTCCAAGCTTCTATGCCTAGATTTATGATTTCCTACACATATTAGATGAAAGGAAGGCCTTTTTTACTGTGGGAGTGCTGGAACACTGGAACAGGTTGCCCAGAGAAGTTGTGGGTGTCCCATCCCTGAAAGTATTCAAGGTCACCTTGGACGGGGCTTGGAGCAGCAACAAAGGAGAAGCTTGATGGTAGAGAAACAAAGTCGGACTATAGAAGAAACTCGGATTGAAGTATAGGATCAAGTTTTCTCTCAGCTCTTGGGGTAAATTCAAAGTTGTACAAAATGACATTTATCTGTGCTATTCACTACTGTAACAGAAAGTTTCATGAAAACTGTACAGAAGATAGTAAATTTTAAAAGAGATAAGAATTACAGCATAAAATCCATGGGATAGGTTACAACATGAGACACTCTCTAAGAGAAAATCTCTTTGTTTCAGCACTTCATCGGGGTAAGATTTCATGAAGTGCCAAAGAAGGCGGCAAAATATCATTCGGGACATTATTTACTGGAATTCAGCCTGGCCATTAGTAGGAACTGCCTTTGAACATATCATGTAGATATACCACACACGCTTTCCCTTCACTGAAAAATTACTGTTTACAACAAATAAGCAATTGACGATCAAAATTGATTGAAAGCATCTTAAACATGTCAAGTATTTCATTGTAGATGATCTGTGATCCAAATGCTTCTTCCACCTTCGAGAGGGACAGAAGAATTCTTCCATATCATGATGGTTTAAAATTGTATCAACCAATGTTTTCTGCTGAAAAGATATCATCTATTTTTTTCTATTTTTGGAAGAAAATATTCCTAGACATACAACAGGTGAGAACTAAGTAATTTTAAAGAAACAAATGAAATGAAAATATTCTGTAAATAGAATGAAATGAAAAGCTGTGTTTTAAATAGGAGCTAAATATTAAACAGAATTTTTGTACCAGGCATTTGAATTACTGCACCAGCTCTTTTGCCCATCAAGAGAGGCATTTAGCATTTCAGTCTTTTCCAAGGTGTTCATGATCTGCTATGCTGATCTCTGTGTGTGCCTAGGTGTGTGTGGAGGGGGGGGCATATGAAGGGGAGTGTGTATGTTTGCTTTACAATTGTTGTGGCAGATTCATGCCTCAGCTCCACATTTTGTTTTAAAAAGGTCACACCGAGTGGATATGAAGTTTACTATCAACAAGAGATCGATTCCCAAATCATCCATTTGACTCTCCCTTATAAATCATGTGCTTTGTTGCATATTTTATCAAATATACTTTCAAGCCAGATGGAGGAAGGAGGATGTGGGAATCCCTCCACCATCTTGCAACTTTTATGTAAGTAGGTTTTCAAGAAAATCATCATTTCTCTTTTAAATATGTCTGGAACAGGCATGATGGTAGTGTCAACCTGTTGGAGTTTTTGTTGCTGGAAGAAGTTGTACAAAAGGATTGGTTTTTACATTGACCAGTTACTGAATCAAGCGCAGGAATACATTGGAAATTTAGCTGGGGGTTCCTTTTCCCAGCAGACTACTTCTAGAACGAGCTTGTACACTGAAGCTGACTCTTTTGCTCTCTTTTTGTTTCTTTCCTATTTTCTTGGCTTCTTTGCCACTATCTAGACAATTTTGGAACTTTGTTCCCAACTAAAATGGTTTCAATAGTCTGATTGTGATCATACATTTTTACAAGGAATTTTTAAAATCTTTCCTCGAGTCCAGAAAGTCAAGGACTTAGATCTTTTTCTTCCCTTATCAATATTGCCATGAAATTGATAAATAAAGACCAACTCTTTATTTTTGTTTTTAACCCACGTAGATAATTCCCATCCATTAATCCATTTTGTGGACCAATAGCTGCCATTCTGATGGAAGCTGTCACTTCTTAACAATAGGCATTCTGTGACTATGTTGACTGCACTTTGGGTGAAGATCCTAACTGGTCTTAGATATACATAGGGAGAAATTTGCTCAGCCAGTGTCAGTCTTAAGCATGCGTATCAGAAGATCTTTCTAGAGCTGGGAATTTTCCCATGAAAGGGATTCAGTTAGGGAAGAGACACTTGTGCCAGAGTTTTACATTCTTCTTGAACACTGCTTAAGGAACTTAGATGCCATGTCCATTTGGATCTCTGTCTGCACAGAACTTTGTCATGCCAGCGCTTTGAAATGCATCTTGAAGAGAATTCACTAGCACAGAATGAAAGAGAGTGGAAGGGGTTGGTGGGGCTAACCAGGCCCAACCCCCCTGCCTAAACCAGGATACCTAGAGCCTCTTGCCCAGGATTCTATCTGGGTGTACTTTTAATGTCTTCAAAGATCCAGGCTCCACAATCTTTCTGGGCAGTCTGTGCCGTGGTTCAGTCACCCTGACAGTAAAGAAACATTTACTGATGTTCAAAGGCAATCTCCTGTATTTCAGTGTGTGCCCACTGCCTCTTGTCTTTTCCCTCAGCATCACTGAAAAGACACTGATTCCCTCCCCTTTGCACTATTGCTTCCATATGTATGTGTGATGCCATGTAGAGGTATGTCAAAAACCTCCCTGAAGCCCAGGCAGATAATATTCCCTTCATCTACCAGTCAAGTTGATTCATCAGAGGAGTTTAAAGTGATGTTCAGCATGAAATTCCCCTGAAAAATCATGCTAACTACATTATTTGGTCATCTGTCATGTGCCTGGCAAGGATTTCCAGGAAGAGCTGCTTCATCAACTTCCTGGGGATAAAAAAGAGGCTGGCTGGTTTGTACTATGGCGAGTCCTCTTAATTGCCTTTTTTGAAGATGGGTGTCATTTGCTAACATCCACTCTTTAGCTCCTCTTCTCATCTACACCTCGGCAAAAAGCTTTTCCACTATGTCTGGCTAGGAAAAACTGTGCCAGCACAGAAAACATCTCCCATCGTGTTCTAGAAGTTGCACGGATGTCTGCCAAGTGTTTGGCAGGAAGAAAAGAAAAGTTGTCCAGAACAGCTTCCAATCGAATGTTCCTGTGATTGGAAAAGTCAGGAGAGTGCAAAGGTACTGTTTTCTATCAGTTGGCAAGGTGCGCACACAATCCCAGTGTTGTACAGCTTGCTTCTTCACCTTCCCGAAGCTGCCGCTCTCGCCGGCTGCCGGAGCCCAAGAAGCGGCTTCTTAGCGCAAAGACGATTGTGCCGCTCACAGGGCTCTCCTTAGCGCGGCTTCTGCCGAAAGACGCCCGGCAGCAGCTCTTAACACCGGAGAGCATCCTACCTTCGTCTTTCGCGTCTTATGTAGTCTACATCTTAGCAAAACGCTTTTCCACTATGTCTGGCTAGGAAAAACCGTGCCAGCCCAGAAAACATCTCCCATCGTTTTCTAGAAGTTGCAGATATGTCTGCCAAGTGTTTGGCAGGAAGAAAAGAAAAGTTGTCCAAAACAGCTTCCAATCGAATGTTCCTGTGATTGGAAGAGTCAGGAGAGTGCAAAGGTACTGTTTTCTATCAGTTGGCAAGGTGCGCACACAATCCCAGTGTTGTACAGCTTGCTTCTTCACCTTCCCGAAGCTGCCACTCTCAGGAGGTAAGAGCCGCTGCCGGGCGTCTTTTGGCAGAAGCCGCGCTAAGGGGAGCACTGTGAGCGGCACAATCGTCTTTGCGCGAAGAAGCCGATTCTTCGGTTCCGGCAGCCGGCGAGAGCGGCAGCTTCGGGAAGGTGAAGAAGCAAGCTGTACAACACTGGGATTGTGTGCGCACCTTGCCAACTGATAGAAAACAGTACCTTTGCACTCTCCTGACTTTTCCAATCACAGGAACATTCGATTGGAAGCTGTTTTGGACAACTTTTCTTTTCTTCCTGCCAAACACTTGGCAGACATCCGTGCAACTTCTAGAACACGATGGGAGATGTTTTCTGTGCTGGCACAGTTTCTCCTAGCCAGACATAGTGGAAAAGCGTTTTGCTAAGATGTAGACTACAAAAGACGCGAAAGACGAAGGTAGGATGCTCTCCGGAGGTAAGAGCCGCTGCCGGGCGTCTTTCGGCAGAAGTCGCGCTAAGGAGAGCACTGTGAGCGGCACAATCGTCTTTGCGCGAAGAAGCCGCTTCTTGGGCTCCGGCAGCCGGCGAGAGCGGCAGCTTCGGGAAGGTGAAGAAGCAAGCTGTACAACACTGGGATTGTGTGCGCACCTTGCCAACTGATAGAAAACAGTACCTTTGCACTCTCCTGACTTTTCCAATCACAGGAACATTCGATTGGAAGCTGTTTTGGACAACTTTTCTTTTCTTCCTGCCAAACACTTGGCAGACATCCGTGCAACTTCTAGAACACGATGGGAGATGTTTTCTGTGCTGGCACAGTTTTTCCTAGCCAGACATAGTGGAAAAGCGTTTTGCTAAGATGTAGACTACAAAAGACGCGAAAGACGAAGGTAGGATGCTCTCCGGAGGTAAGAGCCGCTGCCGGGCGTCTTTCGGCAGAAGCCGCGCTAAGGAGAGCACTGTGAGCGGCACAATCGTCTTTGCGCGAAGAAGCCGCTTCTTCGGTTCCGGGAGCCGGCGAGAGCGGCAGCTTCGGGAAGGTGAAGAAGCAAGCTGTACAACACTGGGATTGTGTGCGCACCTTGCCAACTGATAGAAAACAGTACCTTTGCACTCTCCGGACTTTTCCAATCACAGGAACATTCGATTGGAAGCTGTTTTGGACAACTTTTCTTTTCTTCCTGCCAAACACTTGGCAGACATCCGTGCAACTTCTAGAACACGATGGGAGATGTTTTCTGTGCTGGCACAGTTTTTCCTAGCCAGACATAGTGGAAAAGCTTTTTGCCGAGGTGTAGACTACATAAGACGCGAAAGACGAAGGTAGGATGCTCTCCGGAGGTAAGAGCCGCTGCCGGGCGTCTTTCAGCAGAAGCCGCGCTAAGGAGAGCACTGTGAGCGGCACAATCGTCTTTGCGCGAAGAAGCCGCTTCTTGGGCTCCGGCAGCCGGCGAGAGCGGCAGCTTCGGGAAGGTGAAGAAGCAAGCTGTACAACACTGGGATTGTGTGCGCACCTTGCCAACTGATAGAAAACAGTACCTTTGCACTCTCCTGACTTTTCCAATCACATGAACATTCGATTGGAAGCTGTTTTGGACAACTTTTCTTTTCTTCCTGCCAAACACTTGGCAGACATCCGTGCAACTTCTAGAACACGATGGGAGATGTTTTCTGTGCTGGCACAGTTTTTCCTAGCCAGACATAGTGGAAAAGCGTTTTGCCGAGGTGTAGATGAGAAGAGGAGCTAAAGACGAAGGTAGGATGCTCTCCGGAGGTAAGAGCCGCTGCCGGGCGTCTTTCGGCAGAAGCCGCGCTAAGGAGAGCCCTGTGAGCGGCACAATCGTCTTTGCGCGAAGAAGCCGCTTCTTCGGTTCCGGGAGCCGGCGAGAGCGGCAGCTTCGGGAAGGTGAAGAAGCAAGCTGTACAACACTGGGATTGTGTGCGCACCTTGCCAACTGATAGAAAACAGTACCTTTGCACTCTCCTGACTTTTCCAATCACAGGAACATTTGATTGGAAGCTGTTTTGGACAACTTTTCTTTTCTTCCTGCCAAACACTTGGCAGACATCCGTGCAACTTCTAGAACACGATGGGAGATGTTTTCTGTGCTGGCACAGTTTTTCCTAGCCAGACATAGTGGAAAAGCTTTTTGCTAAGATGTAGACTACAAAAGACGCGAAAGACGAAGGTAGGATGCTCTCCGGAGGTAAGAGCCGCTGCCGGGCGTCTTTCGGCAGAAGCCGCGCTAAGGAGAGCCCTGTGAGCGGCACAATCGTCTTTGCGCGAAGAAGCCGCTTCTTGGGCTCCGGCAGCCGGCGAGAGCGGCAGCTTCGGGAAGGTGAAGAAGCAAGCTGTACAACACTGGGATTGTGTGCGCACCTTGCCAACTGATAGAAAACAGTACCTTTGCACTCTCCTGACTTTTCCAATCACAGGAACATTCGATTGGAAGCTGTTTTGGACAACTTTTCTTTTCTTCCTGCCAAACACTTGGCAGACATCCGTGCAACTTCTAGAACACGATGGGAGATGTTTTCTGTGCTGGCACAGTTTTTCCTAGCCAGACATAGTGGAAAAGCGTTTTGCCGAGGTGTAGATGAGAAGAGGAGCTAAAGACGAAGGTAGGATGCTCTCCGGAGGTAAGAGCCGCTGCCGGGCGTCTTTCGGCAGAAGCCGCGCTAAGGAGAGCACTGTGAGCGGCACAATCGTCTTTGCGCGAAGAAGCCGCTTCTTGGGCTCCGGCAGCCGGCGAGAGCGGCAGCTTCGGGAAGGTGAAGAAGCAAGCTGTACAACACTGGGATTGTGTGCGCACCTTGCCAACTGATAGAAAACAGTACCTTTGCACTCTCCTGACTTTTCCAATCACAGGAACATTCGATTGGAAGCTGTTCTGGACAACTTTTCTTTTCTTCCTGCCAAACACTTGGCAGACATCCGTGCAACTTCTAGAACACGATGGGAGATGTTTTCTGTGCTGGCACAGTTTTTCCTAGCCAGACATAGTGGAAAAGCTTTTTGCCGAGGTGTAGATGAGAAGAGGAGCTAAAGAGTGGATGTTAGCAAATGACACCCATCTTCAAAAAAGGCAATTAAGAGGACTCGCCATAGTACAAACCAGCCAGCCTCTTTTTTATCCCCAGGAAGTTGATGAAGCAGCTCTTCCTGGAAATCCTTGCCAGGCACATGACAGATGACCAAATAATGTAGTTAGCATGATTTTTCAGGGGAATTTCATGCTGAACATCACTTTAAACTCCTCTGATGAATCAACTTGACTGGTAGATGAAGGGAATATTATCTGCCTGGGCTTCAGGGAGGTTTTTGACATACCTCTACATGGCATCACACATACATATGGAAGCAATAGTGCAAAGGGGAGGGAATCAGTGTCTTTTCAGTGATGCTGAGGGAAAAGACAAGAGGCAGTGGGCACACACTGAAATACAGGAGATTGCCTTTGAACATCAGTAAATGTTTCTTTACTGTCAGGGTGACTGAACCACGGCACAGACTGCCCAGAAAGATTGTGGAGCCTGGATCTTTGAAGACATTAAAAGTACACCCAGATAGAATCCTGGGCAAGAGGCTCTAGGTATCCTGGTTTAGGCAGGGGGGTTGGGCCTGGTTAGCCCCACCAACCCCTTCCACTCTCTTTCATTCTGTGCTAGTGAATTCTCTTCAAGATGCATTTCAAAGCGCTGGCATGACAAAGTTCTGTGCAGACAGAGATCCAAATGGACATGGCATCTAAGTTCCTTAAGCAGTGTTCAAGAAGAATGTAAAACTCTGGCACAAGTGTCTCTTCCCTAACTGAATCCCTTTCATGGGAAAATTCCCAGCTCTAGAAAGATCTTCTGATACGCATGCTTAAGACTGACACTGGCTGAGCAAATTTCTCCCTATGTATATCTAAGACCAGTTAGGATCTTCACCCAAAGTGCAGTCAACATAGTCACAGAATGCCTATTGTTAAGAAGTGACAGCTTCCATCAGAATGGCAGCTATTGGTCCACAAAATGGATTAATGGATGGGAATTATCTACGTGGGTTAAAAACAAAAATAAAGAGTTGGTCTTTATTTATCAATTTCATGGCAATATTGATAAGGGAAGAAAAAGATCTAAGTCCTTGACTTTCTGGACTCGAGGAAAGATTTTAAAAATTCCTTGTAAAAATGTATGATCACAATCAGACTATTGAAACCATTTTAGTTGGGAACAAAGTTCCAAAATTGTCTAGATAGTGGCAAAGAAGCCAAGAAAATAGGAAAGAAACAAAAAGAGAGCAAAAGAGTCAGCTTCAGTGTACAAGCTCGTTCTAGAAGTAGTCTGCTGGGAAAAGGAACCCCCAGCTAAATTTCCAATGTATTCCTGCGCTTGATTCAGTAACTGGTCAATGTAAAAACCAATCCTTTTGTACAACTTCTTCCAGCAACAAAAACTCCAACAGGTTGACACTACCATCATGCCTGTTCCAGACATATTTAAAAGAGAAATGATGATTTTCTTGAAAACCTACTTACATAAAAGTTGCAAGATGGTGGAGGGATTCCCACATCCTCCTTCCTCCATCTGGCTTGAAAGTATATTTGATAAAATATGCAACAAAGCACATGATTTATAAGGGAGAGTCAAATGGATGATTTGGGAATCGATCTCTTGTTGATAGTAAACTTCATATCCACTCGGTGTGACCTTTTTAAAACAAAATGTGGAGCTGAGGCATGAATCTGCCACAACAATTGTAAAGCAAACATACACACTCCCCTTCATATGCCCCCCCCTCCACACACACCTAGGCACACACAGAGATCAGCATAGCAGATCATGAACACCTTGGAAAAGACTGAAATGCTAAATGCCTCTCTTGATGGGCAAAAGAGCTGGTGCAGTAATTCAAATGCCTGGTACAAAAATTCTGTTTAATATTTAGCTCCTATTTAAAACACAGCTTTTCATTTCATTCTATTTACAGAATATTTTCATTTCATTTGTTTCTTTAAAATTACTTAGTTCTCACCTGTTGTATGTCTAGGAATATTTTCTTCCAAAAATAGAAAAAAATAGATGATATCTTTTCAGCAGAAAACATTGGTTGATACAATTTTAAACCATCATGATATGGAAGAATTCTTCTGTCCCTCTCGAAGGTGGAAGAAGCATTTGGATCACAGATCATCTACAATGAAATACTTGACATGTTTAAGATGCTTTCAATCAATTTTGATCGTCAATTGCTTATTTGTTGTAAACAGTAATTTTTCAGTGAAGGGAAAGTGTGTGTGGTATATCTACATGATATGTTCAAAGGCAGTTCCTACTAATGGCCAGGCTGAATTCCAGTAAATAATGTCCCGAATGATATTTTGCCGCCTTCTTTGGCACTTCATGAAATCTTACCCCGATGAAGTGCTGAAACAAAGAGATTTTCTCTTAGAGAGTGTCTCATGTTGTAACCTATCCCATGGATTTTATGCTGTAATTCTTATCTCTTTTAAAATTTACTATCTTCTGTACAGTTTTCATGAAACTTTCTGTTACAGTAGTGAATAGCACAGATAAATGTCATTTTGTACAACTTTGAATTTACCCCAAGAGCTGAGAGAAAACTTGATCCTATACTTCAATCCGAGTTTCTTCTATAGTCCAACTTTGTTTCTCTACCATCAAGCTTCTCCTTTGTTGCTGCTCCAAGCCCCGTCCAAGGTGACCTTGAATACTTTCAGGGATGGGACACCCACAACTTCTCTGGGCAACCTGTTCCAGTGTTCCAGCACTCCCACAGTAAAAAAGGCCTTCCTTTCATCTAATATGTGTAGGAAATCATAAATCTAGGCATAGAAGCTTGGAGTGCAAATTTGAAATTCTTTGGATTTGAAGCACATTTTATATGAATACTGACTTACAGATGACTAAAAGATGTTGATGGGCATTTGAGCTGACAAGTTTTGAAAAAGTGCACGGAAATTAAAATTGAAACCACTAAAATTAAAAACTCCTTGCCATTTTCTTTTTCCTCTCCTATTCAAAATTGCATATGTCAGATATCAGTGCTTCATGCAAACCTCTCAGATGCTCTCAGAGAAAAAGCTTTTCTTTCAGACTAAGTTGCGGTTGACGTAGAACACTAGCAGGAGTGAAAGATTTTCTGGGCATCGGGGCAGCCCGTTCTCCTTGGATTTGTGTGCAGAATGCATTTTATCCAAACTGGAAAATAGATCCCAGCTCTGTTCTATTCATCATTCTTACTTCATCAGGCCAGAAGATTCTGTGAAAAGTAGCCTGTGGACCTTGAAGACAGCGCATGTGAACCAGATGAGAGGTGATAGAGAAGTTGAGGGAGAGAAGAAAGAGCATGAGGCTGAAACCAGAAAGTATTTCTCCACGTGATCATGGAAGATTGCAGGAGCCACTTGGTACTATCAAACCAGCCCAACTTGGCACTGGTGCCACCTTGGGTCTGGGAGCCATGTTGCATATCGTGCATTTTAAGGAGCCAGCTGGCCACACCCAGCCATATGCCCCCAAACACAAACCAAGGCCCTTTTCTCTGGCAAACAAAACTCAGCTGCCCTGCTTCTGGATGGCAGATTGCAGGAACCACTTGGTACTATCAAACCAGCCCAACTTGGCACTGGTGCCACCATGGGTCTGGTCACCATCCTGCCTATTGTAGCTTTTCAGGAGCCAGCCGGTCACTCTCAGCCATAGGCCCCCAAACACAAACCTCGGCCCGTTTCCCTGGCAAACCAAAGTAAGCTGCCCCGCTTCTGGATGGCAGATTGCAGGAGCTACTTAGTACTATCAAATCAGCCCGACTTGGCACAGGTGCCACCTTGGATCTGGGAACCATCCTGTGTATCGTGGATTTTCAGGGGCCAGCCAGCCACTCTCAGCCATATGCCCCCAAAAACAAACCACGGACCTTTTCTCTGGCAAACAAAACTCAACTGCCCCTCTTCTGGATGGCAAATTTTAGGACGCACTTTGTACTACGAAAACCGCCCGACGTGGCACTGGTGCCACCTTGTGTCAGGGAACCATCCTGCATATCGAGCTTTTTAAGGAGCCAGCCGGCCAGGCCCAGCCATATACCCCCAAAAACAAACCACGGACCATTTCTCATGGAAACAAAAATCCGCTGCCCCGCGTCTGGATGGCAGATTGCAGGAGCCACTTTGCACCATCAAACCAGCCCGACTTGGCACTGGTGCCACCTTGGGTCTGGGAACAATCCTGCGTATCGTACATATTCAGGAACCAGCCGAACACTCCCAGCCACAGGCCCCCAAACACAAACAACGGCCCATTTCCCTGGCAAACAAAACTCAGCTGCCCCGCTTCTGGATGGCAGTTTGCAGGAGCCACTTGGGACTATCAAACCAGCCCGACTTGGCACTGGTGCCACCTTGGGTCTGGGAACCATCCTGCGTATGGTGGATTCTAAGGAGCCAGCCGGCTACTCCCAGCCACAGGCCCCCAACAAAAACCACGGCCCTTTTTCTGGCAAACAAAACTTAGCTGCCTCACTTCTGGATGGCAGATTGCAGGAGCCACTTGGTGTAATCAAACCAGCCCAACTTGGCACTGGTGCCACCTTGGGTCTGGGAACCATCCTGCGTATCGTGGATTCTAAGGAGCCAGCCGGCCACTCCCAGCCACAGGCCCCCAAACACAAACAACGGCGCTGTTCCCTGGAAAACAAAACACGCCTGCCAACTTTTTGATGGAGTTTGCAGGAGCCACTTGGTACTATCAAACCAGCCCGACTTGGCACTGGTGCCACCTTGGGTCTGGGAAACATCCTGCGTATCGTGGATTCTTAGGAGCCAGCCGGCCACTCCTAGCCACAGGCCCCCGGACAAAAACCTAGGCCTATTTCTCTGGCAAACAAAAGTAAGCTGCCCCGCTTCTGGATGGCAGATTGCAGGAGACACTTGGTACTATCAAACCAGCCCAACTTGGCACTGGTGCCACCTTGGATCTGGGAACCATGCTGTGTATCGTGGATATTCAGGGGCCAGCCGGCCACTCTCAGCCATATGTCCCCAAACAGAAACCTCGGCCCGTTTCTCTGGCAAACAAAACTCAACTGCCCCTCTTCTGGATGGCAAATTGCAGGATGAACTTGATACTAAAACCGCAGGCCGACTTGGTAGTGGTGACACCTTGGACCTGGGAACCATCATGCGTATCGAGCATTTTAAGGAGCCAGCCGGCCACTCCCAGCAATATGCCCCCAAAAACAATCCACGGAATTTTTCACTGGCAAACAAAAATCAGCTGCCCCGCTTCTGGATGGCAGATTGCAGGAGCCACTTTGCACCATCAAACCAGCCCGACTTGGCACTGGTGCCACCTTGCATCTGGGAACCATGCTGCCTAGCGTGGATTTTCAGGAGCCAGCCGGCCACTCTCAGCCATAGGCCCCCAAACAAAACCCACGGCCCGTTTCCCTGGCAAACAAAATTAAGCTGCCCCGCTTCTGGATGGCAGATTGCAGGACGCACTTGGTAGTATCAAACCAGCCCGACTTGGCACTGGTGCCACCTTGGGTCTGGGAACCATCCTGCGTATTGTGGGTTCAAAGGAGCCAGCCGGCCACTCCCAGCCACAGGCCCCCAAATACAAACAACGGCGCTGTTCCCTGGAAAACAAAACTCGCCTGCCAACTTTTTGATGGCAGATTGCAGGAGCCACTTGGTACTATCAAACCAGCCCAACTTGGCACTGGTGCCACCATGGGTCTGGTCACCATCCTGCCTATCATAGCTTTTCAGGAGCCAGCCGGTCACTCCCAGCCATAGGTCCCCAGTCACAAACCTCGGCCCGTTTCCCTGGCAAACAAAAGGAAGCTGCCCCGCTTCTGGATGGCAGATTGCAGGAGCCACTTGGTACTATCAAACCAGCCCAACTTGGCACTGGTGCCACCTCTGGTCTGGGAACCATGCTGCGTAACACAGATTCTACGGCGCCAGTCGGCCACTCCCAGCCACAAGCTCCCAAACACAAACAACGGCGCTATTCTCTGGCAAACAAAACTCCACTGCCCCTCTTCTGGATGGCAAATTGCAGGACGCACTTGGTACTATAAAAACAGCCCGACTTGGCACTGGTGCCACCTTGGGTCTGGGAACCATCCTGCGTATCGATCTTTTTAATGAGACAGCCGGCCACTCCCAGCCATATGCCCCCAAACACAACCCACGGCCCTTTTCTCTGGCAAACAAAACTCAACTGCACCGCTTCTGGATGGCAGATTGCAGGAGCCACTTGGTACTATCAAACCAGCCCGACTTGGCACTGGTGCCACCTTGGGTCTGGGAACCATCCTGCGTATGGTTGATTCTAAGGAGCCAGCCGGCCACTCCCAGCCACAGGTCCCCAAACAAATTCAACGGCGCTGTTCCCTGGAAAACAAAACACGTCTGCCAACATTTTGATGGAGTTTGCAGGAGCCACTTGGTACTATCAAACCAGCCCGACTTGGCACTGGTGCCACCTTGGGTCTGGGAAACATCCTGCGTATCGTGGATTCTAAGGAGCCAGCCGGCCACTCCTAGCCACAGGCCCCCAGACAAAAACCTAGGCCTATTTCTCTGGCAAACAAAAGTAAGCTGCCCCGCTTCTGGATGGCAGATTGCAGGAGACACTTGGGACTATCAAACCAGCCCAACTTGGCACTGGTGCCACCTTGGATCTGGGAACCATGCTGTGTATCGTGGATATTCAGGGGCCACCCGGCCACTCTCAGCCATATGTCCCCAAACAGAAACCTCGGCCCGTTTCTCTGGCAAACAAAACTCAACTGCCCCTCTTCTGGATGGCAAATTGCAGGATGAACTTGATACTAAAACCGCAGGCCGACTTGGTAGTGGTGACACCTTGGGCCTGGGAACCATCATGCGTATCGAGCATTTTAAGGAGCCAGCCGGCCACTCCCAGCAATATGCCCCCAAAAACAATCCACGGAATTTTTCTCTGGCAAACAAAAATCAGCTGCCCCGCTTCTGGATGGCAGATTGCAGGAGCCACTTTGCACCATCAAACCAGCCCGACTTGGCACTGGTGCCACCTTGCATCTGGGAACCATGCTGCCTAGCGTGGATTTTCAGGAGCCAGCCGGCCACTCTCAGCCATAGGCCCCCATACAAAACCCACGGCCCGTTTCCCTGGCAAACAAAATTAAGCTGCCCCGCTTCTGGATGGCAGATTGCAGGACGCACTTGGTAGTATCAAACCAGCCCGACTTGGCACTGGTGCCACCTTGGGTCTGGGAACCATGCTGCGTATCATGGATTTTCAGGAGCCAGCCGTCCACTGCCAGCCACAGGCCCCGAAACACAAACAACAGCCTTTTTCTCTGGCAAACAAAATTCAGCTGCCCCGCTTCTGGATGGCAGATTGCAGGAACCACTTGGTACTAACAAACCAGCCCGACTTGGCACTGGTGCCACCTTGGGTCTGGGAACCATCCTGCGTATCGTGGATTCTAAGGAGCCAGCTGGCCACTCCCAGCCACAGGCCCCAAAACACACACAACGGTGCTTTTCCCTGGAAAACAAAACTCGCCTGCCAAACATTTGATGGCAGATTGCAGGAGCCACTTGGTACTATCAAACCAGCCCAACTTGGCACTGGTGCCACCATGGGTCTGGTCACCATCCTGCCTATCGTAGCTTTTCAGGTGCCAGCCAGCCACCCCCAGCCAGAGGCCCCTAGACAAATATTTCGGCCCGTTTCCCTGGCAAACAAAAGTAAGCTACCCCGCTTCTGGATGGCAGATTGCAGGAGCCACTTTGCACCATCAAACCAGCCCAACTTGGCACTGGTGCCACCTCTGGTCTGGGAACCATCCTGCGTATCGTGGCTTCTAAGGAGCCAGCTGGCCACTCCCAGCCACAGGCCCCCAGACACAAACAACGGCGCTTTTCCCTGGAAAACAAAACTCGCCTGCCAACTTTTTGATGGCAGATTGCCGGAGCCACTTGGTACTATCAAACCAGCCCAACTTGGCACTGGTGCCACCATGGGTCTGGTCACCATCCTGCCTATCGTAGCTTTTCAGGAGCCAGCCGGTCACTCCCAGCCATAGGCCCCCAAACACAAACCTCGGCCCGTTTCCCTGGCAAACAAAAGTAAGCTGCCCCGCTTCTGCATGGCAGATTGCAGGAGCTATTTAGTACTATCAAACCAGCCCGACTTGGCACTGGTGACACCTCTGGTCTGGGAACCATCCTGCCTATCGTGGATTTTCAGGGGCCAGCCGGCCACTCTCAGCCATATGCCCCCAAAAACAAACCACGGCCCTTTTCTCTGGCAAACAAAACTCAACTGCCCCTCTTCTGGATGGCAAATTTTAGGACGCACTTTGTACTACGAAAACCGCCCGACGTGGCACTGGTGCCACCTTGTGTCAGGGAACCATCCTGCATATCGAGCTTTTTAAGGAGCCAGCCGGCCACGCCCAGCCATATACCCCCAAAAACAAACCACGGACCATTTCTCATGGAAACAAAAATTCGCTGCCCCGCGTCTGGATGGCAGATTGCAGGAGCCACTTTGCACCATCAAACCAGCCCGACTTGGCACTGGTGCCACCTTGGGTCTGGGAACAATCCTGCATATCGTGGATTCTAAGGAGCCAGCCGGCCACTCCCAGCCACAGGCCCCCAAACACAAACAACGGCGCTTTTCCCTGGAAAACAAAACTCGCCTGCCAGCTTTTTGATGGCAGATTGCAGGAGCCACTTGGTACTATCAAATCATCCCAACTTGGCACTGGTGCCACTATGGGTCTGGGAACCATCCTGCCTATTGTAGCATTTCAGGAGCCAGCCGGTCACTCCCAGCCATAGTCCCCCAGACACAAACCTCGGACCGTTTCCCTGGCAAACAAAATTAAGCTGCCCCGATTCTGGATGGCAGATTGCAGGAGCCACTTGGTAGTGTCAAACCAGCCCGACTTGGCACTGGTGCCACCTTGGGTCTGGGAACCATCCTGCGTATCGTGGATTCTAAGCAGCCACCCGGCCACTCTGAGCCACAGGCGCCCAAACACAAACAACGGCGCTTTTCCCTGGAAAACAAAACTCGCCTGCCAACATTTTGATGGCAGATTGCAGGAGCCACTTGGTGCTATCAAACCAGCCCAACTTGGCACTGGTGCCACCATGGGTCTGGTCACCATCCTGCCTATCGTAGCTTTTCAGGAGCCAGCCGGTCACTCCCAGCCATAGACACCCAGACACAAACCTCGGCCCGTTTCCCTGGCAAACAAAAGTAAGCTGCCCCGCTTCTGGATGGCAGATTGCAGGAGCTACTTAGTACTATCAAATCAGCCCGACTTGGCACAGGTGCCACCTTGGATCTGGGAACCATCCTGTGTATCGTGGATTTTCAGGGGCCAGCCAGCCACTCTCAGCCATATGCCCCCAAAAACAAACCACGGACCTTTTCTCTGGCAAACAAAACTCAACTGCCCCTCTTCTGGATGGCAAATTTTAGGACGCACTTTGTACTACGAAAACCGCCCGACGTGGCACTAGTGCCACCTTGTGTCAGGGAACCATCCTGCATATCGAGCTTTTTAAGGAGCCAGCCGGCCAGGCCCAGCCATATACCCCCAAAAACAAACCACGGACCATTTCTCATGGAAACAAAAATCCGCTGCCCCGCGTCTGGATGGCAGATTGCAGGAGCCACTTTGCACCATCAAACCAGCCCGACTTGGCACTGGTGCCACCTTGGGTCTGGGAACAATCCTGCGTATCGTACATATTCAGGAACCAGCCGAACACTCCCAGCCACAGGCCCCCAAACACAAACAACGGCCCATTTCCCTGGCAAACAAAACTCAGCTGCCCCGCTTCTGGATGGCAGTTTGCAGGAGCCACTTGGGACTATCAAACCAGCCCGACTTGGCACTGGTGCCACCTTGGGTCTGGGAACCATCCTGCGTATGGTGGATTCTAAGGAGCCAGCCGGCCACTCCCAGCCACAGGCCCCCAACAAAAACCACGGCCCTTTTTTCTGGCAAACAAAACTTAGCTGCCTCACTTCTGGATGGCAGATTGCAGGAGCCACTTGGTGTAATCAAACCAGCCCAACTTGGCACTGGTGCCACCTTGGGTCTGGGAACCATCCTGCGTATCGTGGATTCTAAGGAGCCAGCCGGCCACTCCCAGCCACAGGCCCCCAAACACAAACAACGGCGCTGTTCCCTGGAAAACAAAACACGCCTGCCAACTTTTTGATGGAGTTTGCAGGAGCCACTTGGTACTATCAAACCAGCCCGACTTGGCACTGGTGCCACCTTGGGTCTGGGAAACATCCTGCGTATCGTGGATTCTAAGGAGCCAGCCGGCCACTCCTAGCCACAGGCCCCCAGACAAAAACCTAGGCCTATTTCTCTGGCAAACAAAAGTAAGCTGCCCCGCTTCTGGATGGCAGATTGCAGGAGACACTTGGTACTATCAAACCAGCCCAACTTGGCACTGGTGCCACCTTGGATCTGGGAACCATGCTGTGTATCGTGGATATTCAGGGGCCAGCCGGCCACTCTCAGCCATATGTCCCCAAACAGAAACCTCGGCCCGTTTCTCTGGCAAACAAAACTCAACTGCCCCTCTTCTGGATGGCAAATTGCAGGATGAACTTGATACTAAAACCGCAGGCCGACTTGGTAGTGGTGACACCTTGGGCCTGGGAACCATCATGCGTATCGAGCATTTTAAGGAGCCAGCCGGCCACTCCCAGCAATATGCCCCCAAAAACAATCCACGGAATTTTTCTCTGGCAAACAAAAATCAGCTGCCCCGCTTCTGGATGGCAGATTGCAGGAGCCACTTTGCACCATCAAACCAGCCCGACTTGGCACTGGTGCCACCTTGCATCTGGGAACCATGCTGCCTAGCGTGGATTTTCAGGAGCCAGCCGGCCACTCTCAGCCATAGGCCCCCAAACAAAACCCACGGCCCGTTTCCCTGGCAAACAAAATTAAGCTGCCCCGCTTCTGGATGGCAGATTGCAGGACGCACTTGGTAGTATCAAACCAGCCCGACTTGGCACTGGTGCCACCTTGGGTCTGGGAACCATGCTGCGTATTGTGGGTTCAAAGGAGCCAGCCGGCCACTCCCAGCCACAGGCCCCCAAATACAAACAACGGCGCTTTTCCCTGGAAAACAAAACTCGCCTGACAACTTTTTGATGGCAGATTGCAGGAGCCACTTGGTACTATCAAACCAGCCCAACTTGGCACTGGTGCCACCATGGGTCTGGTCACCATCCTGCCTATCGTAGCTTTTCAGGAGCCAGCCGGTCACTCCCAGCCATAGGTCCCCAGTCACAAACCTCGGCCCGTTTCCCTGGCAAACAAAAGTAAGCTGCCCCACTTCTGGATGGCAGATTGCAGGAGCCACTTGGTACTATCAAACCAGCCCAACTTGGCACTGGTGCCACCTCTGGTCTGGGAACCATGCTGCGTAACACAGATTCTAAGGCGCCAGTCGGCCACTCCCAGCCACAAGCCCCCAAACACAAACAACGGCGCTATTCTCTGGCAAACAAAACTCCACTGCCCCTCTTCTGGATGGCAAATTGCAGGACGCACTTGGTACTATAAAAACAGCCCGACTTGGCACTGGTGCCACCTTGGGTCTGGGAACCATCCTGCGTATCGATCTTTTTAATGAGACAGCCGGCCACTCCCAGCCATATGCCCCCAAACACAACCCACGGCCCTTTTCTCTGGCAAACAAAACTCAACTGCACCGCTTCTGGATGGCAGATTGCAGGAGCCACTTGGTACTATCAAACCAGCCCGACTTGGCACTGGTGCCACCTTGGGTCTGGGAACCATCCAGCCTATCGTGGATTTTAAGGAGCCAGCCGGCTACTCCCAGCCACAGGCCCCCAACAAAAACCACGGCCCTTTATTCTCGCAAACAAAACTTAGCTGCCTCACTTCTGGATGGCAGATTGCAGGAGCCACTTGGTGTAATCAAACCAGCCCGACTTGGCACTGGTGCCACCTTGGGTCTGGGAACCATCCTGCGTATCGTGGATTCTAAGGAGCCAGCCGGCCACTCCCAGCCACAGGTCCCCAAACAAAATCAACGGCGCTGTTCCCTGGAAAACAAAACACGTCTGCCAACATTTTGATGGAGTTTGCAGGAGCCACTTGGTACTATCAAACCAGCCCGACTTGGCACTGGTGCCACCTTGGGTCTGGGAAACATCCTGCGTATCGTGGATTCTAAGGAGCCAGCCGGCCACTCCTAGCCACAGGCCCCCAGACAAAAACCTAGGCCTATTTCTCTGGCAAACAAAAGTAAGCTGCCCCGCTTCTGGATGGCAGATTGCAGGAGACACTTGGGACTATCAAACCAGCCCAACTTGGCACTGGTGCCACCTTGGATCTGGGAACCATGCTGTGTATCGTGGATATTCAGGGGCCACCCGGCCACTCTCAGCCATATGTCCCCAAACAGAAACCTCGGCCCGTTTCTCTGGCAAACAAAACTCAACTGCCCCTCTTCTGGATGGCAAATTGCAGGATGAACTTGATACTAAAACCGCAGGCCGACTTGGTAGTGGTGACACCTTAGGCCTGGGAACCATCATGCGTATCGAGCATTTTAAGGAGCCAGCCGGCCACTCCCAGCAATATGCCCCCAAAAACAATCCACGGAATTTTTCTCTGGCAAACAAAAATCAGCTGCCCCGCTTCTGGATGGCAGATTGCAGGAGCCACTTTGCACCATCAAACCAGCCCGACTTGGCACTGGTGCCACCTTGCATCTGGGAACCATGCTGCCTAGCGTGGATTTTCAGGAGCCAGCCGGCCACTCTCAGCCATAGGCCCCCATACAAAACCCACGGCCCGTTTCCCTGGCAAACAAAATTAAGCTGCCCCGCTTCTGGATGGCAGATTGCAGGACGCACTTGGTAGTATCAAACCAGCCCGACTTGGCACTGGTGCCACCTTGGGTCTGGGAACCATCCTGCGTATTGTGGGTTCAAAGGAGCCAGCCGGCCACTCCCAGCCACAGGCCCCCAAATACAAACAACGGCGCTTTTCCCTGGAAAACAAAACTCGCCTGACAACTTTTTGATGGCAGATTGCAGGAGCCACTTGGTACTATCAAACCAGCCCAACTTGGCACTGGTGCCACCATGGGTCTGGTCACCATCCTGCCTATCGTAGCTTTTCAGGAGCCAGCCGGTCACTCCCAGCCATAGGTCCCCAGTCACAAACCTCGGCCCGTTTCCCTGGCAAACAAAAGTAAGCTGCCCCACTTCTGGATGGCAGATTGCAGGAGCCACTTGGTACTATCAAACCAGCCCAACTTGGCACTGGTGCCACCTCTGGTCTGGGAACCATGCTGCGTAACACAGATTCTAAGGCGCCAGTCGGCCACTCCCAGCCACAAGCCCCCAAACACAAACAACGGCGCTATTCTCTGGCAAACAAAACTCCACTGCCCCTCTTCTGGATGGCAAATTGCAGGACGCACTTGGTACTATAAAAACAGCCCGACTTGGCACTGGTGCCACCTTGGGTCTGGGAACCATCCTGCGTATCGATCTTTTTAATGAGACAGCCGGCCACTCCCAGCCATATGCCCCCAAACACAACCCACGGCCCTTTTCTCTGGCAAACAAAACTCAACTGCACCGCTTCTGGATGGCAGATTGCAGGAGCCACTTGGTACTATCAAACCAGCCCGACTTGGCACTGGTGCCACCTTGGGTCTGGGAACCATCCAGCCTATCGTGGATTTTAAGGAGCCAGCCGGCTACTCCCAGCCACAGGCCCCCAACAAAAACCACGGCCCTTTTTTCTGGCAAACAAAACTTAGCTGCCTCACTTCTGGATGGCAGATTGCAGGAGCCACTTGGTGTAATCAAACCAGCCCGACTTGGCACTGGTGCCACCTTGGGTCTGGGAACCATCCTGCGTATCGTGGATTCTAAGGAGCCAGCCGGCCACTCCCAGCCACAGGTCCCCAAACAAAATCAACGGCGCTGTTCCCTGGAAAACAAAACACGTCTTCCAACATTTTGATGGAGTTTGCAGGAGCCACTTGGTACTATCAAACCAGCCCGACTTGGCACTGGTGCCACCTTGGGTCTGGGAAACATCCTGCGTATCGTGGATTCTAAGGAGCCAGCCGGCCACTCCTAGCCACAGGCCCCCAGACAAAAACCTAGGCCTATTTCTCTGGCAAACAAAAGTAAGCTGCCCCGCTTCTGGATGGCAGATTGCAGGAGACACTTGGGACTATCAAACCAGCCCAACTTGGCACTGGTGCCACCTTGGATCTGGGAACCATGCTGTGTATCGTGGATATTCAGGGGCCACCCGGCCACTCTCAGCCATATGTCCCCAAACAGAAACCTCGGCCCGTTTCTCTGGCAAACAAAACTCAACTGCCCCTCTTCTGGATGGCAAATTGCAGGATGAACTTGATACTAAAACCGCAGGCCGACTTGGTAGTGGTGACACCTTGGGCCTGGGAACCATCATGCGTATCGAGCATTTTAAGGAGCCAGCCGGCCACTCCCAGCAATATGCCCCCAAAAACAATCCACGGAATTTTTCTCTGGCAAACAAAAATCAGCTGCCCCGCTTCTGGATGGCAGATTGCAGGAGCCACTTTGCACCATCAAACCAGCCCGACTTGGCACTGGTGCCACCTTGCATCTGGGAACCATGCTGCCTAGCGTGGATTTTCAGGAGCCAGCCGGCCACTCTCAGCCATAGGCCCCCATACAAAACCCACGGCCCGTTTCCCTGGCAAACAAAATTAAGCTGCCCCGCTTCTGGATGGCAGATTGCAGGACGCACTTGGTAGTATCAAACCAGCCCGACTTGGCACTGGTGCCACCTTGGGTCTGGGAACCATGCTGCGTATCATGGATTTTCAGGAGCCAGCCGTCCACTGCCAGCCACAGGCCCCGAAACACAAACAACAGCCTTTTTCTCTGGCAAACAAAATTCAGCTGCCCCGCTTCTGGATGGCAGATTGCAGGAACCACTTGGTACTAACAAACCAGCCCGACTTGGCACTGGTGCCACCTTGGGTCTGGGAACCATCCTGCGTATCGTGGATTCTAAGGAGCCAGCTGGCCACTCCCAGCCACAGGCCCCAAAACACACACAACGGTGCTTTTCCCTGGAAAACAAAACTCGCCTGCCAAACATTTGATGGCAGATTGCAGGAGCCACTTGGTACTATCAAACCAGCCCAACTTGGCACTGGTGCCACCATGGGTCTGGTCACCATCCTGCCTATCGTAGCTTTTCAGGTGCCAGCCAGCCACCCCCAGCCAGAGGCCCCTAGACAAATATTTCGGCCCGTTTCCCTGGCAAACAAAAGTAAGCTACCCCGCTTCTGGATGGCAGATTGCAGGAGCCACTTTGCACCATCAAACCAGCCCAACTTGGCACTGGTGCCACCTCTGGTCTGGGAACCATCCTGCGTATCGTGGGTTCTAAGGAGCCAGCTGGCCACTCCCAGCCACAGGCCCCCAAACACAAACAACGGCGCTTTTCCCTGGAAAACAAAACTCGCCTGCCAACTTTTTGATGGCAGATTGCCGGAGCCACTTGGTACTATCAAACCAGCCCAACTTGGCACTGGTGCCACCATTGGTCTGGTCACTATCCTGCCTATCGTAGCTTTTCAGGAGCCAGCCGGTCACTCCCAGCCTTAGGCCCCCAAACACAAACCTCGGCCCGTTTCCCTGGCAAACAAAAGTAAGCTGCCCCGCTTCTGCATGGCAGATTGCAGGAGCTATTTAGTACTATCAAACCAGCCCGACTTGGCACTGGTGACACCTCTGGTCTGGGAACCATCCTGCCTATCGTGGATTTTCAGGGGCCAGCCGGCCACTCTCAGCCATATGCCCCCAAAAACAAACCACGGCCCTTTTCTCTGGCAAACAAAACTCAACTGCCCCTCTTCTGGATGGCAAATTTTAGGACGCACTTTGTACTACGAAAACCGCCCGACGTGGCACTGGTGCCACCTTGTGTCAGGGAACCATCCTGCATATCGAGCTTTTTAAGGAGCCAGCCGGCCACGCCCAGCCATATACCCCCAAAAACAAACCACGGACCATTTCTCATGGAAACAAAAATCCGCTGCCCCGCGTCTGGATGGCAGATTGCAGGAGCCACTTTGCACCATCAAACCAGCCCGACTTGGCACTGGTGCCACCTTGGGTCTGGGAACAATCCTGCATATCGTGGATTCTAAGGAGCCAGCCGGCCACTCCCAGCCACAGGCCCCCAAACACAAACAACGGCGCTTTTCCCTGGAAAACAAAACTCGCCTGCCAGCTTTTTGATGGCAGATTGCAGGAGCCACTTGGTACTATCAAATCATCCCAACTTGGCACTGGTGCCACTATGGGTCTGGGAACCATCCTGCCTATTGTAGCATTTCAGGAGCCAGCCGGTCACTCCCAGCCATAGTCCCCCAGACACAAACCTCGGACCGTTTCCCTGGCAAACAAAATTAAGCTGCCCCGATTCTGGATGGCAGATTGCAGGAGCCACTTGGTAGTGTCAAACCAGCCCGACTTGGCACTGGTGCCACCTTGGGTCTGGGAACCATCCTGCGTATCGTGGATTCTAAGCAGCCACCCGGCCACTCTGAGCCACAGGCGCCCAAACACAAACAACGGCGCTTTTCCCTGGAAAACAAAACTCGCCTGCCAACATTTTGATGGCAGATTGCAGGAGCCACTTGGTGCTATCAAACCAGCCCAACTTGGCACTGGTGCCACCATGGGTCTGGTCACCATCCTGCCTATCGTAGCTTTTCAGGAGCCAGCCGGTCACTCCCAGCCATAGACCCCCAGACACAAACCTCGGCCCGTTTCCCTGGAAAACAAAAGTAAGCTGCCCCGATTCTGGATGGCAGATTGCAGGAGCCACTTGGTACTATCAAATCAGCCCAACTTGGCACTGGTGCCACCATGGGTCTGGTAAACATCCTGCCTATCGTAGTTTTTCATGAGCCAGCCGGTCACTCCCTGCCATAGGCCCCCAGACACAAACCTCGGCCCGTTTCCCTGGCAAACAAAAGTAAACTGCCCCGCTTTTGGATGGCAGATTGCAGGATGCATTTGGTACTATCAAACCTGCCCGACTTGGCCCTCGTGCCACCTTGGCTCTGGGAACCATGCTGCGTAACGTAGATTCTACGAGGACAGGCGGCCACTCCCAGCCACAGGCCTCTAAACAAAAACAACGGCGCTTTTCCCTGGAAAACAAAACTCGCCTGCCAAATTTTTAATGGCAGATTGCAGGAGCCACTTGGTACTATCAAACAAGCCCAACTTGGTACTGGTGCCACCATGGGTCTGGTCACCATCCTGCCTATCGTAGCTTTTCAGGAGCCAGCCGGTCACTCCCAGCCATAGGCCCCCAGACAAATATCTCGGCCCGTTTCCCTGGCAAATTAAAGTAAGCTGCCCCGCTTCTGGATGGCAGATTACAGCAGCCACATGGTACTATCAAACCAGGCCAACATGGCACTGGTGCCACCTTGGCTCTGGGAACCATCCTGCCTATCGTGGATTTTCAGGCGCCAGCCGGCCACTCTCAGCCATATGCCCCCAAACACAAACCACGGCCCTTTTCTCTGGTAAACAAAACTCAACTGCCCCTCTTCTGGATGGCAAATTGCAGGACGCACTTGGTACTACGAAAACAGCCCGACTTGGCAGTGATGCCACCTTGGGTCAGGGAACAATCCTGCGTATCGATCTTTTTAAGGAGCCAGCCGGCAACGTCCAGCCATATACCCCCCAAAAAAAACCACGGAACTTTTCTCCAGCAAACAAAAATCCGCTGCCCCGCGTCTGAATGGCAGATTTCAGGAGCTATTTAGTATTATCAAACCAGCCCGACTTGGCACTGGTGCCACCATGAGTCTGGTAACCATCCTGCCTATCGTAGCTTTTCAGTAGCCAGCCGGTCACTCCCAGCCATAGGCCCCCAGACACAAACCTCGGCCCGTTTCCCTGGGAAACAAAAGTAAGCTGACCCGCTTCTGGATGGCAGATTGCAGGAGCCACTTGGTACTATCAAACCAGCCCAACTTGGCACTGATGCCACCTTGGCTCTGGGAACCATCCTGCGTATCCTGGGTTCAAAGGAGGCAGCCGGCCACTCCCAGCCACAGGCCTCTAAACAAGAACAACGGCGCTTTTCCCTGGAAAACAAAAGTCGCCTGACAACTTTTTGATGGCAGATTGCAGGAGCCACTTGGTACTATCAAACCAGCCCAACTTGGCACTGGTGCCACCATGGGTCTGGTCACCATCCTGCCTATCGTAGCTTTTCAGGAGCCAGCCGCTCACTCCCAGCCATAGGCCCCCAGACAAATATCTCGGCCCGTTTCCCTGGCAAACAAAAGTAAGCAGCCCCGCTTCTGGATGGCAGATTGCAGGAGCCACATGGTACTATCAAACCAGGCCAACATGGCACTGGTGCCACCTCTGGTCTGGGAACCATCCTGCGTATCGTGGATTCTAAGGAGCCAGCTGGCCACTCCCAGCCACAGGCCCCCAAACACAAACAACGGTGCTTTTCCCTGGAAAACAAAACTCACCTGCCAACATTTTGATGGCAGATTGCAGGAGCCACTTGGTACTATCAAACCAGCCCAACTTGGCACTGGTGCCACCATAGGTCTGGTCACCATCCTGCCTATCGTAGCTTTTCAGGAGCCAGCCGGTCACTCCCAGCCATAGGCCCCCAGACACAAAGCTCTACCCGTTTCCCTGGCAAACAAAAGTAAGCTACCCCGCTTCTGGATGGCAGATTGCAGGAGTCACTTTGCACCATCAAACCAGCCCGACTTGGCACTGGTGCCACCTCTGGTCTGGGACCCATCCTGCGTATCGTGGATTCTAAGGAGACAGCTGGCCACTCCCAGCCACAGGCCCCCAAACACAAACAACGGCGCTTTTCCCTGGAAAACAAAACTCGCTTGCCAACTTTTTGATGGCAGATTGCAGGAGCCACTTGGTACTATCAAACCACCCCAACTTGGCAACAAGTTGTTCCTGCAATCTGACATCCAGAAGCGGGGCAGCTTACTTTTGTTTGCCAGGGAAATGGACCGTTGTTTGTGTTTGGAGGCGTATGGCTGGGAGTGGCCGACTGGCTCCTTAAAATCCACGATAGGCAGGATGGTTCCCAGACCCAAGGTGGCACCAGTGCCAAGTCGGGCTGGTTTGATAGTACAAAGTGGCTCCTGCAATCTGCCATCCAGAAGCGGGGCAGCTTACTTTTGTTTGCCAGGGAAACGGGCCGGGCTTTCTGTCTCGGGGCCTATGGCAGGGAGTGACCGGCTGGCTCCTGAAAAGCTACGATAGGCAGGATGGTGACCAGACCCATGGTGGCACCAGTGCCAAGTTGGGCTGGTTTGATAGTACCAAGTGGCTCCTGCAATCTGCCATCAAAAAGTTGGCAGGCGAGTTTTGTTTTCCAGGGAAAAGCGCCATTGTGTGTGTTTGGGGACCTGTGGTTGGGAGTGCCCGGCTGGCTCCTTAGAAACCACGATACGCAGCATGGTTCCCAGACCCAAGGTGCCACCAGTGCCAAGTTGTGCTGGTTTGATACTACCAAGTGGTTCCTGCAATCTGCCATCCAGAAGCGGGGCAGCTTACTTTTGTTTGCCACGGAAACGGGCCGTTGTTTGTGTTTGGGGGCCTGTGGCTGGGAGTGGCCGACTGGCTCCTTAGAATCCACGATACGCAGGATGGGTCCCAGACCAGAGGTGACACCAGTGCCAAGTCGGGCTGGTTTGATAGTACCAAGTGGCTCCTGCAATCTGCCATCCAGAAGCGGGGCAGCTTACTTTTGTTTGCCAGGGAAACGGGCCGAGGTTTGTGACTGGGGACCTATGGCTGGGAGTGACCGGCTGGCTCCTGAAAAGTTACGATAGGCAGGATTGTGACCAGACCCATGGTGGCACCAGTGCCAAGTTGGGCTGGTTTGATAGTACCAAGTGGCTCCTGTAATCTGCCATCAAATAGTTGGTAGGCGAGTTTTGTTTTCCAGGGAAAAGCGCAGATGTTTGTGTTTGGGGGCCTGTGGTAGGGAGTGGCCGGCTGGCTAATTAGAATCCACGATACGCAGCATGGTTCCCAGACCAGAGGTGGCACCAGTGCCAAGACGGGCTAGTTTGATGGTGCAAAGTGGCTCCTGCAATCTGGCATCCAGAAGCGGGGTAGCTTACTCTTGTTTGCCAGGGAAACGGGCCGAGCTTTTTGTCTGGGGGCCTATGGCGGGGAGTGACCGGCTGGCTCCTGAAAAGCTACGATAGGCAGGATGGTGACCAGACCCATGGTGGCACCAGTGCCAAGTTGGGCTGATTTGATAAAACCAAGTGGCTCCTGCAATCTGCCATCAAAATGTTGGCAGGAGAGTTTTGTTTTCCAGGGAAAAGCGCCGTTGTTTGTGTTTGGGGGCCTGTGGCTGGGAGTGGCCGGCTGGCTCCTTAGAATCCACGATACGCAGCATGGTATCCAGACCCAAGGTGGCACCAGTGCCAAGTTTTGGTGGTTTGATAGTACCAAGTGCGTCCTGCAATCTGCCATCCAGAAGCAGGGCAGCTTACTTTTGTTTGCCAGGGAAACGGGCCGTGGTTTTTGTCTGGGGGCCTATGGCTGGGAGTGACCGGCTGGCTCCTGAAAAGCTACGATAGGCAGGATGGTGACCAGACCCATGGTGGCACCAGTCCCAAGTTGGGCTGATTTGATAGTACCAAGTGGCTCCTGCAATCTGCCGTCAAAATTTGGCAGGCGAGTTTTTATTTTCCAGGGAAAAGCGCCGTTGTTTGTGTTTGGGGGCCTGTGGCTGGGAGTGGCCGGCCGGCTGCTTAGAATCCACGATACGCAGGATGGTTCCCAGACCCAAGGTGGCACCAGTGCCAAGTTTTGCTGGTTTGATAGTACCAAGTGGTTCCTGCAATCTGCCATCCAGAAGCAGGGCAGCTTACTTTTGTTTGCCAGGGAAACGGGCCGAGGTTTTTGTCTGGGGGCCTATGGCTGGGAGTGACCGGCTGGCTCCTGAAAAGCTACGATAGGCAGGATGGTGACCAGACCGATGGTGGCACCAGTGCCAAGTCGGGCTGGTTTGATAATACTAAATAGCTCCTGCAATCTGCCATCCAGACGCGGGGCAGCGGATTTTTGCTTGCTGGAGAAAAGTTCCGTGGGTTTTCTTTGGGGGTATATGGCTGGACGTTGCCGGCTGACTCCTTAAAAACATCGATACGCAGGATGGTTCCCTGACCCAAGGTGGCATCACTGCCAAGTCGGGCTGTTTTCGTAGTACCAAGTGGCTCCTGCAATTTGCCATCCAGAAGAGGGGCAGTTGAGTTTTGTTTACCAGAGAAAAGGGCCGTGGTTTGTGTTTTGGGGCATATGGCTGAGAGTGGCCGGCTGGCGCCTGAAAATCCACGATAGGCAGGATGGTTCCCAGAGCCAAGGTGGCACCAGTGCCATGTTGGCCTGGTTTGATAGTACCATGTGGCTGCTGTAATCTGCCATCCAGAAGCGGGGCAGCTTACTTTTGTTTGCCAGGGAAACGGGCCGAGGTATTTGTCTGGGGGCCTATGGCTGGGAGTGACCGGCTGGCTCCTGAAAAGCTACGATAGGCAGGATGGTGACCAGACCCATGGTGGCACCAGTGCCAAGTTGGGCTGGTTTGATAGTACCAAGTGGCTCCTGCAATCTGCCATCTAAAAGTTGGCAGGCGAGTTTTGTTTTCCAGGGTAACGCGCCGTTGTTTTTGTTTAGAGGCCTGTGGCTGGGAGTGTCCGCCTGTCCTCTTAGAAAATACGTTACGCAGCATGGTTCCCAGAGCCAAGGTGGCACCAGTGCCAAGTTGGGCTGGTTTGATAGTAGCAAGTGGTTCCTGCAATCTGCCATCCAGAAGAGGGGCAGCTTACTTTTGTTTGCCAGGGAAACGGGCCGAGGTATTTCTCTGGGGGCCTATGGCAGGGAGTGACCGGCCGGCTCCTGAAAAGCTAAGATAGGCAGGATGTTTACCAGACCCCTGATGGCACCAGTGCCAAGTTGGGCTAATTTGATACTACCAAGTGGCTCCTGCAATCTGCCATCCAGAATCGGGGGTGCTTACTTTTGTTTTCCAGGGAAAAGGGCCGACGTTTGTGTTTGCGGGTTTATGGCTGGGAGTGACCGGCTGGCTCCTGAAAAGCTACGATAGGCAGGATGGTGACCAGACCCATGGTGGCACCAGTGCCAAGTTGGGCTGGTTTGATAGTACCAAGTGGCTCCTGCAATCTGCCATCAAAAAGCTGGCAGGCGAGTTTTGTTTTCCAGGGAAAAGCGCCGTTGTTTGTATTTGGGGGCCTGTGGCTGGGAGTGGCCGCCTGGCCCCTTAGAATCTACGTTACGCAGCATGGTTCCCAGACCCAAAGTGGCACCAGTGTCAAGTTGGGCTGGTTTGATAGTACCAAGTGGCTCCTGCAATCTGCCATCCAGAAGCGGGGTAGCTTACTTTTGTTTGCCAGGGAAACGGGCAGAGATTTCTGTCTGGGGGCCTATGGTTGGGAGTAACCGGCTGGCTCCTGAAAAGCTACGATAGGCAGGATGGTTCCCAGATCCAAGATGGCACCAGTGCCAAGTCGGGGTGGTTTGATGGTGCAACGTGGCTCCTGCAATCTGCCATCCTGACGCGGGGCAGCGGATTTTTGTTTCCAAGAGAAATGGTCCGTGGTTTGTTTTTGGGGCTATATGGCTGGGCGTGGCCTGCTGGCTCCTTAAAAAGCTACGATAGGCAGGATGGTTCCCTGACCCAAGGTGGCACCAGTGCCAAGTCGGGCGGTTTTCGTAGTACAAAGTGCGTCCTAAAATTTGCCATCCAGAAGAGGGGCAGTTGAGTTTTGTTTACCAGAGGAAAGGGCCGTGGTTTGTTTTTGGGGGCATATGGCTGATAGTGGCCGTCTGGCGCCTGAAAATCCACGATAGGCAGGATGGTTCCCAGACCAGAGGTGGCACCAGTGCCAAGTCGGGCTGGTTTGATAGTACTAAATAGCACCTGCAATCTGCCATCCAGAAGCGGGGCAGCTTACTTTTGTTTGCCAGGGAAACGGGCCGAGGTTTGTGTCTGGGGGCCTATGGCTGAGAGTGACCGGCTGGCTCCTGAAAAGCTACGATAGGCAGGATGGTTACCAGACCCATGGTGGCACCAGTGCCAAGTTGGGCTGGTTTGATAGTACCAAGTGGCTCCTGCAATCTGCCATCAAAAAGTTGTCAGGCGAGTTTTGTTTTCCAGGGAAAAGCGCCGTTGTTTGTGTTTGGAGGACTGTTGGTGGGAGTGGCCGGCTGGCTCCTTAGAACACACGATACGCAGGATGGTTCCCAGACCCAAGGTGGCACCAGTGCCACGTCGGGCTGGTTTGATGGTGAAAAGTGGCTCCTGCAATCTGCCATCCTGAAGCGGGGTAGCTTACTTTTGTGTGCCAGGGAAACGGGCCGAGGTTTATGACGGGGGGCCTAGGGCTAGGAGTGACCGGCTGGCTCCTGAAAAGCAACAATAGGCAGGATGGTTCCCAGACCCAAGGTGGCACCAGTGCCAAGTTGGGCTGGTTTGATGGTACCAACTGGCTCCTGCAATCTGCCATCTAAAAGTTGTCAGGCGAGTTTTGTTTTCCAGGGAAAAGCGCCGTTGATTTTGTTTGGAGGCCTGTGGCTGGCAGTGGCTGCCTGTCGTCTTAGAATCCGGGTTACGAAGCATGGTTCCCAGACCCAAGGTGGCACCAGTGCCAAGTCGGGCTGGTTTGATAGTACTAAATAGCTCCTGCAATCTGCCATCCAGAAGTGCGGTAGCCTACTTTTGTGTGCCAGGGAAACAGGCCGAGGTTTGTGTCTGGGGGCCTATGGCTGGGAGTGACCAGCTGGCTCCTGAAAAGCTACGATAGGCAGGATGGTGACCAGACCCATGGTGGCACCAGTGCCAGGTTGGGCTGGTTTGATAGTACCAAGTGGCTCCTGCAATCTGCCATCAAAATGTTGGCAGGCGAGTTTTGTTTTCCAGGGAAAAGCGCCGTTGTGTGTGTTTTGGGGCCTGTGGCTGGGAGTGGCCAGCTGGCTCCTTAGAATCCACGATACGCAGGATGGTTCCCAGACCCAAGGTGGCACCAGTGCCAAGTCGGGCTGGTTTGTTAGTACCAAGTGGTTCCTGCAATCTGCCATCCAGAAGCGGGGCAGCTGAATTTTGTTTGCCAGAGAAAAAGGCTGTTGTTTGTGTTTCGGGGCCTGTGGCTGGCAGTGGACGGCTGGCTCCTGAAAATCCATGATACGCAGCATGGTTCCCAGACCCAAGGTGGCACCAGTGCCAAGTAGGGCTGGTTTCATAGTACCCAGTGGCTCCTGCAATCTGCCATCCAGAAGAGGGGCAGTTGAGTTTTGTTTTCCAGAGAAAAGGGCCGTGGTTTGTGTTTGGGGCCTATGGCTGAGAGTGACCGGCTGGCTCCTGAAAAGCTACGATAGGCAGGATGGTGACCAGACCCATGGTGGCACCAGTGCCAAGTCGGGCTGGTTTGATAATACTAAATAGCTCCTGCAATCTGCCATCCAGAAGCGGGGCAGCGGATTTTTGCTTGCTGGAGAAAAGTTCCGTGGGTTTTTTTTGGGGGTATATGGCTGGACGTTGCCGGCTGACTCCTTAAAAACATCGATACGCAGGATGGTTCCCTGACCCAAGGTGGCATCACTGCCAAGTCGGGCTGTTTTCGTAGTACCAAGTGCGTCCTGCAATTTGCCATCCAGAAGAGGGGCAGTTGAGTTTTGTTTATCAGAGAAAAGGGCCGTGGTTTGTGTTTGGGGGCATATGGCTGAGAGTGGCCGGCTGGCGCCTGAAAATCCACGATAGGCAGGATGGTTCCCAGAGCCAAGGTGGCACCAGTGCCATGTTGGCCTGGTTTGATAGTACCATGTGGCTCCTGCAATCTGCCATCCAGAAGCGGGGCAGCTTACATTTGTTTGCCAGGGAAACGGGCCGAGGTATTTGTCTGGGGGCCTATGGCTGGGAGTGACCGGCTGGCTCCTGAAAAGCTACGATAGGCAGGATGGTGACCAGACCCATGGTGGCACCAGTGCCAAGTTGGGCTGGTTTGATAGTACCAAGTGGCTCCTGCAATCTGCCATCCAGAAGCGGGGTAGCTTACTTTTGTTTGCCAGGGAAACGGGCAGAGCTTTCTGTCTGGGGGCCTATGGTTGGGAGTAACCGGCTGGCTCCTGAAAAGCTACGATAGGCAGGATGGTTCCCAGATCCAAGATGGCACCAGTGCCAAGTCGGGGTGGTTTGATGGTGCAAAGTGGCTCCTGCAATCTGCCATCCTGACGCGGGGCAGCGGATTTTTGTTTCCAAGAGAAATGGTCCGTGGTTTGTTTTTGGGGCTATATGGCTGGGCGTGGCCTGCTGGCTCCTTAAAAAGCTACGATAGGCAGGATGGTTCCCTGACCCAAGGTGGCACCAGTGCCAAGTCGGGCGGTATTCGTAGTACAAAGTGCGTCCTAAAATTTGCCATCCAGAAGAGGGGCAGTTGAGTTTTGTTTACCAGAGAAAAGGTCCGTGGTTTGTTTTTGGGGGCATATGGCTGATAGTGGCCGTCTGGCCCCTGAAAATCCACGATAGGCAGGATGGTTCCCAGACCAGAGGTGGCACCAGTGCCAAGTCGGGCTGGTTTGATAGTACTAAATAGCACCTGCAATCTGCCATGCAGAAGCGGGGCAGCTTACTTTTGTTTGCCAGGGAAACGGGCCGAGGTTTGTGTCTGGGGGCCTATGGCTGGGAGTGACCGCCTGGCTCCTGAAAAGCTACGATAGGCAGGATGGTGACCAGACCCATGGTGGCACCAGTGCCAAGTTGGGCTGGTTTGATAGTACCAAGTGGCTCCTGCAATCTGCCATCAAAAAGTTGGCAGGCGAGTTTTGTTTTCCAGGGAAAAGCGCCGTTGTTTGTGTTTGGGGGACTGTGGGTGGGAGTGGCCGGCTGGCTCCTTAGAACACACGATACGCAGGATGGTTCCCAGACCCAAGGTGGCACCAGTGCCACGTCGGGCTGGTTTGATGGTGAAAAGTGGCTCCTGCAATCTGCCATCCTGAAGCGGGGTAGCTTACATTTGTGTGCCAGGGAAACGGGCCGAGGTTTATGACTGGGGGCCTAGGGCTAGAAGTGACCGGCTGGCTCCTGGAAAGCTACAATAGGCAGGATGGTTCCCAGACCCAAGGTGGCACCAGTGCCAAGTTGGGCTGGTTTGATGGTACCAACTGGCTCCTGCAATCTGCCATCTAAAAGTTGTCAGGCGAGTTTTGTTTTCCAGGGAAAAGCGCCGTTGATTTTGTTTGGAGGCCTGTGGCTGGCAGTGGCTGCCTGTCGTCTTAGAATCCGGGTTACGCAGCATGGTTCCCAGAGCCAAGGTGGCACCAGTGTCAAGTTGGGCTGGTTTGATAGTACCAAGTGGCTCCTGCAATCTGCCATCCAGAAGCGGGGCAGCTTACTTTTGTTTGCCAGGGAAACGGGCCGAGGTATTTGTCTGGGGACCTATGGCTGGGAGTGACCGGCTGGCTCCTGAAAAGCTACGATAGGCAGGATGGTTCCCTGACCCAAGGTGGCACCAGTGCCAAGTCGGGCGGTTTTCGTAGTACAAAGTGCGTCCTAAAATTTGCCATCCAGAAGAGGGGCAGTTGAGTTTTGTTTACCAGAGAAAAGGGCCGTGGTTTGTTTTTGGGGGCATATGGCTGATAGTGGCCGTCTGGCCCCTGAAAATCCACGATAGGCAGGATGGTTCCCAGACCAGAGGTGGCACTAGTGCCAAGTCGGGCTGGTTTGATAGTACTAAATAGCACCTGCAATCTGCCATGCAGAAGCGGGGCAGCTTACTTTTGTTTGCCAGGGAAACGGGCCGAGGTTTGTGTCTCAGGGCCTATGGCTGGGATTGACCGCCTGGCTCCTGAAAAACTACGATAGGCATGATGGTGACCAGACCCATGGTGGCACCAGTGCCAAGTTGGGCTGGTTTGATAGTACCAAGTGGCTCCTGCAATCTGCCATCAAAAAGTTGGCAGGCCAGTTTTGTTTTCCCGGGAAAAGCGCCGTTGTTTGTGTTTGGGGGACTGTGGCTGGGAGTGGCCGGCTGGCTCCTTAGAACACACGATACGCAGGATGGTTCCCAGACCCAAGGTGGCACCAGTGCCACGTCGGGCTGGTTTGATAGCACCAAGTGGGTCCTGCAATCTGCCATCCAGAAGCGGGGCAGCTTACTTTTGTTTTCCAGGGAAACGGACCGAGGTTTTTTTCTGGGGGCCTATGGCTGGGAGTGACCGGCTGGCTCCTGAAAAGCTACGATAGGCAGGATGGTGACCAGACCCATGGTGGCACCAGTGCCAAGTTGGGCTGGTTTGATAGTACCAAGTGGCTCCTGCAATCTGCCATCAAAAAGTTGGCAGGCGAGTTTTGTTTTCCAGGGAAAAGCGCCGTTGTGTGTATTTTGGGGCCTGTGGCTGGGAGTGGCCAGCTGGCTCCTTAGAATCCACGATACGCAGGATGGTTCCCAGACCCAAGGTGGCACCAGTGCCAAGTCAGGCTGGTTTGTTAGTACCAAGTGGTTCCTGCAATCTGCCATCCAGAAGCGGGGCAGCTGAATTTTTTTTGCCAGAGAAAAAGGCTGTTGTTTGTGTTTCGGGGCCTGTGGCTGGCAGTGGACGGCTGGCTCCTGAAAATCCATGATACGCAGCATGGTTCCCAGACCCAAGGTGGCACCAGTGCCAAGTAGGGCTAGTTTCATAGTACCCAGTGGCTCCTGCAATCTGCCATCCAGAAGAGGGGCAGTTGAGTTTTGTTTTCCAGAGAAAAGGGCCGTGGTTTGTGTTTGGGGCCTATGGCTGAGAGTGACCGGCTGGCCCCTGAAAATCCACGATAGGAAGGATGGTTCCCAGATCCAAGGTGGCAGCAGTGCCATGTTGTGCTGGTGTGATAGTCCCAAGTGGCTCCTGCAATCTGCCATCCAGAAGTGGGGCAGCTGAATTTTGTTTGCCAGAGAAAAAGGCTGTGGTTTTTGTTTGGGGGCCTATGGCTGGGAGTGGCCGGCTGGCTCCTGAAAATCCATGATACGCAGCATGGTTCCCAGACCCAAGGTGGCACCAGTGCCAAGTCGGGCTGGTTTCACAGTGTCAAGTGCCTCCTGCAATCTCCCATCCAGAAGCGGGGCAGCTGAGTTTTGTTTGCCTGAGAAACGGGCCGTTGTTTTTGATTGGGGTCTGTGGCCGAGAATGTTCAGCTGGCTCCTGACAATCCACAATACGCAGGATGGTTCCCAGACCCAAGGTCGCACCAGTGCCAAGTCTTGCTGGTTTGATAGTACCAAGTGGCTCCTGCAATCTGCCATCGAGAAGCGGTGCAGCTGAGTTTTGTTTGCCAGAGGAAAGGGCCGTGGGTTGTGTTTGGGGGCATATGGCTGGGAGTGGCCGGCTGTCTCATTAAAAAGATCGATACGCAGGATGGTTCCCAGACCCAAGGTGGCACCAGTGCCAAGTCGGGCTGTTTATATAGTACCAAGTGCGTCCTGAAATTTGCCATCCAGAAGAGGGGCAGTGGAGTTTTGTTTGCCAGAGAATAGCGCCGTTGTTTGTGTTTGGGGGCTTGTGGCTGGGAGTGGCCGACTGGGGCCTTAGAATCTGTGTTACGCAGCATGGTTCCCAGACCAGAGGTGGCACCAGTGCCAAGTTGGGCTGGTTTGATAGTACCAAGTGGCTCCTGCAATCTGCCATCCAGAAGCGGGGCAGCTTACTTTTGTTTGCCAGGGAAACGGGCCGAGGTTTGTGTCTGGGGGCCTATGGCTGGGAGTGACCGCCTGGCTCCTGAAAAGCTACGATAGGCAGGATGGTGACCAGACCCATGGTGGCACCAGTGCCAAGTTGGGCTGATTTGATAGTACCAAGTGGCTCCTGCAATCTGCCATGAAAAAGTTGGCAGGCGAGTTTTGTTTTCCAGGGAAAAGCGCCGTTGTTTCTGTTTGGGGGCCTGTGGCTGGGAGTGGCCGGCTGGCTCCTTAGAATCCACGATACGCAGGATGGTTCCCAGACCAGAGGTGGCACCAGTGCCAAGTCGGGCTGGTTTGATGGTGAAAAGTGGCTCCTGCAATCTGCCATCCAGAAGCGGGATAACTTACTTTTGTTTGCCAGGGAAACGGGCCGAGGTTTTTGTTTGGGGGCCTATGGCTGGGAGTGACCGGCTGGCTCCTGAAAAGCTACGATAGGCAGGATGGTGACCAGACCCATGGTGGCACCAGTGCCAAGTTGGGCTGGTTTGATAGTACTAAGTGGCTCCTGCAATCTGCCATCAAAATGTTGGCAGGCGAGTTTTGTTTTCCAGGGAAAAGTGCCGTTGTTTGTGTTTTTTGGGCCTGTGGCTGGGAGTGGCCGGCTGGCTCCTTAGAATCCACGATACGCAGGATGGTTCCCAGACCAGAGGTCGCACCAGTGCCAAGTCGGGCCAGTTTGATGGTGCAAAGTGGCTCCTGCAATCTGCCATCCAGAAGCGGGGCAGCTTACATTTGTTTACCAGGGAAACGGGCCGAGTTTTGTATCTGGGGGCATATGGCTGCGAGTGACCGGCTGGCTCCTGAAAAGCTACGATAGGCAGGATGGTGACCAGACCCATGGTGGCACCAGTGCCAAGTTGGGCTGGTTTGATAGTACCAAGTGGCTCCTGCAATCTGCCATCAAAAAGTTGGCAGGCGAGTTTTGTTTTCCAGGGAAAAGCGCCATTGTTTGTGTCTGGGGGCCTGTGGCTGGGAGTGGCCGGCTGGCTCCTTACAATGAACGATACGCAGGATGGTTCCCAGACCCAAGGTGGCACCAGTGCCAAGTCGGGCTAGTTTGATAGTACCAAGTGGTTCCTGCAATCTGCCATCCAGAAGCGGGGCAGCTTACTTTTGTTTGCCAGGGAAACGGGCCGAGGTTTTTCTCTGGGGGCCTATGGCTTGGAGTGACCGGCTAGGTCCTGAAAAGCTACGATAGGCAGGATGGTGACCAGATCCATGGTGGCACCAGTGCCAAGTTGGGCTGGTTTGATAGTACCAAGTGGCTCCTGCAATCTGCCATCAAAAAGTTGGCAGGCGAGTTTTGTTTTCCAGGGAAAAGCGCTGTGGTTTGTGTTTGGGGGCCTGTGGCTGGGAGTGGCCGGCTGGCTCCTTAGAATCCACGATACGCAGGATGGTTCCCAGACCAGAGGTGGCACCAGTGCCAAGTCGGGCTGGTTTGATGGTGAAAAGTGGCTCCTGCAATCTGCCATCCAGAAGCGGGATAACTTACTTTTGTTTGCCAGGGAAACGGGCCAAGGGTTTTGTCTGGGGGCCTATGGCTGGGAGTGACCGGCTGGCTCCTGAAAAGCTACGATAGGCAGGATGGTGACCAGACCCATGGTGGCACCAGTGTCAAGTTGGGCTGGTTTGATAGTACCAAGTGGCTCCTGCAATCTTCCATGATCACGTGGAGAAATACTTTCTGGTTTCAGCCTCATGCTCTTTCTTCTCTCCCTCAACTTCTCTATCACCTCTCATCTGGTTCACATGCGCTGTCTTCAAGGTCCACAGGCTACTTTTCACAGAATCTTCTGGCCTGATGAAGTAAGAATGATGAATAGAACAGAGCTGGGATCTATTTTCCAGTTTGGATAAAATGCATTCTGCACACAAATCCAAGGAGAACGGGCTGCCCCGATGCCCAGAAAATCTTTCACTCCTGCTAGTGTTCTACGTCAACCGCAACTTAGTCTGAAAGAAAAGCTTTTTCTCTGAGAGCATCTGAGAGGTTTGCATGAAGCACTGATATCTGACATATGCAATTTTGAATAGGAGAGGAAAAAGAAAATGGCAAGGAGTTTTTAATTTTAGTGGTTTCAATTTTAATTTCCGTGCACTTTTTCAAAACTTGTCAGCTCAAATGCCCATCAACATCTTTTAGTCATCTGTAAGTCAGTATTCATATAAAATGTGCTTCAAATCCAAAGAATTTCAAATTTGCACTCCAAGCTTCTATGCCTAGATTTATGATTTCCTACACATATTAGATGAAAGGAAGGCCTTTTTTACTGTGGGAGTGCTGGAACACTGGAACAGGTTGCCCAGAGAAGTTGTGGGTGTCCCATCCCTGAAAGTATTCAAGGTCACCTTGGACGGGGCTTGGAGCAGCAACAAAGGAGAAGCTTGATGGTAGAGAAACAAAGTCGGACTATAGAAGAAACTCGGATTGAAGTATAGGATCAAGTTTTCTCTCAGCTCTTGGGGTAAATTCAAAGTTGTACAAAATGACATTTATCTGTGCTATTCACTACTGTAACAGAAAGTTTCATGAAAACTGTACAGAAGATAGTAAATTTTAAAAGAGATAAGAATTACAGCATAAAATCCATGGGATAGGTTACAACATGAGACACTCTCTAAGAGAAAATCTCTTTGTTTCAGCACTTCATCGGGGTAAGATTTCATGAAGTGCCAAAGAAGGCGGCAAAATATCATTCGGGACATTATTTACTGGAATTCAGCCTGGCCATTAGTAGGAACTGCCTTTGAACATATCATGTAGATATACCACACACACTTTCCCTTCACTGAAAAATTACTGTTTACAACAAATAAGCAATTGACGATCAAAATTGATTGAAAGCATCTTAAACATGTCAAGTATTTCATTGTAGATGATCTGTGATCCAAATGCTTCTTCCACCTTCGAGAGGGACAGAAGAATTCTTCCATATCATGATGGTTTAAAATTGTATCAACCAATGTTTTCTGCTGAAAAGATATCATCTATTTTTTTCTATTTTTGGAAGAAAATATTCCTAGACATACAACAGGTGAGAACTAAGTAATTTTAAAGAAACAAATGAAATGAAAATATTCTGTAAATAGAATGAAATGAAAAGCTGTGTTTTAAATAGGAGCTAAATATTAAACAGAATTTTTGTACCAGGCATTTGAATTACTGCACCAGCTCTTTTGCCCATCAAGAGAGGCATTTAGCATTTCAGTCTTTTCCAAGGTGTTCATGATCTGCTATGCTGATCTCTGCGTGTGCCTAGGTGTGTGTGGAGGGGGGGGCATATGAAGGGGAGTGTGTATGTTTGCTTTACAATTGTTGTGGCAGATTCATGCCTCAGCTCCACATTTTGTTTTAAAAAGGTCACACCGAGTGGATATGAAGTTTACTATCAACAAGAGATCGATTCCCAAATCATCCATTTGACTCTCCCTTATAAATCATGTGCTTTGTTGCATATTTTATCAAATATACTTTCAAGCCAGATGGAGGAAGGAGGATGTGGGAATCCCTCCACCATCTTGCAACTTTTATGTAAGTAGGTTTTCAAGAAAATCATCATTTCTCTTTTAAATATGTCTGGAACAGGTATGATGGTAGTGTCAACCTGTTGGAGTTTTTGTTGCTGGAAGAAGTTGTACAAAAGGATTGGTTTTTACATTGACCAGTTACTGAATCAAGCGCAGGAATACATTGGAAATTTAGCTGGGGGTTCCTTTTCCCAGCAGACTACTTCTAGAACGAGCTTGTACACTGAAGCTGACTCTTTTGCTCTCTTTTTGTTTCTTTCCTATTTTCTTGGCTTCTTTGCCACTATCTAGACAATTTTGGAACTTTGTTCCCAACTAAAATGGTTTCAATAGTCTGATTGTGATCATACATTTTTACAAGGAATTTTTAAAATCTTTCCTCGAGTCCAGAAAGTCAAGGACTTAGATCTTTTTCTTCCCTTATCAATATTGCCATGAAATTGATAAATAAAGACCAACTCTTTATTTTTGTTTTTAACCCACGTAGATAATTCCCATCCATTAATCCATTTTGTGGACCAATAGCTGCCATTCTGATGGAAGCTGTCACTTCTTAACAATAGGCATTCTGTGACTATGTTGACTGCACTTTGGGTGAAGATCCTAACTGGTCTTAGATATACATAGGGAGAAATTTGCTCAGCCAGTGTCAGTCTTAAGCATGCGTATCAGAAGATCTTTCTAGAGCTGGGAATTTTCCCATGAAAGGGATTCAGTTAGGGAAGAGACACTTGTGCCAGAGTTTTACATTCTTCTTGAACACTGCTTAAGGAACTTAGATGCCATGTCCATTTGGATCTCTGTCTGCACAGAACTTTGTCATGCCAGCGCTTTGAAATGCATCTTGAAGAGAATTCACTAGCACAGAATGAAAGAGAGTGGAAGGGGTTGGTGGGGCTAACCAGGCCCAACCCCCCTGCCTAAACCAGGATACCTAGAGCCTCTTGCCCAGGATTCTATCTGGGTGTACTTTTAATGTCTTCAAAGATCCAGGCTCCACAATCTTTCTGGGCAGTCTGTGCCGTGGTTCAGTCACCCTGACAGTAAAGAAACATTTACTGATGTTCAAAGGCAATCTCCTGTATTTCAGTGTGTGCCCACTGCCTCTTGTCTTTTCCCTCAGCATCACTGAAAAGACACTGATTCCCTCCCCTTTGCACTATTGCTTCCATATGTATGTGTGATGCCATGTAGAGGTATGTCAAAAACCTCCCTGAAGCCCAGGCAGATAATATTCCCTTCATCTACCAGTCAAGTTGATTCATCAGAGGAGTTTAAAGTGATGTTCAGCATGAAATTCCCCTGAAAAATCATGCTAACTACATTATTTGGTCATCTGTCATGTGCCTGGCAAGGATTTCCAGGAAGAGCTGCTTCATCAACTTCCTGGGGATAAAAAAGAGGCTGGCTGGTTTGTACTATGGCGAGTCCTCTTAATTGCCTTTTTTGAAGATGGGTGTCATTTGCTAACATCCACTCTTTAGCTCCTCTTCTCATCTACACCTCGGCAAAAAGCTTTTCCACTATGTCTGGCTAGGAAAAACTGTGCCAGCACAGAAAACATCTCCCATCGTGTTCTAGAAGTTGCACGGATGTCTGCCAAGTGTTTGGCAGGAAGAAAAGAAAAGTTGTCCAAAACAGCTTCCAATCGAATGTTCCTGTGATTGGAAAAGTCAGGAGAGTGCAAAGGTACTGTTTTCTATCAGTTGGCAAGGTGCGCACACAATCCCAGTGTTGTACAGCTTGCTTCTTCACCTTCCCGAAGCTGCCGCTCTCGCCGGCTGCCGGAGCCCAAGAAGCGGCTTCTTCGCGCAAAGACGATTGTGCCGCTCACAGTGCTCCCCTTAGCGCGGCTTCTGCCGAAAGACGCCCGGCAGCGGCTCTTACCTCCGGAGAGCATCCTACCTTCGTCTTTAGCTCCTCTTCTCATCTACACCTCGGCAAAACGCTTTTCCACTATGTCTGGCTAGGAAAAACTGTGCCAGCACAGAAAACATCTCCCATCGTGTTCTAGAAGTTGCACGGATGTCTGCCAAGTGTTTGGCAGGAAGAAAAGAAAAGTTGTCCAAAACAGCTTCCAATCGAATGTTCCTGTGATTGGAAAAGTCAGGAGAGTGCAAAGGTACTGTTTTCTATCAGTTGGCAAGGTGCGCACACAATCCCAGTGTTGTACAGCTTGCTTCTTCACCTTCCCGAAGCTGCCGCTCTCGCCGGCTGCCGGAGCCCAAGAAGCGGCTTCTTCGCGCAAAGACGATTGTGCCGCTCACAGTGCTCTCCTTAGCGCGGCTTCTGCCGAAAGACGCCCGGCAGCGGCTCTTACCTCCGGAGAGCATCCTACCTTCGTCTTTCGCGTCTTATGTAGTCTACACCTCGGCAAAACGCTTTTCCACTATGTCTGGCTAGGAAAAACTGTGCCAGCACAGAAAACATCTCCCATCGTGTTCTAGAAGTTGCACGGATGTCTGCCAAGTGTTTGGCAGGAAGAAAAGAAAAGTTGTCCAAAACAGCTTCCAATCGAATGTTCCTGTGATTGGAAAAGTCAGGAGAGTGCAAAGGTACTGTTTTCTATCAGTTGGCAAGGTGCGCACACAATCCCAGTGTTGTACAGCTTGCTTCTTCACCTTCCCGAAGCTGCCGCTCTCGCCGGCTGCCGGAGCCCAAGAAGCGGCTTCTTCGCGCAAAGACGATTGTGCCGCTCACAGTGCTCTCCTTAGCGCGGCTTCTGCCGAAAGACGCCCGGCAGCGGCTCTTACCTCCGGAGAGCATCCTACCTTCGTCTTTCGCGTCTTTTGTAGTCTACATCTTAGCAAAACGCTTTTCCACTATGTCTGGCTAGGAAAAACTGTGCCAGCACAGAAAACATCTCCCATCGTGTTCTAGAAGTTGCACGGATGTCTGCCAAGTGTTTGGCAGGAAGAAAAGAAAAGTTGTCCAAAACAGCTTCCAATCGAATGTTCCTGTGATTGGAAAAGTCAGGAGAGTGCAAAGGTACTGTTTTCTATCAGTTGGCAAGGTGCGCACACAATCCCAGTGTTGTACAGCTTGTTTCTTCACCTTCCCGAAGCTGCCGCTCTCGCCGGCTGCCGGAGCCCAAGAAGCGGCTTCTTCGCGCAAAGACGATTGTGCCGCTCACAGTGCTCTCCTTAGCGCGGCTTCTGCCGAAAGACGCCCGGCAGCGGCTCTTACCTCCGGAGAGCATCCTACCTTCGTCTTTCGCGTCTTTTGTAGTCTACATCTTAGCAAAACGCTTTTCCACTATGTCTGGCTAGGAAAAACTGTGCCAGCACAGAAAACATCTCCCATCGTGTTCTAGAAGTTGCACGGATGTCTGCCAAGTGTTTGGCAGGAAGAAAAGAAAAGTTGTCCAAAACAGCTTCCAATCGAATGTTCCTGTGATTGGAAAAGTCAGGAGAGTGCAAAGGTACTGTTTTCTATCAGTTGGCAAGGTGCGCACACAATCCCAGTGTTGTACAGCTTGCTTCTTCACCTTCCCGAAGCTGCCGCTCTCGCCGGCTGCCGGAGCCCAAGAAGCGGCTTCTTCGCGCAAAGACGATTGTGCCGCTCACAGTGCTCTCCTTAGCGCGGCTTCTGCCGAAAGACGCCCGGCAGCGGCTCTTACCTCCGGAGAGCATCCTACCTTCGTCTTTCGCGTCTTATGTAGTCTACACCTCGGCAAAACGCTTTTCCACTATGTCTGGCTAGGAAAAACTGTGCCAGCACAGAAAACATCTCCCATCGTGTTCTAGAAGTTGCACGGATGTCTGCCAAGTGTTTGGCAGGAAGAAAAGAAAAGTTGTCCAAAACAGCTTCCAATCGAATGTTCCTGTGATTGGAAAAGTCAGGAGAGTGCAAAGGTACTGTTTTCTATCAGTTGGCAAGGTGCGCACACAATCCCAGTGTTGTACAGCTTGCTTCTTCACCTTCCCGAAGCTGCCGCTCTCGCCGGCTGCCGGAGCCCAAGAAGCGGCTTCTTCGCGCAAAGACGATTGTGCCGCTCACAGTGCTCTCCTTAGCGCGGCTTCTGCCGAAAGACGCCCGGCAGCGGCTCTTACCTCCGGAGAGCATCCTACCTTCGTCTTTCGCGTCTTATGTAGTCTACACCTCGGCAAAACGCTTTTCCACTATGTCTGGCTAGGAAAAACTGTGCCAGCACAGAAAACATCTCCCATCGTGTTCTAGAAGTTGCACGGATGTCTGCCAAGTGTTTGGCAGGAAGAAAAGAAAAGTTGTCCAAAACAGCTTCCAATCGAATGTTCCTGTGATTGGAAAAGTCAGGAGAGTGCAAAGGTACTGTTTTCTATCAGTTGGCAAGGTGCGCACACAATCCCAGTGTTGTACAGCTTGCTTCTTCACCTTCCCGAAGCTGCCGCTCTCGCCGGCTGCCGGAGCCCAAGAAGCGGCTTCTTCGCGCAAAGACGATTGTGCCGCTCACAGTGCTCTCCTTAGCGCGGCTTCTGCCGAAAGACGCCCGGCAGCGGCTCTTACCTCCGGAGAGCATCCTACCTTCGTCTTTCGCGTCTTTTGTAGTCTACATCTTAGCAAAACGCTTTTCCACTATGTCTGGCTAGGAAAAACTGTGCCAGCACAGAAAACATCTCCCATCGTGTTCTAGAAGTTGCACGGATGTCTGCCAAGTGTTTGGCAGGAAGAAAAGAAAAGTTGTCCAAAACAGCTTCCAATCGAATGTTCCTGTGATTGGAAAAGTCAGGAGAGTGCAAAGGTACTGTTTTCTATCAGTTGGCAAGGTGCGCACACAATCCCAGTGTTGTACAGCTTGCTTCTTCACCTTCCCGAAGCTGCCGCTCTCGCCGGCTGCCGGAGCCCAAGAAGCGGCTTCTTCGCGCAAAGACGATTGTGCCGCTCACAGTGCTCTCCTTAGCGCGGCTTCTGCCGAAAGACGCCCGGCAGCGGCTCTTACCTCCGGAGAGCATCCTACCTTCGTCTTTCGCGTCTTATGTAGTCTACACCTCGGCAAAACGCTTTTCCACTATGTCTGGCTAGGAAAAACTGTGCCAGCACAGAAAACATCTCCCATCGTGTTCTAGAAGTTGCACGGATGTCTGCCAAGTGTTTGGCAGGAAGAAAAGAAAAGTTGTCCAAAACAGCTTCCAATCGAATGTTCCTGTGATTGGAAAAGTCAGGAGAGTGCAAAGGTACTGTTTTCTATCAGTTGGCAAGGTGCGCACACAATCCCAGTGTTGTACAGCTTGCTTCTTCACCTTCCCGAAGCTGCCGCTCTCGCCGGCTGCCGGAGCCCAAGAAGCGGCTTCTTCGCGCAAAGACGATTGTGCCGCTCACAGTGCTCTCCTTAGCGCGGCTTCTGCCGAAAGACGCCCGGCAGCGGCTCTTACCTCCGGAGAGCATCCTACCTTCGTCTTTCGCGTCTTTTGTAGTCTACATCTTAGCAAAACGCTTTTCCACTATGTCTGGCTAGGAAAAACTGTGCCAGCACAGAAAACATCTCCCATCGTGTTCTAGAAGTTGCACGGATGTCTGCCAAGTGTTTGGCAGGAAGAAAAGAAAAGTTGTCCAAAACAGCTTCCAATCGAATGTTCCTGTGATTGGAAAAGTCAGGAGAGTGCAAAGGTACTGTTTTCTATCAGTTGGCAAGGTGCGCACACAATCCCAGTGTTGTACAGCTTGCTTCTTCACCTTCCCGAAGCTGCCGCTCTCGCCGGCTGCCGGAGCCCAAGAAGCGGCTTCTTCGCGCAAAGACGATTGTGCCGCTCACAGTGCTCTCCTTAGCGCGGCTTCTGCCGAAAGACGCCCGGCAGCGGCTCTTACCTCCGGAGAGCATCCTACCTTCGTCTTTCGCGTCTTTTGTAGTCTACATCTTAGCAAAACGCTTTTCCACTATGTCTGGCTAGGAAAAACTGTGCCAGCACAGAAAACATCTCCCATCGTGTTCTAGAAGTTGCACGGATGTCTGCCAAGTGTTTGGCAGGAAGAAAAGAAAAGTTGTCCAAAACAGCTTCCAATCGAATGTTCCTGTGATTGGAAAAGTCAGGAGAGTGCAAAGGTACTGTTTTCTATCAGTTGGCAAGGTGCGCACACAATCCCAGTGTTGTACAGCTTGCTTCTTCACCTTCCCGAAGCTGCCGCTCTCGCCGGCTGCCGGAGCCCAAGAAGCGGCTTCTTCGCGCAAAGACGATTGTGCCGCTCACAGTGCTCTCCTTAGCGCGGCTTCTGCCGAAAGACGCCCGGCAGCGGCTCTTACCTCCGGAGAGCATCCTACCTTCGTCTTTCGCGTCTTTTGTAGTCTACATCTTAGCAAAACGCTTTTCCACTATGTCTGGCTAGGAAAAACTGTGCCAGCACAGAAAACATCTCCCATCGTGTTCTAGAAGTTGCACGGATGTCTGCCAAGTGTTTGGCAGGAAGAAAAGAAAAGTTGTCCAAAACAGCTTCCAATCGAATGTTCCTGTGATTGGAAAAGTCAGGAGAGTGCAAAGGTACTGTTTTCTATCAGTTGGCAAGGTGCGCACACAATCCCAGTGTTGTACAGCTTGCTTCTTCACCTTCCCGAAGCTGCCGCTCTCGCCGGCTGCCGGAGCCCAAGAAGCGGCTTCTTCGCGCAAAGACGATTGTGCCGCTCACAGGGCTCTCCTTAGCGCGGCTTCTGCCGAAAGACGCCCGGCAGCGGCTCTTACCTCCGGAGAGCATCCTACCTTCGTCTTTCGCGTCTTTTGTAGTCTACACCTCGGCAAAACGCTTTTCCACTATGTCTGGCTAGGAAAAACTGTGCCAGCACAGAAAACATCTCCCATCGTGTTCTAGAAGTTGCACGGATGTCTGCCAAGTGTTTGGCAGGAAGAAAAGAAAAGTTGTCCAAAACAGCTTCCAATCGAATGTTCCTGTGATTGGAAAAGTCAGGAGAGTGCAAAGGTACTGTTTTCTATCAGTTGGCAAGGTGCGCACACAATCCCAGTGTTGTACAGCTTGTTTCTTCACCTTCCCGAAGCTGCCGCTCTCGCCGGCTGCCGGAGCCCAAGAAGCGGCTTCTTCGCGCAAAGACGATTGTGCCGCTCACAGTGCTCCCCTTAGCGCGGCTTCTGCCGAAAGACGCCCGGCAGCGGCTCTTACCTCCTGAGAGTGGCAGCTTCGGGAAGGTGAAGAAGCAAGCTGTACAACACTGGGATTGTGTGCGCACCTTGCCAACTGATAGAAAACAGTACCTTTGCACTCTCCTGACTTTTCCAATCACAGGAACATTCGATTGGAAGCTGTTTTGGACAACTTTTCTTTTCTTCCTCCCAAACACTTGGCAGACATATCTGCAACTTCTAGAAAACGATGGGAGATGTTTTCTGGGCTGGCACGGTTTTTCCTAGCCAGACATAGTGGAAAAGCGTTTTGCTAAGATGTAGACTACATAAGACGCGAAAGACGAAGGTAGGATGCTCTCCGGAGGTAAGAGCCGCTGCCGGGCGTCTTTCGGCAGAAGCCGCGCTAAGGAGAGCACTGTGAGCGGCACAATCGTCTTTGCGCGAAGAAGCCGCTTCTTGGGCTCCGGCAGCCGGCGAGAGCGGCAGCTTCGGGAAGGTGAAGAAGCAAGCTGTACAACACTGGGATTGTGTGCGCACCTTGCCAACTGATAGAAAACAGTACCTTTGCACTCTCCTGACTTTTCCAATCACAGGAACATTCGATTGGAAGCTGTTTTGGACAACTTTTCTTTTCTTCCTGCCAAACACTTGGCAGACATCCGTGCAACTTCTAGAACACGATGGGAGATGTTTTCTGTGCTGGCAGAGTTTTTCCTAGCCAGACATAGTGGAAAAGCGTTTTGCTAAGATGTAGACTACAAAAGACGCGAAAGACGAAGGTAGGATGCTCTCCGGAGGTAAGAGCCGCTGCCGGGCGTCTTTCGGCAGAAGCCGCGCTAAGGAGAGCCCTGTGAGCGGCACAATCGTCTTTGCGCGAAGAAGCCGCTTCTTGGGCTCCGGCAGCCGGCGAGAGCGGCAGCTTCGGGAAGGTGAAGAAGCAAGCTGTACAACACTGGGATTGTGTGCGCACCTTGCCAACTGATAGAAAACAGTACCTTTGCACTCTCCTGACTTTTCCAATCACATGAACATTCGATTGGAAGCTGTTTTGAACAACTTTTCTTTTCTTCCTGCCAAACACTTGGCAGACATCCGTGCAACTTCTAGAACACGATGGGAGATGTTTTCTGTGCTGGCACAGTTTTTCCTAGCCAGACATAGTGGAAAAGCGTTTTGCCGAGGTGTAGACTACAAAAGACGCGAAAGACGAAGGTAGGATGCTCTCCGGAGGTAAGAGCCGCTGCCGGGCGTCTTTCGGCAGAAGCCGCGCTAAGGAGAGCCCTGTGAGCGGCACAATCGTCTTTGCGCGAAGAAGCCGCTTCTTGGGCTCCGGCAGCCGGCGAGAGCGGCAGCTTCGGGAAGGTGAAGAAGCAAGCTGTACAACACTGGGATTGTGTGCGCACCTTGCCAACTGATAGAAAACAGTACCTTTGCACTCTCCTGACTTTTCCAATCACAGGAACATTCGATTGGAAGCTGTTTTGGACAACTTTTCTTTTCTTCCTGCCAAACACTTGGCAGACATCCGTGCAACTTCTAGAACACGATGGGAGATGTTTTCTGTGCTGGCACAGTTTTTCCTAGCCAGACATAGTGGAAAAGCGTTTTGCTAAGATGTAGACTACAAAAGACGCGAAAGACGAAGGTAGGATGCTCTCCGGAGGTAAGAGCCGCTGCCGGGCGTCTTTCGGCAGAAGCCGCGCTAAGGAGAGCACTGTGAGCGGCACAATCGTCTTTGCGCGAAGAAGCCGCTTCTTGGGCTCCGGCAGCCGGCGAGAGCGGCAGCTTCGGGAAGGTGAAGAAGCAAGCTGTACAACACTGGGATTGTGTGCGCACCTTGCCAACTGATAGAAAACAGTACCTTTGCACTCTCCTGACTTTTCCAATCACAGGAACATTCGATTGGAAGCTGTTTTGGACAACTTTTCTTTTCTTCCTGCCAAACACTTGGCAGACATCCGTGCAACTTCTAGAACACGATGGGAGATGTTTTCTGTGCTGGCACAGTTTTTCCTAGCCAGACATAGTGGAAAAGCGTTTTGCTAAGATGTAGACTACAAAAGACGCGAAAGACGAAGGTAGGATGCTCTCCGGAGGTAAGAGCCGCTGCCGGGCGTCTTTCGGCAGAAGCCGCGCTAAGGAGAGCACTGTGAGCGGCACAATCGTCTTTGCGCGAAGAAGCCGCTTCTTGGGCTCCGGCAGCCGGCGAGAGCGGCAGCTTCGGGAAGGTGAAGAAGCAAGCTGTACAACACTGGGATTGTGTGCGCACCTTGCCAACTGATAGAAAACAGTACCTTTGCACTCTCCTGACTTTTCCAATCACAGGAACATTCGATTGGAAGCTGTTTTGGACAACTTTTCTTTTCTTCCTGCCAAACACTTGGCAGACATCCGTGCAACTTCTAGAACACGATGGGAGATGTTTTCTGTGCTGGCACAGTTTTTCCTAGCCAGACATAGTGGAAAAGCGTTTTGCCGAGGTGTAGACTACATAAGACGCGAAAGACGAAGGTAGGATGCTCTCCGGAGGTAAGAGCCGCTGCCGGGCGTCTTTCGGCAGAAGCCGCGCTAAGGAGAGCCCTGTGAGCGGCACAATCGTCTTTGCGCGAAGAAGCCGCTTCTTGGGCTCCGGCAGCCGGCGAGAGCGGCAGCTTCGGGAAGGTGAAGAAGCAAGCTGTACAACACTGGGATTGTGTGCGCACCTTGCCAACTGATAGAAAACAGTACCTTTGCACTCTCCTGACTTTTCCAATCACAGGAACATTCGATTGGAAGCTGTTTTGGACAACTTTTCTTTTCTTCCTGCCAAACACTTGGCAGACATCCGTGCAACTTCTAGAACACGATGGGAGATGTTTTCTGTGCTGGCACAGTTTTTCCTAGCCAGACATAGTGGAAAAGCGTTTTGCTAAGATGTAGACGACAACAGAGGCTAAAGAGTGGATGTTAGCAAATGACACCCATCTTCAAAAAAGGCAATTAAGAGGACTCGCCATAGTACAAACCAGCCAGCCTCTTTTTTATCCCCAGGAAGTTGATGAAGCAGCTCTTCCTGGAAATCCTTGCCAGGCACATGACAGATGACCAAATAATGTAGTTAGCATGATTTTTCAGGGGAATTTCATGCTGAACATCACTTTAAACTCCTCTGATGAATCAACTTGACTGGTAGATGAAGGGAATATTATCTGCCTGGGCTTCAGGGAGGTTTTTGACATACCTCTACATGGCATCACACATACATATGGAAGCAATAGTGCAAAGGGGAGGGAATCAGTGTCTTTTCAGTGATGCTGAGGGAAAAGACAAGAGGCAGTGGGCACACACTGAAATACAGGAGATTGCCTTTGAACATCAGTAAATGTTTCTTTACTGTCAGGGTGACTGAACCACGGCACAGACTGCCCAGAAAGATTGTGGAGCCTGGATCTTTGAAGACATTAAAAGTACACCCAGATAGAATCCTGGGCAAGAGGCTCTAGGTATCCTGGTTTAGGCAGGGGGGTTGGGCCTGGTTAGCCCCACCAACCCCTTCCACTCTCTTTCATTCTGTGCTAGTGAATTCTCTTCAAGATGCATTTCAAAGCGCTGGCATGACAAAGTTCTGTGCAGACAGAGATCCAAATGGACATGGCATCTAAGTTCCTTAAGCAGTGTTCAAGAAGAATGTAAAACTCTGGCACAAGTGTCTCTTCCCTAACTGAATCCCTTTCATGGGAAAATTCCCAGCTCTAGAAAGATCTTCTGATACGCATGCTTAAGACTGACACTGGCTGAGCAAATTTCTCCCTATGTATATCTAAGACCAGTTAGGATCTTCACCCAAAGTGCAGTCAACATAGTCACAGAATGCCTATTGTTAAGAAGTGACAGCTTCCATCAGAATGGCAGCTATTGGTCCACAAAATGGATTAATGGATGGGAATTATCTACGTGGGTTAAAAACAAAAATAAAGAGTTGGTCTTTATTTATCAATTTCATGGCAATATTGATAAGGGAAGAAAAAGATCTAAGTCCTTGACTTTCTGGACTCGAGGAAAGATTTTAAAAATTCCTTGTAAAAATGTATGATCACAATCAGACTATTGAAACCATTTTAGTTGGGAACAAAGTTCCAAAATTGTCTAGATAGTGGCAAAGAAGCCAAGAAAATAGGAAAGAAACAAAAAGAGAGCAAAAGAGTCAGCTTCAGTGTACAAGCTCGTTCTAGAAGTAGTCTGCTGGGAAAAGGAACCCCCAGCTAAATTTCCAATGTATTCCTGCGCTTGATTCAGTAACTGGTCAATGTAAAAACCAATCCTTTTGTACAACTTCTTCCAGCAACAAAAACTCCAACAGGTTGACACTACCATCATACCTGTTCCAGACATATTTAAAAGAGAAATGATGATTTTCTTGAAAACCTACTTACATAAAAGTTGCAAGATGGTGGAGGGATTCCCACATCCTCCTTCCTCCATCTGGCTTGAAAGTATATTTGATAAAATATGCAACAAAGCACATGATTTATAAGGGAGAGTCAAATGGATGATTTGGGAATCGATCTCTTGTTGATAGTAAACTTCATATCCACTCGGTGTGACCTTTTTAAAACAAAATGTGGAGCTGAGGCATGAATCTGCCACAACAATTGTAAAGCAAACATACACACTCCCCTTCATATGCCCCCCCCTCCACACACACCTAGGCACACACAGAGATCAGCATAGCAGATCATGAACACCTTGGAAAAGACTGAAATGCTAAATGCCTCTCTTGATGGGCAAAAGAGCTGGTGCAGTAATTCAAATGCCTGGTACAAAAATTCTGTTTAATATTTAGCTCCTATTTAAAACACAGCTTTTCATTTCATTCTATTTACAGAATATTTTCATTTCATTTGTTTCTTTAAAATTACTTAGTTCTCACCTGTTGTATGTCTAGGAATATTTTCTTCCAAAAATAGAAAAAAATAGATGATATCTTTTCAGCAGAAAACATTGGTTGATACAATTTTAAACCATCATGATATGGAAGAATTCTTCTGTCCCTCTCGAAGGTGGAAGAAGCATTTGGATCACAGATCATCTACAATGAAATACTTGACATGTTTAAGATGCTTTCAATCAATTTTGATCGTCAATTGCTTATTTGTTGTAAACAGTAATTTTTCAGTGAAGGGAAAGCGTGTGTGGTATATCTACATGATATGTTCAAAGGCAGTTCCTACTAATGGCCAGGCTGAATTCCAGTAAATAATGTCCCGAATGATATTTTGCCGCCTTCTTTGGCACTTCATGAAATCTTACCCCGATGAAGTGCTGAAACACAGAGATTTTCTCTTAGAGAGTGTCTCATGTTGTAACCTATCCCATGGATTTTATGCTGTAATTCTTATCTCTTTTAAAATTTACTATCTTCTGTACAGTTTTCATGAAACTTTCTGTTACAGTAGTGAATAGCACAGATAAATGTCATTTTGTACAACTTTGAATTTACCCCAAGAGCTGAGAGAAAACTTGATCCTATACTTCAATCCGAGTTTCTTCTATAGTCCAACTTTGTTTCTCTACCATCAAGCTTCTCCTTTGTTGCTGCTCCAAGCCCCGTCCAAGGTGACCTTGAATACTTTCAGGGATGGGACACCCACAACTTCTCTGGGCAACCTGTTCCAGTGTTCCAGCACTCCCACAGTAAAAAAGGCCTTCCTTTCATCTAATATGTGTAGGAAATCATAAATCTAGGCATAGAAGCTTGGAGTGCAAATTTGAAATTCTTTGGATTTGAAGCACATTTTATATGAATACTGACTTACAGATGACTAAAAGATGTTGATGGGCATTTGAGCTGACAAGTTTTGAAAAAGTGCACGGAAATTAAAATTGAAACCACTAAAATTAAAAACTCCTTGCCATTTTCTTTTTCCTCTCCTATTCAAAATTGCATATGTCAGATATCAGTGCTTCATGCAAACCTCTCAGATGCTCTCAGAGAAAAAGCTTTTCTTTCAGACTAAGTTGCGGTTGACGTAGAACACTAGCAGGAGTGAAAGATTTTCTGGGCATTGGGGCAGCACGTTCTCCTTGGATTTGTGTGCAGAATGCATTTTATCCAAACTGGAAAATAGATCCCAGCTCTGTTCTATTCATCATTCTTACTTCATCAGGCCAGAAGATTCTGTGAAAAGTAGCCTGTGGACCTTGAAGACAGCGCATGTGAACCAGATGAGAGGTGATAGAGAAGTTGAGGGAGAGAAGAAAGAGCATATGGCTGAAACCAGAAAGTATTTCTCCACGTGATCATGGAAGATTGCAGGAGCCACTTGGTACTATCAAACCAGCCCGACTTGGCACTGGTGCCACTATGGGTCTGGGAGCCATGTTGCATATCGTGCATTTTAAGGAGCCAGCTGGCCACACCCAGCCATATGCCCCCAAACAAAAACCAAGCCCTTTTCTCTGGCAAACAAAACTCAGCTGCCCTGCTTCTGGATGGCAGATTGCAGGAGCCACTTGGTACTATCAAACCAGCCCAACTTGGCACTGGTGCCACCTTGGCTCTGGGAACCATCCTGCCTATTGTAGCTTTTCAGGAGCCAGCCGGTCACTCCCAGCCATAGGCCCCCAAACAGAAACCTCGGCCCGTTTCCCTGGCAAACAAAAGTAAGCTGCCCCGCTTCTGGATGGCAGATTGCAGGAGCTACTTAGTACTATCAAATCAGCCCAACTTGGCACAGGTGCCACCTTGGATCTGGGAACCATCCTGTGTATCGTGGATTTTCAGGGGCCAGCCGGCCACTCTCAGCCATATGCCCCCAAACACAAACCACGGACCTTTTCTCTGGCAAACAAAAATCAGCTGCCCCACTTCTGGATGGCAGATTGCAGGAGCCACTTGGGACTATCACACCAGCACAACATGGCACTGGTGCCACCTTGGATCTGGGAACAATCCTGCGTATCGTACATATTCAGGAACCAGCCGAACACTCCCAGCCACAGGCCCCCAAACACAAACAACGGCCCATTTCCCTGGCAAACAAAACTCAGCTGCCCCGCTTCTGGTGTGGCAGTTTGCAGGAGCCACTTGGGACTATCAAAGCAGCCCGACTTGGTAATGGTACCATCTTGGATCTGGGAACCATCCGGCGTATCGTGGATTTTCAGGGGCCAGCCGGTCATTCCCAGCCATATGCTCCCAAACACAAACCTCGGCCCTTTTCTCTGGCAAACAAAACTCAACTGCCCCTCTTCTGGATGGCAAATTTTAGGACGCACTTGGTACTACAAAAAGAGCCCGACTTGGCAGTGGTGCCACCTTGGCTCTGGGAACCATCCTGCGTATCGAGCATTTTAAGGAGCCAGCCGGCAATTCCCAGCCGTATGCCCCAAAAAGAAACCACGGACCTTTTCTCTGGCAAAAAAAACTCAGCTGTCCCGCTTCTGGATGGCAGATTGCAGGAGTCACTTTGAACCATACAACCAGCCTTACTTGGCACTGGTGCCACCTTGGATCTGGGAACCATCCTGCCTATCGTTGATTTTCAGGGGCCAGCCTACCACTCTCGGCCATAGAACCCCAAACACAAACCACAGCCCTTTTCTCTAGCAAACAAAATTTAGCTGCCCCGCTTCTGGATGGCAAATTGCAGGAGCCACTGGGTACTACAAAAACAGCCCGACTTGGCACTGGTGCCACCTTGCGTCTGGTTACCATGCGGCGTATCGTGCATTTTAAGGAGCCAGGTGGCCACTCCCAGCCATATGCCCCCAAACACAACCCACGGCCCTTTTCTCTGGCAAACAAAACTCAGCTGCCCCGCTTCTGGATGGCAGAGTGCAGGAGACACTTGGTACTATCAAACCAGCCCGACTTGGCACTGGTGCCACCTTTGGTCTGGGAACCATCCTGCGTATTGTGGATTGTCAGGAGACAGCCGACCACTCTCGGCCACAGACCCCAATCAAAAACAAAGGTCCGTTTCCCTGGCAAAAAAAACTCAGCTGCCCCGCTTCTGGATGGGAGATTGCAGGAGGCACTTGACACTGTCAAACGAGCCCCACTTTGTACTGGTGCCACCTTGGGTCTGGGAACCATGCTGCGTATCGTGGATTTTCAGGAGCCAGCCGGCCACTGCCAGCCACAGGCCCCCAAACAAAAACCACAGCCTTTTTCTCTGGCAAACAAAACTCAGCTGCCCCGCTTCTGGATGGCAGATTGCAGGAGCCACTTGGTACTATCAAACCAGCCCAACTTGGCACTGGTGCCACCTTGGGTCTGGGAACCATCCTGCCTATCGTGGATTTTAAGGAGCCAGCCGGCTACTCCCAGCCACAGGCCCCCAACAAAAACCACGGCCCTTTATTCTCGCAAACAAAACTTAGCTGCCTCACTTCTGGATGGCAGATTGCAGGAGTCACTTGGTGTAATCAAACCAGCCCGACTTGGCACTGGTGCCACCTTGGGTCTGGGAACCATCCTGCGTATCGTGGATTCTAAGGAGCCAGCCGGCCACTCCCAGCCACAGGCCCCCAAACAAAATCAACGGCGCTTTTCCCTGGAAAACAAAACACGCCTGCCAACTTTTTGATGGAGTTTGCAGGAGCCACTTGGTACTATCAAACCAGCCCAACTTGGCACTGGTGCCACCATGGGTCTGGTAAACATCCTGCGTATCGTGGATTCTTAGGAGCCAGCCGGCCACTCCTAGCCACAGGCCCCCAGACAAAAACCTAGGCCTATTTCTCTGGCAAACAAAAGTAAGCTGCCCCGCTTCTGGATGGCAGATTGCAGGAGACACTTGGGACTATCAAACCAGCCCAACTTGGCACTGGTGCCACCTTGGATCTGGGAACCATGCTGTGTATCGTGGATTTTCAGGGGCCAGCCGGCCACTCTCAGCCATATGCCCCCAAACAGAAACCTCGGCCCGTTTCTCTGGCAAACAAAACTCAACTGCCCCTCTTCTGGATGGCAAATTGCAAGATGAACTTGATACTAAAACCGCAGGCCGACTTGGTAGTGGTGACACCTTGGGCCTGGGAACCATCATGCGTATCGAGCATTTTAAGGAGCCAGCCGGCCACTCCCAGCAATATGCCCCCAAAAACAATCCACGGAATTTTTCTCTGGCAAACAAAAATCAGCTGCCCCGCTTCTGGATGGCAGATTGCAGGAGCCACTTTGACGCATCAAACCAGCCCGACTTGGCACTGGTGCCACCTTGCATCCTGGAACCATGCTGCCTAGCGTGGATTTTCAGGGGCCAGCCGGCCACTCTCAGCTATATGCCCCCAAACAAAACCCACGGCCCGTTTCCCTGGCAAACAATAGTAAGCTGCCCCGCTTCTGGATGGCAGATTGCAGGACGCACTTGGTAGTATCAAACCAGCCCGACTTGGCACTGGTGCCACCTTGGGTCTGGGAACCATCCTGCGTATCGTGGATTCTAAGGAGCCAGCCGGCCACTCCCAGCCACAGGCCCCCAAATACAAACAACGGCGCTTTTCCCTGGAAAACAAAACTCGCCTGCCAACTTTTTGATGGCAGATTGCAGGAGCAACTTGGTACTATCAAACCAGCCCAACTTGGCACTGGTGCCACCATGGGTCTGGTAACCATCCTGCCTATTGTAGCTTTCCAGGAGCCAGCCGGTCACTCCCAGCCATAGGCCCCCAGTCACAAAGCTCGGCCCGTTTCCCTGGCAAACAAAAGTAAGCTGCCCCGCTTCTGGATGGCAGATTGCAGGAGCCACTTGGTACTATCAAACCAGCCCGACTTGGCACTGGTGCCACCTTGGGTCTGGGAACCATGCTGCGTATCGCAGATTCTAAGGCGCCAGTCGGCCACTCCCAGCCACAAGACCCCAAACACAAACAACGGCGCTTTTCTCTGGCAAACAAAACTCAACTGCCCCTCTTCTGGATGGCAAATTGCAGGACGCACTTGGTACTATCAAACCAGCACGACTTGGCACTGGTGCCACCTTGGGTCTGGGAACCATCCTGCGTATTGTGGATTGTCAGGAGCCAGCTGGACACTCTCGGCCACAGACCCCAATCAAAAACAACGGCCCGTTTCACAGGCAAACAAAACTCAGCTGCCCCGCTTCTGGATGGGAGATTGCAGGAGGCACTTGACACTGTGAAACCAGCCCCACTTGGCACTGGTGCCACCTTGGGTCTGGGAACCATGCTGCGTATCATGGATTTTCAGGAGCCAGCCGGCCACTCCCAGCCATAGGCCCCCAAACAAAAACCACAGCCTTTTTCTCTGGCAAACAAAATTCAGCTGCCCCGCTTCTGGATGGCAGATTGCAGGAGCCACTTGGGACTATCACACCAGCACAACATGGCACTGGTGCCACCTTGGATCTGGGAATCATCCTTCCTATCGTGGATTTTCAGGGGCCGGCCGGTCACTCTCAGCCATAGGCCCCAAACACAAACCACGGCCCTTTTCTCTGGAAAACAAAACTCAACTGCCCCTCTTCTGGATGGCAGATTGCAGGAGCCACTGGGTACTATGAAACCAGCCCTACTTGGCACTGGTGCCACCTTGGGTCTGGGAACCATGCTGCGTATCATGGATTTTCAGGAGCCAGCCGTCCACTGCCAGCCACAGGCCCCGAAACACAAACAACAGCCTTTTTCTCTGGCAAACAAAATTCAGCTGCCCCGCTTCTGGATGGCAGATTGCAGGAACCACTTGGTACTAACAAACCAGCCCGACTTGGCACTGGTGCCACCTTGGGTCTGGGAACCATCCTGCCTATCGTGGATTTTAAGGAGCCAGCCGACTACTCCCAGCCACAGGCCCCCAACAAAAACCACGGCCCTTTATTCTCGCAAACAAAACTTAGCTGCCTCACTTATGGATGGCAGATTGCAGGAGCCACTTGGTGTAATCAAACCAGCCCGACTTGGCACTGGTGTCACCTTGGGTCTGGGAACCATCCTGCGTATCGTGGATTCTAAGGAGCCAGCCGGCCACTCCCAGCCACAGGCCCCCAAACAAAATCAACGGCGCTGTTCCCTGGAAAACAAAACACGCCTGCCAACTTTTTGATGGAGTTTGCAGGAGCCACTTGGTACTATCAAACCAGCCCAACTTGGCACTGGTGCCACCATGGGTCTGGTAAACATCCTGCGTATCGTGGATTCTTAGGAGCCAGCAGGCCACTCCTAGCCACAGGCCCCCAAACAAAAACCTAGGCCTATTTCTCTGGCAAACAAAAGTAAGCTGCCCCGCTTCTGGATGGCAGATTGCAGGAGACACTTGGGACTATCAAACCAGCCCAACTTGGCACTGGTGCCACCTTGGATCTGGGAACCATGTTGTGTATCGTGGATTTTCAGGGGCCAGCCGGCCACTCTCAGCCATATGTCCCCAAACAGAAACCTCGGCCCGTTTCTCTGGCAAACAAAACTCAACTGCCCCTCTTCTGGATGGCAAATTGCAGGATGAACTTGATACTAAAACCGCAGGCCGACTTGGTAGTGGTGACACCTTGGGCCTGGGAACCATCATGCGTATCGAGCATTTTAAGGAGCCAGCCGGCCACTCCCAGCAATATGCCCCCAAAAACAATCCACGGAATTTTTCTCTGGCAAACAAAAATCAGCTGCCCCGCTTCTGGATGGCAGATTGCAGGAGCCACTTTGCACCATCAAACCAGCCCGACTTGGCACTGGTGCCACCTTGCATCTGGGAACCATGCTGCCTAGCGTGGATTTTCAGGGGCCAGCGGGCCACTCTCAGCTATATGCCCCCAAACAAAACCCACGGCCCGTTTCCCTGGCAAACAAAAGTAAGCTGCCCTGCTTCTGGATGGCAGATTGCAGGAACCACTTGGTAGTATCAAACCAGCCCGACTTGGCACTGGTGCCACCTTGGGTCTGGGAACCATCCTGCGTATCGTGGATTCTAAGGAGCCAGCCGGCCACTCCCAGCCACAGGCCCCCAAACACAAACAACGGCGCTTTTCCCTGGAAAACAAAACTCGCCTGCCAACTTTTTGATGGCAGATTGCAGGAGCAACTTGGTACTATCAAACCAGCCCAACTTGGCACTGGTGCCACCATGGGTCTGGTCACCATCCTGCCTATTGTAGCTTTCCAGGAGCCAGCCGGTCACTCCCAGCCATAGGCCCCCAAACACAAACCTCGGCCCGTTTCCCTGGCAAACAAAAGTAAGCTGCCCCGCTTCTGGATGGCAGATTGCAGGAGCCACTTGGTACTATCAAACCAGCCCAACTTGGAACTGGTGCCACCTTGGGTCTGGGAACCATCCTGCATATTGTGGATTGTCAGGAGCCAGCTGAACATTCTCGGCCACAGACCCCAATGAAAAACAACGGCCCGTTTCACAGGCAAACAAAACTCAGCTGCCCCGCTTCTGGATGGGAGATTGCAGGAGGCACTTGACACTGTGAAACCAGCCCCACTTGGCACTGGTGCCACCTTGGGTCTGGGAACCATGCTGCGTATCATGGATTTTCAGGAGCCAGCCGGCCACTCCCAGCCATAGGCCCCCAAACAAAAACCACAGCCTTTTTCTCTGGCAAACAAAATTCAGCTGCCCCACTTCTGGATGGCAGATTGCAGGAGCCACTTGGGACTATCACACCAGCACAACATGGCACTGGTGCCACCTTGGATATGGGAACCATCCTTCCTATCGTGGATTTTCAGGGGCCAGCCGGTCACTCTCAGCCATAGGCCCCAAACACAAACCACGGCCCTTTTCTCTGGAAAACAAAACTCAACTGCCCCTCTTCTGGATGGCAGATTGCAGGAGCCACTGGGTACTATGAAACTAGTCCTACTTGGCACTGGTGCCACCTTGGGTCTGGGAACCATGCTGCGTATCATGGATTTTCAGGAGCCAGCCGTCCACTGCCAGCCACAGGCCCCGAAACACAAACAACAGCCTTTTTCTCTGGCAAACAAAATTCAGCTGCCCCGCTTCTGGATGGCAGATTGCAGGAACCACTTGGTACTAACAAACCAGCCCGACTTGGCACTGGTGCCACCTTGGGTCTGGGAACCATCCTGCGTATCGTGGATTCTAAGGAGCCAGCTGGCCACTCCCAGCCACAGGCCCCAAAATACACACAACGGCGCTTTTCCCTGGAAAACAAAACTCGCCTGCCAACTTTTTGATGGCAGATTGCAGGAGCCACTTGGTACTATCAAACCAGCCCAACTTGGCACTGGTGCCACCATGGGTCTGGTCACCATCCTGCCTATCGTAGCTTTTCAGGAGCCAGCCGGTCACTCCCAGCCATAGGCCCCCAGAAAAAAACCTCGGTCCGTTTCCCTGGAAAACAAAAGTAAGCTGCCCCGCTTCTGGATGGCAGATTGCAGGAGCCACTTGGTGCTATCAAACCAGCCCGACTTGGCACTGGTGCCACCTTGGGTCTGGGAACCATCCTGCGTATCCTGTGTTCTAAGGAGCCAGCCGGCCACTCCCAGCCACAGTCCCCCAACAAAAACCACGGCCCTTTTTTCTGGCAAACAAAACTTAGCTGCCTCACTTATGGATGGCAGATTGCAGGAGCCACTTGGTGTAATCAAACCAGCCCGACTTGGCACTGGTGTCACCTTGGGTCTGGGAACCATCCTGCGTATCGTGGATTCTAAGGAGCCAGCCGGCCACTCCCAGCCACAGGCCCCCAAACAAAATCAACGGCGCTGTTCCCTGGAAAACAAAACACGCCTGCCAACTTTTTGATGGAGTTTGCAGGAGCCACTTGGTACTATCAAACCAGCCCAACTTGGCACTGGTGCCACCATGGGTCTGGTAAACATCCTGCGTATCGTGGATTCTTAGGAGCCAGCAGGCCACTCCTAGCCACAGGCCCCCAAACAAAACCTAGGCCTATTTCTCTGGCAAACAAAAGTAAGCTGCCCCGCTTCTGGATGGCAGATTGCAGGAGACACTTGGGACTATCAAACCAGCCCAACTTGGCACTGGTGCCACCTTGGATCTGGGAACCATGCTGTGTATCGTGGATTTTCAGGGGCCAGCCGGCCACTCTCAGCCATATGTCCCCAAACAGAAACCTCGGCCCGTTTCTCTGGCAAACAAAACTCAACTGCCCCTCTTCTGGATGGCAAATTGCAGGGTGAACTTGATACTAAAACCGCAGGCCGACTTGGTAGTGGTGACACCTTGGGCCTGGGAACCATCATGCGTATCGAGCATTTTAAGGAGCCAGCCGGCCACTCCCAGCAATATGCCCCCAAAAACAATCCACGGAATTTTTCTCTGGCAAACAAAAATCAGCTGCCCCGCTTCTGGATGGCAGATTGCAGGAGCCACTTTGCACCATCAAACCAGCCCGACTTGGCACTGGTGCCACCTTGCATCTGGGAACCATGCTGCCTAGCGTGGATTTTCAGGGGCCAGCGGGCCACTCTCAGCTATATGCCCCCAAACAAAACCCACGGCCCGTTTCCCTGGCAAACAAAAGTAAGCTGCCCTGCTTCTGGATGGCAGATTGCAGGAACCACTTGGTAGTATCAAACCAGCCCGACTTGGCACTGGTGCCACCTTGGGTCTGGGAACCATCCTGCGTATCGTGGATTCTAAGGAGCCAGCCGGCCACTCCCAGCCACAGGCCCCCAAACACAAACAACGGCGCTTTTCCCTGGAAAACAAAACTCGCCTGCCAACTTTTTGATGGCAGATTGCAGGAGCAACTTGGTACTATCAAACCAGCCCAACTTGGCACTGGTGCCACCATGGGTCTGGTCACCATCCTGCCTATTGTAGCTTTCCAGGAGCCAGCCGGTCACTCCCAGCCATAGGCCCCCAAACACAAACCTCGGCCCGTTTCCCTGGCAAACAAAAGTAAGCTGCCCCGCTTCTGGATGGCAGATTGCAGGAGCCACTTGGTACAATCAAACCAGCCCAACTTGGAACTGGTGCCACCTTGGGTCTGGGAACCATGCTGCGTATCGCAGATTCTAAGGCGCCAGTCGGCCACTCCCAGCCACAAGCCCCCAAACACAAACAACGGCGCTTTTCTCTGGCAAACAAAACTCAACTGCCCCTCTTCTGGATGGCAAATTGCAGGACGCACTTGGTACTATAAAAACAGCCCGACTTGGCACTGGTGCCACCTTGGGTCTGGGAACCATCCTGCGTATCGATCTTTTTAATGAGACAGCCGGCCACTCCCAGCCATATGCCCCCAAACACAACCCACGGCCCTTTCCTCTGGCAAACAAAACTCAGCTGCACCGCTTCTGGATGGCAGATTGCAGGAGCCACGTGGTACTATCAAACCAGCAAGACTTGGCACTGGTGCCACCTTGGGTCTGGGAACCATCCTGCGTATTGTGGATTGTCAGGAGCCAGCTGAACATTCTCGGCCACAGACCCCAATCAAAAACAACGGCCCGTTTCACAGGCAAACAAAACTCAGCTGCCCCGCTTCTGGATGGGAGATTGCAGGAGGCACTTGACACTGTGAAACCAGCCCCACTTGGCACTGGTGCCACCTTGGGTCTGGGAACCATGCTGCGTATCATGGATTTTCAGGAGCCAGCCGGCCACTCCCAGCCATAGGCCCCCAAACAAAAACCACAGCCTTTTTCTCTGGCAAACAAAATTCAGCTGCCCCACTTCTGGATGGCAGATTGCAGGAGCCACTTGGGACTATCACACCAGCACAACATGGCACTGCTGCCACCTTGGATCTGGGAACCATCCTTCCTATCGTGGATTTTCAGGGGCCAGCCGGTCACTCTCAGCCATAGGCCCCAAACACAAACCACGGCCCTTTTCTCTGGAAAACAAAACTCAACTGCCCCTCTTCTGGATGGCAGATTGCAGGAGCCAGTGGGTACTATGAAACTAGTCCTACTTGGCACTGGTGCCACCTTGGGTCTGGGAACCATGCTGCGTATCATGGATTTTCAGGAGCCAGCCGTCCACTGCCAGCCACAGGCCCCGAAACACAAACAACAGCCTTTTTCTCTGGCAAACAAAATTCAGCTGCCCCGCTTCTGGATGGCAGATTGCAGGAACCACTTGGTACTAACAAACCAGCCCGACTTGGCACTGGTGCCACCTTGGGTCTGGGAACCATCCTGCGTATCGTGGATTCTAAGGAGCCAGCTGGCCACTCCCAGCCACAGGCCCCAAAATACACACAACGGCGCTTTTCCCTGGAAAACAAAACTCGCCTGCCAACTTTTTGATGGCAGATTGCAGGAGCCACTTGGTACTATCAAACCAGCCCAACTTGGCACTGGTGCCACCATGGGTCTGGTCACCATCCTGCCTATCGTAGCTTTTCAGGAGCCAGCCGGTCACTCCCAGCCATAGGCCCCCAGAAAAAAACCTCGGTCCGTTTCCCTGGCAAACAAAAGTAAGCTGCCCCGCTTCTGGATGGCAGATTGCAGGAGCCACTTGGTGCTATCAAACCAGCCCGACTTGGCACTGGTGCCACCTTGGATCTGGGAACCATCCTGCGTATCCTGTGTTCTAAGGAGCCAGCCGGCCACTCCCAGCCACAGTCCCCCAAACACAAACAACGGCGCTTTTCCCTGGAAAACAAAACTGACCTGCCAACTTTTTGATGGCAGATTGCAGGAGCAACTTGGTACTATCAAACCAGCCCAACTTGGCACTGGTGCCACCATGGGTCTGGTCACCATCCTGCCTATCGTAGCTTTTCAGGAGCCAGCCGGTCACTCCCAGCCATAGGTCCCCAGACAAATACCTCAGCCCGTTTCCCTGGCAAACAAAAGTAAGCTGCCCCGCTTCTGGATGGCAGATTGCAGGAGCCACTTGGTACAATCATACCAGCCCAACTTGACACTGGTGCCACCTTGGCTCTGGGAACCATGCTGCGTAACCCGGATTCTAAGACGACAGGCAGCCACTGCCAGCCACAGGCCTCCAAACAAAATCAACGGCGCTTTTCCCTGGAAAACAAAACTCGCCTGACAACTTTTAGATGGCAGATTGCAGGAGCCAGTTGGTACCATCAAACCAGCCCAACTTGGCACTGGTGCCACCTTGGGTCTGGGAACCATCCTGCCTATTGTTGCTTTTCAGGAGCCAGCCGGTCACTTCTAGCCATAGGTCCCCAGTCACAAACCTCGGCCCGTTTCCCTGGCACACAAATGTAAGCTACCCCGCTTCAGGATGGCAGATTGCAGGAGCCACTTTTCACCATCAAACCAGCCCGACGTGGCACTGGTGCCACCTTGGGTCTGGGAACCATCCTGCGTATCGTGTGTTCTAAGGAGCCAGCCGGCCACTCCCAGCCACAGTCCCCCAAACACAAACAACGGCGCTTTTCCCTGGAAAACAAAACTGGCCTGCCAACTTTTTGATGGCAGATTGCAGGAGCCACTTGGTACTATCAAACCAGCCCAACTTGGCACTGGTGCCACCATGGGTCTGGTCACCATCCTGCCTATCGTAGCTTTTCAGGAGCCAGGCGGTCACTCCCAGCCATAGGCCCCCAGACACAAACCTCGGCCCGTTTCCCTGGCAAACAAAAGTAAGCTGCCCCGCTTCTGCATGGCAGATTGCAGGTGCTATTTAGTACTATCAAACCAGCCCGACTTGGCACTGGTGCCACCTCTGGTCTGGGAACCATCCTGCCTATCGTGGATTTTCAGGCGCCAGACGGCCACTATCAGCCATATGCCCCCAAAAACAAACCACGGCCCTTTTCTCTGGTAAACAAAACTCACCTGCCCCTCTTCTGGATGGCAAATTTTAGGACGCACTTTGTACTACGAAAACCGCCCGACTTGGCACTGGTGCCACCTTGGGTCAGGGAACCATCCTGCCTATCGTAGCTTTTCAGGAGCCAGCCGGTCACTCCCAGCCATAGGTCCCCAGACAAATACCTCGGCCCGTTTCCCTGGCAAACAAAAGTAAGCTGCCCCGCTTCTGGATGGCAGATTGCAGGAGCTATTTAGTACTATCAAACCAGCCCAACTTGACACTGGTGCCACCTTGGCTCTGGGAACCATGCTGCGTAACCCGGATTCTAAGACGACAGGCAGCCACTGCCAGCCACAGGCCTCCAAACAAAATCAACGGCGCTTTTCCCTGGAAAACAAAACTCGCCTGACAACTTTTAGATGGCAGATTGCAGGAGCCAGTTGGTACCATCAAACCAGCCCAACTTGGCACTGGTGCCACCTTGGGTCTGGGAATCATCCTGCCTATTGTTGCTTTTCAGGAGCCAGCCGGTCACTTCTAGCCCTAGGCCCCCAGTCATAAACCTCGGCCCATTTCCCTGGCACACAAATGTAAGCTACCCCGCTTCAGGATGGCAGATTGCAGGAGCCACTTTTCACCATCAAACCAGCCCGACGTGGCACTGGTGCCACCTTGGGTCTGGGAACCATCCTGCGTATCGTGTGTTCTAAGGAGCCAGCCGGCCACTCCCAGCCACAGTCCCCCAAACACAAACAACGGCGCTTTTCCCTGGAAAACAAAACTGGCCTGCCAACTTTTTGATGGCAGATTGCAGGAGCCACTTGGTACTATCAAACCAGCCCAACTTGGCACTGGTGCCACCATGGGTCTGGTCACCATCCTGCCTATCGTAGCTTTTCAGGAGCCAGGCGGTCACTCCCAGCCATAGGCCCCCAGACACAAACCTCGGCCCGTTTCCCTGGCAAACAAAAGTAAGCTGCCCCGCTTCTGCATGGCAGATTGCAGGTGCTATTTAGTACTATCAAACCAGCCCGACTTGGCACTGGTGCCACCTCTGGTCTGGGAACCATCCTGCCTATCGTGGATTTTCAGGGGCCAGACGGCCACTATCAGCCATATGCCCCCAAAAACAAACCACGGCCCTTTTCTCTGGTAAACAAAACTCAACTGCCCCTCTTCTGGATGGCAAATTTTAGGACGCACCTTGTACTACGAAAACCGCCCGACTTGGCACTGGTGCCACCTTGGGTCAGGGAACCATCCTGCCTATCGTAGCTTTTCAGGAGCCAGCCGGTCACTCCCAGCCATAGGTCCCCAGACAAATACCTCGGCCCGTTTCCCTGGCAAACAAAAGTAAGCTGCCCCGCTTCTGGATGGCAGATTGCAGGAGCCACTTGGTACTATCAAACCAGCCCAACTTGACACTGGTGCCACCTTGGCTCTGGGAACCATGCTGCGTAACCCGGATTCTAAGACGACAGGCAGCCACTGCCAGCCACAGGCCTCCAAACAAAATCAACGGCGCTTTTCCCTGGAAAACAAAACTCGCCTGACAACTTTTAGATGGCAGATTGCAGGAGCCAGTTGGTACCATCAAACCAGCCCAACTTGGCACTGGTGCCACCTTGGGTCTGGGAACCATCCTGCCTCTCGTGGATTTTAAGGAGCCAGCCGGCTACTCCCAGCCACAGGCCCCCAACAAAAACCACGGCCCTTTATTCTCGCAAACAAAACTTAGCTGCCTCACTTCTGGATGGCAGATTGCAGGAGTCACTTGGTGTAATCAAACCAGCCCGACTTGGCACTGGTGCCACCTTGGGTCTGGGAACCATCCTGCGTATCGTGGATTCTAAGGAGCCAGCCGGCCACTCCCAGCCACAGGCCCCCAAACAAAATCAACGGCGCTTTTCCCTGGAAAACAAAACACGCCTGCCAACTTTTTGATGGAGTTTGCAGGAGCCACTTGGTACTATCAAACCAGCCCAACTTGGCACTGGTGCCACCATGGGTCTGGTAAACATCCTGCGTATCGTGGATTCTTAGGAGCCAGCCGGCCACTCCTAGCCACAGGCCCCCAGACAAAAACCTAGGCCTATTTCTCTGGCAAACAAAAGTAAGCTGCCCCGCTTCTGGATGGCAGATTGCAGGAGACACTTGGGACTATCAAACCAGCCCAACTTGGCACTGGTGCCACCTTGGATCTGGGAACCATGCTGTGTATCGTGGATTTTCAGGGGCCAGCCGGCCACTCTCAGCCATATGCCCCCAAACAGAAACCTCGGCCCGTTTCTCTGGCAAACAAAACTCAACTGCCCCTCTTCTGGATGGCAAATTGCAAGATGAACTTGATACTAAAACCGCAGGCCGACTTGGTAGTGGTGACACCTTGGGCCTGGGAACCATCATGCGTATCGAGCATTTTAAGGAGCCAGCCGGCCACTCCCAGCAATATGCCCCCAAAAACAATCCACGGAATTTTTCTCTGGCAAACAAAAATCAGCTGCCCCGCTTCTGGATGGCAGATTGCAGGAGCCACTTTGACGCATCAAACCAGCCCGACTTGGCACTGGTGCCACCTTGCATCCTGGAACCATGCTGCCTAGCGTGGATTTTCAGGGGCCAGCGGGCCACTCTCAGCTATATGCCCCCAAACAAAACCCACGGCCCGTTTCCCTGGCAAACAATAGTAAGCTGCCCCACTTCTGGATGGCAGATTGCAGGACGCACTTGGTAGTATCAAACCAGCCCGACTTGGCACTGGTGCCACCTTGGGTCTGGGAACCATCCTGCGTATCGTGGATTCTAAGGAGCCAGCCGGCCACTCCCAGCCACAGGCCCCCAAATACAAACAACGGCGCTTTTCCCTGGAAAACAAAACTCGCCTGCCAACTTTTTGATGGCAGATTGCAGGAGCCACTTGGTACTATCAAACCAGCCCAACTTGGCACTGGTGCCACCATGGGTCTGGTAACCATCCTGCCTATTGTAGCTTTCCAGGAGCCAGCCGGTCACTCCCAGCCATAGGCCCCCAGTCACAAACCTCGGCCCGTTTCCCTGGCAAACAAAAGTAAGCTGCCCCGCTTCTGGATGGCAGATTGCAGGAGCCACTTGGTACTATCAAACCAGCCCGACTTGGCACTGGTGCCACCTTGGGTCTGGGAACCATGCTGCGTATCGCAGATTCTAAGGCGCCAGTCGGCCACTCCCAGCCACAAGACCCCAAACACAAACAACGGCGCTTTTCTCTGGCAAACAAAACTCAACTGCCCCTCTTCTGGATGGCAAATTGCAGGACGCACTTGGTACTATCAAACCAGCACGACTTGGCACTGGTGCCACCTTGGGTCTGGGAACCATCCTGCGTATTGTGGATTGTCAGGAGCCAGCTGGACACTCTCGGCCACAGACCCCAATCAAAAACAACGGCCCGTTTCACAGGCAAACAAAACTCAGCTGCCCCGCTTCTGGATGGGAGATTGCAGGAGGCACTTGACACTGTGAAACCAGCCCCACTTGGCACTGGTGCCACCTTGGGTCTGGGAACCATGCTGCGTATCATGGATTTTCAGGAGCCAGCCGGCCACTCCCAGCCATAGGCCCCCAAACAAAAACCACAGCCTTTTTCTCTGGCAAACAAAATTCAGCTGCCCCGCTTCTGGATGGCAGATTGCAGGAGCCACTTGGGACTATCACACCAGCACAACATGGCACTGCTGCCACCTTGGATCTGGGAATCATCCTTCCTATCGTGGATTTTCAGGGGCCGGCCGGTCACTCTCAGCCATAGGCCCCAAACACAAACCACGGCCCTTTTCTCTGGAAAACAAAACTCAACTGCCCCTCTTCTGGATGGCAGATTGCAGGAGCCACTGGGTACTATGAAACCAGCCCTACTTGGCACTGGTGCCACCTTGGGTCTGGGAACCATGCTGCGTATCATGGATTTTCAGGAGCCAGCCGTCCACTGCCAGCCACAGGCCCCGAAACACAAACAACAGCCTTTTTCTCTGGCAAACAAAATTCAGCTGCCCCGCTTCTGGATGGCAGATTGCAGGAACCACTTGGTACTAACAAACCAGCCCGACTTGGCACTGGTGCCACCTTGGGTCTGGGAACCATCCTGCGTATCGTGGATTCTAAGGAGCCAGCTGGCCACTCCCAGCCACAGGCCCCAAAACACACACAACGGCGCTTTTCCCTGGAAAACAAAACTCGCCTGCCAACTTTTTGATGGCAGATTGCAGGAGCCACTTGGTACTATCAAACCAGCCCGACTTGGCACTGGTGCCACCATGGGTCTGGTCACCATCCTGCCTATCGTAGCTTTTCAGGAGCCAGCTGGTCACTCCCTGCCATAGGCCCCGAGACACAAAGCTCGGCCCGTTTCCCTGGCAAACAAAAGTAAGCTGCCCCGCTTCTGGATGGCAGATTGCAGGAGCCACTTGGTGCTATCAAACCAGCCCGACTTGGCACTGGTACCACCTTGGGTCTGGGAACCATCCTGCCTATCGTGGATTTTAAGGAGCCAGCCGACTACTCCCAGCCACAGGCCCCCAACAAAAACCACGGCCCTTTTTTCTGGCAAACAAAACTTAGCTGCCTCACTTATGGATGGCAGATTGCAGGAGCCACTTGGTGTAATCAAACCAGCCCGACTTGGCACTGGTGTCACCTTGGGTCTGGGAACCATCCTGCGTATCGTGGATTCTAAGGAGCCAGCCGGCCACTCCCAGCCACAGGCCCCCAAACAAAATCAACGGCGCTGTTCCCTGGAAAACAAAACACGCCTGCCAACTTTTTGATGGAGTTTGCAGGAGCCACTTGGTACTATCAAACCAGCCCAACTTGGCACTGGTGCCACCATGGGTCTGGTAAACATCCTGCGTATCGTGGATTCTTAGGAGCCAGCAGGCCACTCCTAGCCACAGGCCCCCAAACAAAAACCTAGGCCTATTTCTCTGGCAAACAAAAGTAAGCTGCCCCGCTTCTGGATGGCAGATTGCAGGAGACACTTGGGACTATCAAACCAGCCCAACTTGGCACTGGTGCCACCTTGGATCTGGGAACCATGTTGTGTATCGTGGATTTTCAGGGGCCAGCCGGCCACTCTCAGCCATATGTCCCCAAACAGAAACCTCGGCCCGTTTCTCTGGCAAACAAAACTCAACTGCCCCTCTTCTGGATGGCAAATTGCAGGATGAACTTGATACTAAAACCGCAGGCCGACTTGGTAGTGGTGACACCTTGGGCCTGGGAACCATCATGCGTATCGAGCATTTTAAGGAGCCAGCCGGCCACTCCCAGCAATATGCCCCCAAAAACAATCCACGGAATTTTTCTCTGGCAAACAAAAATCAGCTGCCCCGCTTCTGGATGGCAGATTGCAGGAGCCACTTTGCACCATCAAACCAGCCCGACTTGGCACTGGTGCCACCTTGCATCTGGGAACCATGCTGCCTAGCGTGGATTTTCAGGGGCCAGCGGGCCACTCTCAGCTATATGCCCCCAAACAAAACCCACGGCCCGTTTCCCTGGCAAACAAAAGTAAGCTGCCCTGCTTCTGGATGGCAGATTGCAGGAACCACTTGGTAGTATCAAACCAGCCCGACTTGGCACTGGTGCCACCTTGGGTCTGGGAACCATCCTGCGTATCGTGGATTCTAAGGAGCCAGCCGGCCACTCCCAGCCACAGGCCCCCAAACACAAACAACGGCGCTTTTCCCTGGAAAACAAAACTCGCCTGCCAACTTTTTGATGGCAGATTGCAGGAGCAACTTGGTACTATCAAACCAGCCCAACTTGCCACTGGTGCCACCATGGGTCTGGTCACCATCCTGCCTATTGTAGCTTTCCAGGAGCCAGCCGGTCACTCCCAGCCATAGGCCCCCAAACACAAACCTCGGCCCGTTTCCCTGGCAAACAAAAGTAAGCTGCCCCGCTTCTGGATGGCAGATTGCAGGAGCCACTTGGTACTATCAAACCAGCCCAACTTGGAACTGGTGCCACCTTGGGTCTGGGAACCATCCTGCATATTGTGGATTGTCAGGAGCCAGCTGAACATTCTCGGCCACAGACCCCAATCAAAAACAACGGCCCGTTTCACAGGCAAACAAAACTCAGCTGCCCCGCTTCTGGATGGGAGATTGCAGGAGGCACTTGACACTGTGAAACCAGCCCCACTTGGCACTGGTGCCACCTTGGGTCTGGGAACCATGCTGCGTATCATGGATTTTCAGGAGCCAGCCGGCCACTCCCAGCCATAGGCCCCCAAACAAAAACCACAGCCTTTTTCTCTGGCAAACAAAATTCAGCTGCCCCACTTCTGGATGGCAGATTGCAGGAGCCACTTGGGACTATCACACCAGCACAACATGGCACTGGTGCCACCTTGGATATGGGAACCATCCTTCCTATCGTGGATTTTCAGGGGCCAGCCGGTCACTCTCAGCCATAGGCCCCAAACACAAACCACGGCCCTTTTCTCTGGAAAACAAAACTCAACTGCCCCTCTTCTGGATGGCAGATTGCAGGAGCCACTGGGTACTATGAAACTAGTCCTACTTGGCACTGGTGCCACCTTGGGTCTGGGAACCATGCTGCGTATCATGGATTTTCAGGAGCCAGCCGTCCACTGCCAGCCACAGGCCCCGAAACACAAACAACAGCCTTTTTCTCTGGCAAACAAAATTCAGCTGCCCCGCTTCTGGATGGCAGATTGCAGGAACCACTTGGTACTAACAAACCAGCCCGACTTGGCACTGGTGCCACCTTGGGTCTGGGAACCATCCTGCGTATCGTGGATTCTAAGGAGCCAGCTGGCCACTCCCAGCCACAGGCCCCAAAATACACACAACGGCGCTTTTCCCTGGAAAACAAAACTCGCCTGCCAACTTTTTGATGGCAGATTGCAGGAGCCACTTGGTACTATCAAACCAGCCCAACTTGGCACTGGTGCCACCATGGGTCTGGTCACCATCCTGCCTATCGTAGCTTTTCAGGAGCCAGCCGGTCACTCCCAGCCATAGGCCCCCAGAAAAAAACCTCGGTCCGTTTCCCTGGAAAACAAAAGTAAGCTGCCCCGCTTCTGGATGGCAGATTGCAGGAGCCACTTGGTGCTATCAAACCAGCCCGACTTGGCACTGGTGCCACCTTGGGTCTGGGAACCATCCTGCGTATCCTGTGTTCTAAGGAGCCAGCCGGCCACTCCCAGCCACAGTCCCCCAACAAAAACCACGGCCCTTTTTTCTGGCAAACAAAACTTAGCTGCCTCACTTATGGATGGCAGATTGCAGGAGCCACTTGGTGTAATCAAACCAGCCCGACTTGGCACTGGTGTCACCTTGGGTCTGGGAACCATCCTGCGTATCGTGGATTCTAAGGAGCCAGCCGGCCACTCCCAGCCACAGGCCCCCAAACAAAATCAACGGCGCTGTTCCCTGGAAAACAAAACACGCCTGCCAACTTTTTGATGGAGTTTGCAGGAGCCACTTGGTACTATCAAACCAGCCCAACTTGGCACTGGTGCCACCATGGGTCTGGTAAACATCCTGCGTATCGTGGATTCTTAGGAGCCAGCAGGCCACTCCTAGCCACAGGCCCCCAAACAAAACCTAGGCCTATTTCTCTGGCAAACAAAAGTAAGCTGCCCCGCTTCTGGATGGCAGATTGCAGGAGACACTTGGGACTATCAAACCAGCCCAACTTGGCACTGGTGCCACCTTGGATCTGGGAACCATGCTGTGTATCGTGGATTTTCAGGGGCCAGCCGGCCACTCTCAGCCATATGTCCCCAAACAGAAACCTCGGCCCGTTTCTCTGGCAAACAAAACTCAACTGCCCCTCTTCTGGATGGCAAATTGCAGGGTGAACTTGATACTAAAACCGCAGGCCGACTTGGTAGTGGTGACACCTTGGGCCTGGGAACCATCATGCGTATCGAGCATTTTAAGGAGCCAGCCGGCCACTCCCAGCAATATGCCCCCAAAAACAATCCACGGAATTTTTCTCTGGCAAACAAAAATCAGCTGCCCCGCTTCTGGATGGCAGATTGCAGGAGCCACTTTGCACCATCAAACCAGCCCGACTTGGCACTGGTGCCACCTTGCATCTGGGAACCATGCTGCCTAGCGTGGATTTTCAGGGGCCAGCGGGCCACTCTCAGCTATATGCCCCCAAACAAAACCCACGGCCCGTTTCCCTGGCAAACAAAAGTAAGCTGCCCTGCTTCTGGATGGCAGATTGCAGGAACCACTTGGTAGTATCAAACCAGCCCGACTTGGCACTGGTGCCACCTTGGGTCTGGGAACCATCCTGCGTATCGTGGATTCTAAGGAGCCAGCCGGCCACTCCCAGCCACAGGCCCCCAAACACAAACAACGGCGCTTTTCCCTGGAAAACAAAACTCGCCTGCCAACTTTTTGATGGCAGATTGCAGGAGCAACTTGGTACTATCAAACCAGCCCAACTTGGCACTGGTGCCACCATGGGTCTGGTCACCATCCTGCCTATTGTAGCTTTCCAGGAGCCAGCCGGTCACTCCCAGCCATAGGCCCCCAAACACAAACCTCGGCCCGTTTCCCTGGCAAACAAAAGTAAGCTGCCCCGCTTCTGGATGGCAGATTGCAGGAGCCACTTGGTACAATCAAACCAGCCCAACTTGGAACTGGTGCCACCTTGGGTCTGGGAACCATGCTGCGTATCGCAGATTCTAAGGCGCCAGTCGGCCACTCCCAGCCACAAGCCCCCAAACACAAACAACGGCGCTTTTCTCTGGCAAACAAAACTCAACTGCCCCTCTTCTGGATGGCAAATTGCAGGACGCACTTGGTACTATAAAAACAGCCCGACTTGGCACTGGTGCCACCTTGGGTCTGGGAACCATCCTGCGTATCGATCTTTTTAATGAGACAGCCGGCCACTCCCAGCCATATGCCCCCAAACACAACCCACGGCCCTTTCCTCTGGCAAACAAAACTCAGCTGCACCGCTTCTGGATGGCAGATTGCAGGAGCCACGTGGTACTATCAAACCAGCAAGACTTGGCACTGGTGCCACCTTGGGTCTGGGAACCATCCTGCATATTGTGGATTGTCAGGAGCCAGCTGAACATTCTCGGCCACAGACCCCAATCAAAAACAACGGCCCGTTTCACAGGCAAACAAAACTCAGCTGCCCCGCTTCTGGATGGGAGATTGCAGGAGGCACTTGACACTGTGAAACCAGCCCCACTTGGCACTGGTGCCACCTTGGGTCTGGGAACCATGCTGCGTATCATGGATTTTCAGGAGCCAGCCGGCCACTCCCAGCCATAGGCCCCCAAACAAAAACCACAGCCTTTTTCTCTGGCAAACAAAATTCAGCTGCCCCACTTCTGGATGGCAGATTGCAGGAGCCACTTGGGACTATCACACCAGCACAACATGGCACTGCTGCCACCTTGGATCTGGGAACCATCCTTCCTATCGTGGATTTTCATGGGCCAGCCGGTCACTCTCAGCCATAGGCCCCAAACACAAACCACGGCCCTTTTCTCTGGAAAACAAAACTCAACTGCCCCTCTTCTGGATGGCAGATTGCAGGAGCCAGTGGGTACTATGAAACTAGTCCTACTTGGCACTGGTGCCACCTTGGGTCTGGGAACCATGCTGCGTATCATGGATTTTCAGGAGCCAGCCGTCCACTGCCAGCCACAGGCCCCGAAACACAAACAACAGCCTTTTTCTCTGGCAAACAAAATTCAGCTGCCCCGCTTCTGGATGGCAGATTGCAGGAACCACTTGGTACTAACAAACCAGCCCGACTTGGCACTGGTGCCACCTTGGGTCTGGGAACCATCCTGCGTATCGTGGATTCTAAGGAGCCAGCTGGCCACTCCCAGCCACAGGCCCCAAAATACACACAACGGCGCTTTTCCCTGGAAAACAAAACTCGCCTGCCAACTTTTTGATGGCAGATTGCAGGAGCCACTTGGTACTATCAAACCAGCCCAACTTGGCACTGGTGCCACCATGGGTCTGGTCACCATCCTGCCTATCGTAGCTTTTCAGGAGCCAGCCGGTCACTCCCAGCCATAGGCCCCCAGAAAAAAACCTCGGTCCGTTTCCCTGGCAAACAAAAGTAAGCTGCCCCGCTTCTGGATGGCAGATTGCAGGAGCCACTTGGTGCTATCAAACCAGCCCGACTTGGCACTGGTGCCACCTTGGGTCTGGGAACCATCCTGCGTATCCTGTGTTCTAAGGAGCCAGCCGGCCACTCCCAGCCACAGTCCCCCAAACACAAACAACGGCGCTTTTCCCTGGAAAACAAAACTGACCTGCCAACTTTTTGATGGCAGATTGCAGGAGCAACTTGGTACTATCAAACCAGCCCAACTTGGCACTGGTGCCACCATGGGTCTGGTCACCATCCTGCCTATCGTAGCTTTTCAGGAGCCAGCCGGTCACTCCCAGCCATAGGTCCCCAGACAAATACCTCGGCCCGTTTCCCTGGCAAACAAAAGTAAGCTGCCCCGCTTCTGGATGGCAGATTGCAGGAGCCACTTGGTACAATCATACCAGCCCAACTTGACACTGGTGCCACCTTGGCTCTGGGAACCATGCTGCGTAACCCGGATTCTAAGACGACAGGCAGCCACTGCCAGCCACAGGCCTCCAAACAAAATCAACGGCGCTTTTCCCTGGAAAACAAAACTCGCATGACAACTTTTAGATGGCAGATTGCAGGAGCCAGTTGGTACCATCAAACCAGCCCAACTTGGCACTGGTGCCACCTTGGGTCTGGGAACCATCCTGCCTATTGTTGCTTTTCAGGAGCCAGCCGGTCACTTCTAGCCATAGGTCCCCAGTCACAAACCTCGGCCCGTTTCCCTGGCACACAAATGTAAGCTACCCCGCTTCAGGATGGCAGATTGCAGGAGCCACTTTTCACCATCAAACCAGCCCGACGTGGCACTGGTGCCACCTTGGGTCTGGGAACCATCCTGCGTATCGTGTGTTCTAAGGAGCCAGCCGGCCACTCCCAGCCACAGTCCCCCAAACACAAACAACGGCGCTTTTCCCTGGAAAACAAAACTGGCCTGCCAACTTTTTGATGGCAGATTGCAGGAGCCACTTGGTACTATCAAACCAGCCCAACTTGGCACTGGTGCCACCATGGGTCTGGTCACCATCCTGCCTATCGTAGCTTTTCAGGAGCCAGGCGGTCACTCCCAGCCATAGGCCCCCAGACACAAACCTCGGCCCGTTTCCCTGGCAAACAAAAGTAAGCTGCCCCGCTTCTGCATGGCAGATTGCAGGTGCTATTTAGTACTATCAAACCAGCCCGACTTGGCACTGGTGCCACCTCTGGTCTGGGAACCATCCTGCCTATCGTGGATTTTCAGGCGCCAGACGGCCACTATCAGCCATATGCCCCCAAAAACAAACCACGGCCCTTTTCTCTGGCAAACAAAACTCAACTGCCCCTCTTCTGGATGGCAAATTTTAGGACGCACTTTGTACTACGAAAACCGCCCGACGTGGCACTGGTGCCACCTTGGGTCAGGGAACCATCCTGCCTATCGTAGCTTTTCAGGAGCCAGCCGGTCACTCCCAGCCATAGGTCCCCAGACAAATACCTCGGCCCGTTTCCCTGGCAAACAAAAGTAAGCTGCCCCGCTTCTGGATGGCAGATTGCAGGAGCTATTTAGTACTATCAAACCAGCCCAACTTGACACTGGTGCCACCTTGGCTCTGGGAACCATGCTGCGTAACCCGGATTCTAAGACGACAGGCAGCCACTGCCAGCCACAGGCCTCCAAACAAAATCAACGGCGCTTTTCCCTGGAAAACAAAACTCGCCTGACAACTTTTAGATGGCAGATTGCAGGAGCCAGTTGGTACCATCAAACCAGCCCAACTTGGCACTGGTGCCACCTTGGGTCTGGGAATCATCCTGCCTATTGTTGCTTTTCAGGAGCCAGCCGGTCACTTCTAGCCCTAGGCCCCCAGTCATAAACCTCGGCCCGTTTCCCTGGCACACAAATGTAAGCTACCCCGCTTCAGGATGGCAGATTGCAGGAGCCACTTTTCACCATCAAACCAGCCCGACGTGGCACTGGTGCCACCTTGGGTCTGGGAACCATCCTGCGTATCGTGTGTTCTAAGGAGCCAGCCGGCCACTCCCACCCACAGTCCCCCAAACACAAACAACGGCGCTTTTCCCTGGAAAACAAAACTGGCCTGCCAACTTTTTGATGGCAGATTGCAGGAGCCACTTGGTACTATCAAACCAGCCCAACTTGGCACTGGTGCCACCATGGGTCTGGTCACCATCCTGCCTATCGTAGCTTTTCAGGAGCCAGGCGGTCACTCCCAGCCATAGGCCCCCAGACACAAACCTCGGCCCGTTTCCCTGGCAAACAAAAGTAAGCTGCCCCGCTTCTGGATGGCAGATTGCAGGTGCTATTTAGTACTATCAAACCAGCCCGACTTGGCACTGGTGCCACCTCTGGTCTGGGAACCATCCTGCCTATCGTGGATTTTCAGGGGCCAGACGGCCACTATCAGCCATATGCCCCCAAAAACAAACCACGGCCCTTTTCTCTGGTAAACAAAACTCAACTGCCCCTCTTCTGGATGGCAAATTTTAGGACGCACCTTGTACTACGAAAACCGCCCGACTTGGCACTGGTGCCACCTTGGGTCAGGGAACCATCCTGCCTATCGTAGCTTTTCAGGAGCCAGCCGGTCACTCCCAGCCATAGGTCCCCAGACAAATACCTCGGCCCGTTTCCCTGGCAAACAAAAGTAAGCTGCCCCGCTTCTGGATGGCAGATTGCAGGAGCCACTTGGTACTATCAAACCAGCCCAACTTGACACTGGTGCCACCTTGGCTCTGGGAACCATGCTGCGTAACCCGGATTCTAAGACGACAGGCAGCCACTGCCAGCCACAGGCCTCCAAACAAAATCAACGGCGCTTTTCCCTGGAAAACAAAACTCGCCTGACAACTTTTAGATGGCAGATTGCAGGAGCCAGTTGGTACCATCAAACCAGCCCAACTTGGCACTGGTGCCACCTTGGGTCTGGGAACCATCCTGCCTATTGTTGCTATTCAGGAGCCAGCCGGTCACTTCTAGCCCTAGGCCCCCAGTCATAAACCTCGGCCCGTTTCCCTGGCACACAAATGTAAGCTACCCCGCTTCAGGATGGCAGATTGCAGGAGCCACTTTTCACCATCAAACCAGCCCGACGTGGCACTGGTGCCACCTTGGGTCTGGGAACCATCCTGCGTATCGTGTGTTCTAAGGAGCCAGCCGGCCACTCCCACCCACAGTCCCCCAAACACAAACAACGGCGCTTTTCCCTGGAAAACAAAACTGGCCTGCCAACTTTTTGATGGCAGATTGCCGGAGCCACTTGGTACTATCAAACCAGCCCAACTTGCCACTGGTGCCACCATGGGTCTGGTAACCATCCTGCCTATCGTAGCTTTTTAAGGAGCCAGCAGGCCACGCCCAGCCATATAGCCCCAAAAACAAACCACGGACCATTTCTCTTGGAAACAAAAATCCGCTGCCCCGCGTCAGGATGGCAGATTGCAGGAGCCACTTTGCACCATCAAACCACCCCGACTTGGCACTGGTGCCATCTTGGATCTGGGAACCATCCTGCCTATCGTAGCTTTTCAGGAGCCAGCCGGTTACTCCCAACCATAGGCCCCCAGACAGAAATCTCTGCCCGTTTCCCTGGCAAACAAAAGTAAGCTACCCCGCTTCTGGATGGCAGATTGCAGGAGCCACTTGGTACTATCAAACCAGCCCAACTTGGCACTGGTGCCACCATGGGTCTGGTCACCATCCTGCCTATCGTAGATTTTCAGGAGCCAGGCGGTCACTCCCAGCCATAGGCCCCCAGACAAATACCTCGGCCCGTTTCCCTGGCAAACAAATGTAAGCTGCCCCGCTTCTGGATGGCAGATTGCAGGAGCCACATGGTACTATCAAACCAGGCCAACATGGCACTGGTGCCACCTTGGCTCTGGGAACCATCCTGCCTATCGTGGATTTTCAGGCGCCAGCCGGCCACTCTCAGCCATATGCCCCCAAACACAAACCACGGCCCTTTTCTCTGGCAAACAAAAGTAAGCTGCCCCGCTTCTGGATGGCAGATTGCAGGAGCTATTTAGTACTATCAAACCAGCCCAACTTGACACTGGTGCCACCTTGGCTCTGGGAACCATGCTGCGTAACCCGGATTCTAAGACGACAGGCAGCCACTGCCAGCCACAGGCCTCCAAACAAAATCAACGGCGCTTTTCCCTGGAAAACAAAACTCGCCTGACAACTTTTAGATGGCAGATTGCAGGAGCCAGTTGGTACCATCAAACCAGCCCAACTTGGCACTGGTGCCACCTTGGGTCTGGGAATCATCCTGCCTATTGTTGCTTTTCAGGAGCCAGCCGGTCACTTCTAGCCCTAGGCCCCCAGTCATAAACCTCGGCCCGTTTCCCTGGCACACAAATGTAAGCTACCCCGCTTCAGGATGGCAGATTGCAGGAGCCACTTTTCACCATCAAACCAGCCCGACGTGGCACTGGTGCCACCTTGGGTCTGGGAACCATCCTGCGTATCGTGTGTTCTAAGGAGCCAGCCGGCCACTCCCACCCACAGTCCCCCAAACACAAACAACGGCGCTTTTCCCTGGAAAACAAAACTGGCCTGCCAACTTTTTGATGGCAGATTGCAGGAGCCACTTGGTACTATCAAACCAGCCCAACTTGGCACTGGTGCCACCATGGGTCTGGTCACCATCCTGCCTATCGTAGCTTTTCAGGAGCCAGGCGGTCACTCCCAGCCATAGGCCCCCAGACACAAACCTCGGCCCGTTTCCCTGGCAAACAAAAGTAAGCTGCCCCGCTTCTGCATGGCAGATTGCAGGTGCTATTTAGTACTATCAAACCAGCCCGACTTGGCACTGGTGCCACCTCTGGTCTGGGAACCATCCTGCCTATCGTGGATTTTCAGGGGCCAGACGGCCACTATCAGCCATATGCCCCCAAAAACAAACCACGGCCCTTTTCTCTGGTAAACAAAACTCAACTGCCCCTCTTCTGGATGGCAAATTTTAGGACGCACCTTGTACTACGAAAACCGCCCGACTTGGCACTGGTGCCACCTTGGGTCAGGGAACCATCCTGCCTATCGTAGCTTTTCAGGAGCCAGCCGGTCACTCCCAGCCATAGGTCCCCAGACAAATACCTCGGCCCGTTTCCCTGGCAAACAAAAGTAAGCTGCCCCGCTTCTGGATGGCAGATTGCAGGAGCCACTTGGTACTATCAAACCAGCCCAACTTGACACTGGTGCCACCTTGGCTCTGGGAACCATGCTGCGTAACCCGGATTCTAAGACGACAGGCAGCCACTGCCAGCCACAGGCCTCCAAACAAAATCAACGGCGCTTTTCCCTGGAAAACAAAACTCGCCTGACAACTTTTAGATGGCAGATTGCAGGAGCCAGTTGGTACCATCAAACCAGCCCAACTTGGCACTGGTGCCACCTTGGGTCTGGGAACCATCCTGCCTATTGTTGCTATTCAGGAGCCAGCCGGTCACTTCTAGCCCTAGGCCCCCAGTCATAAACCTCGGCCCGTTTCCCTGGCACACAAATGTAAGCTACCCCGCTTCAGGATGGCAGATTGCAGGAGCCACTTTTCACCATCAAACCAGCCCGACGTGGCACTGGTGCCACCTTGGGTCTGGGAACCATCCTGCGTATCGTGTGTTCTAAGGAGCCAGCCGGCCACTCCCACCCACAGTCCCCCAAACACAAACAACGGCGCTTTTCCCTGGAAAACAAAACTGGCCTGCCAACTTTTTGATGGCAGATTGCCGGAGCCACTTGGTACTATCAAACCAGCCCAACTTGCCACTGGTGCCACCATGGGTCTGGTAACCATCCTGCCTATCGTAGCTTTTTAAGGAGCCAGCAGGCCACGCCCAGCCATATAGCCCCAAAAACAAACCACGGACCATTTCTCTTGGAAACAAAAATCCGCTGCCCCGCGTCAGGATGGCAGATTGCAGGAGCCACTTTGCACCATCAAACCACCCCGACTTGGCACTGGTGCCATCTTGGATCTGGGAACCATCCTGCCTATCGTAGCTTTTCAGGAGCCAGCCGGTTACTCCCAACCATAGGCCCCCAGACAGAAATCTCTGCCCGTTTCCCTGGCAAACAAAAGTAAGCTACCCCGCTTCTGGATGGCAGATTGCAGGAGCCACTTGGTACTATCAAACCAGCCCAACTTGGCACTGGTGCCACCATGGGTCTGGTCACCATCCTGCCTATCGTAGCTTTTCAGGAGCCAGGCGGTCACTCCCAGCCATAGGCCCCCAGACAAATACCTCGGCCCGTTTCCCTGGCAAACAAATGTAAGCTGCCCCGCTTCTGGATGGCAGATTGCAGGAGCCACATGGTACTATCAAACCAGGCCAACATGGCACTGGTGCCACCTTGGCTCTGGGAACCATCCTGCCTATCGTGGATTTTCAGGCGCCAGCCGGCCACTCTCAGCCATATGCCCCAAAACACAAACCACGGCCCTTTTCTCTGGTAAACAAAACTCAACTGCCCCTCTTCTGGATGGCAAATTGCAGGACGCACTTGGTACTACGAAAACAGCCCGACTTGGCAGTGATGCCACCTTGGGTCAGGGAACCATCCTGCGTATCGATGTTTTTAAGGAGTCAGCCGGCAACGTCCAGCCATATACCCCCAAAAAAAACCCACGGAACTTTTCTCCAGCAAGCAAAAATCCGCTGCCCCGCGTCTGGATGGCAGATTGCAGGAGCTATTTAGTATTATCAAACCAGCCCGACTTGGCACTGGTGCCGCCATGGGTCTGGTCACCATCCTGCCTATCGTAGCTTTTCAGGAGCCAGCCGGTCACTCTCAGCCATAGGCCCCAAACACAAACCACGGCCCTTTTCTCTGGAAAACAAAACTCAACTGCCCCTCTTCTGGATGGCAGATTGCAGGAGCCACTGGGTACTATGAAACCAGCCCTACTTGGCACTGGTGCCACCTTGGGTCTGGGAACCATGCTGCGTATCATGGATTTTCAGGAGCCAGCCGTCCACTGCCAGCCACAGGCCCCGAAACACAAACAACAGCCTTTTTCTCTGGCAAACAAAATTCAGCTGCCCCGCTTCTGGATGGCAGATTGCAGGAACCACTTGGTACTAACAAACCAGCCCGACTTGGCACTGGTGCCACCTTGGGTCTGGGAACCATCCTGCGTATCGTGGATTCTAAGGAGCCAGCTGGCCACTCCCAGCCACAGGCCCCAAAACACACACAACGGCGCTTTTCCCTGGAAAACAAAACTCGCCTGCCAACTTTTTGATGGCAGATTGCAGGAGCCACTTGGTACTATCAAACCAGCCCAACTTGGCACGTGTGCCACCATGGGTCTGGTCACCATCCTGCCTATCGTAGCTTTTCAGGAGCCAGGCGGTCACTCCCAGCCATAGGCCCCCAGACACAAACCTCGGCCTGTTTCCCTGGCACACAAAAGTAAGCTACCGCACTTCTGGATGGCAGATTGCAGGAGCCACTTTGCACCATCAAACCAGCCCGACTTGGCACTGGTGCCACCTTGGCTCTGGGAACCATGCTGTGTAACCCGGATTCTAAGAAGACAGGCAGCCACTGCCAGCCACAGGCCTCCAAACAAAATCAACGGCGCTTTTCCCTGGAAAACAAAACTCGCCTGACAACTTTTAGATGGCAGATTGCAGGAGCCAGTTGGTACCATCAAACCAGCCCAACTTGGCACTGGTGCCACCTTGGGTCTGGGAACCATCCTGCCTATTGTTGCTTTTCAGGAGCCAGCCGGTCACTCCTAGCCCTAGGCCCCCAGTCATAAACCTCGGCCCGTTTCCCTGGCACACAAAAGTAAGCTACCCCGCTTCAGGATGGCAGATTGCAGGAGCCACTTTTCACAATCAAACCAGCCCGACGTGGCACTGGTGCCACCTTGGGTCTGGGAACCATCCTGCGTATCGTGTGTTCTAAGGAGCCAGCCGGCCACTCCCACCAACAGTCCCCCAAACACAAACAACGGCGCTTTTCCCTGGAAAACAAAACTCGCCTGACAACTTTTTGATGGCAGATTGCAGGAGCCACTTGGTACTATCAAACCAGCCCAACTTGGCACTGGTGCCACCATGGGTCTGGGAACCATCCTGCCTATCGTAGCTTTTCAGGAGCCAGCCGGTCACTCCCAGCCATAGGCCCCCAGACACAAACCTCGGCCCGTTTCCCTGGCAAACCAAAGTAAGCTGCCCCGCTTCTGCATGGCAGATTGCAGGTGCTATTTAGTACTATCAAACCAGCCCGACTTGGCACTGGTGCCACCTCTGGTCTGGGAACCATCCTGCCTATCGTGGATTTTCAGGCGCCAGACGGCCACTATCAGCCATATGCCCCCAAAAACAAACCACTGCCCTTTTCTCTGGTAAACAAAACTCAACTGCCCCTCTTCTGGATGGCAAATTTTAGGACGCACTTTGTACTACGAAAACCGCCCGACTTGGCACTGGTGCCACCTTGGGTCAGGGAACCATCCTGCCTATCGTAGCTTTTTAAGGAGCCAGCAGGCCACGCCCAGCCATATAGCCCCAAAAACAAACCACGGACCATTTCTCTTGGAAACAAAAATCCGCTGCCCCGCGTCAGGATGGCAGATTGCAGGAGCCACGTTGCACCATCAAACCACCCCGACTTGGCACTGGTGCCATCTTGGATCTGGGAACCATCCTGCCTATCGTAGCTTTTCAGGAGCCAGCCGGTTACTCCCAACCATAGGCCCCCAGACAGAAAGCTCTGCCCGTTTCCCTGGCAAACAAAAGTAAGCTACCCCGCTTCTGGATGGCAGATTGCAGGAGCCACTTGGTACTATCAAACCAGCCCAACTTGACACTGGTGCCACTTTGGGTCTGGGAACCATGCTGCGTAACGTAGATTCTAAGGCGCCAGGCGGCCACTCCCAGCCACAGGCCCCCAAATACAAACAACGGCGCTTTTCCCTGGAAAACAAAACTCGCCTGCCAGCTTTTTGATGGCAGATTGCAGGAGCCACTTGGTACTATCAAATCATCCCAACTTGGCACTGGTGCCACTATGGGTCTGGGAACCATCCTGCCAATTGTACCATTTCAGGAGCCAGCCGGTCACTCCCAGCCATAGGCCCCCATCACAAACCTCGGACCGTTTCCCTGGCAAACAAAATTAAGCTGCCCCGATTCTGGATGGCAGATTGCAGGAGCCACTCGGTAGTGTCAAAACAGCCCGACTCGGCACTGGTGCCACCTTGGGTCTGGGAACCATCCTGCGTATCGTGGATTCTAAGCAGCCACCCGGCCACTCCGTGCCACAGGCGCCCAAACACAAACAACGGCGCTTTTCCCTGGAAAACAAAACTCGCCTGCCAACATTTTGCTGGCAGATTGCAGGAGCCACTTGGTACTATCAAACCAGCCCAACTTGGCACTGGTGCCACCATGGGTCTGGTCACCATCCTGCCTATCGTAGCTTTTCAGGAGCCAGCCGGTCACTCCCAGCCATAAACCCCCAGACACAAACGTCGGCCCGTTTCCCTGGAAAACAAAAGTAAGCACCCCCGATCCTGGATGGCAGATTGCAGGAGCCACTTGGTAGTATCAAATTAGCCCAACTTGGCACTGGTGCCATCATGGGTCTGGTAAACATCCTGCCTATCTTAGCTTTTCAGGAGCCGGCCGGTCACTCCCTGCCATAGGCCCCCAGAGAAATACCTCGGCCCGTTTCCCTGGCAAACAAAAGTAAGCTGCCCCTCTTCTGGATGGCAGATTGCAGGAGGCACTTGACACTGTGAAACCAGCCCCACTTGGCACTGGTGCCACCTTGGCTCTGGGAACCATGCTGCGTAACGTAGATTCTACGAGGACAGGCGGACATTCCCAGCCACAGGCCTCTAAACAAAAACAACGGCGCGTTACCCTGGAAAACAAAACTCGCCTGCCAACTTTTTGATGGCAGATTGCAGGAGCCACTTGGTACTATCAAACCAGCCCAACTTGGCACTGGTGCCACCATGGGTCTGGTCACCATCCTGCCTATAGTAGCTTTTCAGGAGCCAGCCGGTCACTCCCAGCCATAGGCCCCCAGACACAAACCTCGGCCCGTTTCCCTGGCAAACAAAAGTAAGCTGCCCCGCTTCTGGATGGCAGATTGCAGGAGCCACATGGTACTATCAAACCAGGCCAACATGGCACTGGTGCCACCTTGGCTCTGGGAACCATCCTGCCTATCGTGGATTTTCAGGCGCCAGCCGGCCACTCTCAGCCATATGCCCCAAAACACAAACCACGGCCCTTTTCTCTGGTAAACAAAACTCAACTGCCCCTCTTCTGGATGGCAAATTGCAGGAGCCACTTGGTACTACGAAAACAGCCCGACTTGGCAGTGATGCCACCTTGGGTCAGGGAACCATCCTGCGTATCGATGTTTTTAAGGAGTCAGCCGGCAACGTCCAGCCATATACCCCCAAAAAAAACCCACGGAACTTTTCTCCAGCAAGCAAAAATCCGCTGCCCCGCGTCTGGATGGCAGATTGCAGGAGCCACTTGGTACTATGAAATCAGCCGAACATGGCACTGGTGCCACCATGGGTCTGGTCACCATCCTGCCTATCGTAGCTTTTCAGGAGCCAGCCGGTCACTCCCAGCCATAGGCCCCCAGACACAAACCTCGGCCCGTTTCCCTGGCAAACAAAAGTAAGCTGCCCCGCTTCTGCATGGTAGATTGCAGGAACCATTTGCTACAATCAAACCAGCCCAACTTGGCACTGGTGCCACCTCAGGTCTGGGAACCATCCTGCGTATTTTGGATTCTAAGGAGCCAGCTGGCCACTCCCAGCCACAGGCCCCCAAACACAAACAACGGCGCTTTTCCCTGGAAAACAAAACTTGCCTGCCAACATTTTGATGGCAGATTGCAGGAGCCACTTGGTACTATCAAACCAGCCCAACTTGCCACTGGTGCCACCATGGGTCTGGTCACCATCCTGCCTATCGTAGTTTTTCAGGAGCCAGCCGGTCACTCCCTGCCATAGGCCCCCAGACAAAACCTCGGCGCTTTTCCCTGGCAAACAAAAGTAAGCTGCCCCGCTTCTGGATGGCAGATTGCAGGACGCACTTGGTAGTATCAAACCAGCCCAACTTGGCACTGGTGCCACCTCAGGTCTGGGAACCATGCTGCGTATCGTGGATTCTAATTAGCCATCCGGCCACTCCCAGCCACAGGCCCCCAAACAAAAACAACGGCGCTTTTCCCTGGATAACAAATTCGCCTGCCAACTTTTTGATGGCAGATTGCAGGAGCCACTTGGTACTATCAAACCAGCCCAACTTGGCACTGGTGCCACCATGGGTCTGGTCACCATCCTGCCTATCGTAGCTTTTCAGGAGACAGCCGGTCACTCCCAGCCATAGGCCCCCAGACAAAAACCTCGGCCCTTTTCCCTGGCAAACAAAAGTAAGTTAACCCGCTTCTGGATGGCAGATTGCAGGAGCCGCTTTTCACCATCAAACTAGCCCGACTTGGCACTGGTGTCACCTCTGGTCTGGGAACCATCCTGCCTGTCGTGGATTCTAATTAGCCAGCCGGCCACTCCCAGCCACAGGCCCCCAAACACAAACAACGGCGCTTTTCCCTGGGAAACAAAACTCGCCTGCCAAGTTTTTGATGGCAGATTGCAGGAGCCACTTGGTACTATCAAACCAGCCCAACTTGGCACTGGTGCCACCATGGGTCTGGTCACCATCCTGCCTATCGTAGCCTTTCAGGAGCCAGGCGGTCACTCCCAGCCATAGGCCCCCAGACACAAACCTCGGCCCGTTTCCCTGGCAAACAAAAGTAAGCTGCCCCGCTTCTGGATGGCAGATTGCAGGAACCACTTGGTACTATCAAACCAGCCCAACTTGGGACTGGTGCCACCTTGGGTCTGGGAACCATGCTGTGTATCGTGGATTCTAAGGAGCCAGGCGGCCACTCCCAACCACAGGCCCCCAAACACAATCAACGACGCTTTTCCCTGGAAAACAAAACTCGCCTGCCATCTTTTTGATGGCAGATTGCAGGAACCACTTGGTACTATCAAACCAGCCCAACTTGGCACTGGTGCCACCTTGGGTCTGGGAACCATGCTGCGTATCGTGGATTCTAAGGAGCCAGCCGGCCACTCCAGCCACAGGCCCGCAGACACAAACAACGGCGCTTTTCCCTGGAAAACAAAACTCGCCTGCCGACTTTTTGATGGCAGATTGCAGGAGCCACTTGGTACTATGAAATCAGCCGAACATGGCACTGGTGCCACCATGGGTCTGGTCACCATCCTGCCTATCGTAGCTTTTCAGTAGCCAGCCGGTCACTCCCAGCCATAGGCCCCCTGACACAAAGCTCGGCCCGTTTCCCTGGCAAACAAAAGTAAGCTGCCCCGCTTCTGGATGGCAGATTGCAGGACGCACTTGGTACTATAAAACCAGCCCGACTTGGCACTGGTGCCACCTCAGGTCTGGGAACCATCCTGCGTATCGTGGATTCTAAGGAGCCAGCCGGCCACTCCCAGCCACAGGCCCCCAAACACAAACAACGGCGCTTTTCCCTGGAAAACAAAACTCGCCTGCCGACATTTTGATGGCAGATTGCAGGAGCCACTTGGTACTATCAAACCAGCCCAACTTGGCACTGGTGCCACCATGGGTCTGGTCACCATCCTGCCTATCGTAGCTTTTCAGGAGCCAGCCGGTCACTCCCAGCCATAGTCCCCGAGACACAAAGCTCGGCCCGTTTGCCTGGCAAACAAAAGTAAGCTGCCCCGCTTCTGGATGGCAGATTGCAGGAGCCACTTTGCACCATCATACTAGCCCGACTTGGCACTGGTGCCACCTTGGGTCTGGGAACCATCCTGCGTATCGTGGATTCTAAGCAGCCAGCCGGCCACTCCCAGCCACAGGCCCCCAAACACAAACAACGGCGCTTTTCCCTGGAAAATAAAAACTCGCCTGCCAAATTTTGACGGCAGATTGCAGGAGCCACTTGGTACTATCAAATCAGCCCAACTTGGGACTGGTGCCACCATGGGTCTGGTCACCATCCTGCCTATCGTAGCTTTTCAGGAGCCAGCCGGTCACTCTCAGCCATAGGCCCCCAGACAAAAACCACGGCCCGTTTCCCTGGCAAACAAAAGTAAGCTGCCCTGCTTCTGGATGGCAGATTGCAGGAACCACTTGGTACTATCAAACCAGCAAAACTTGGCACTGGTGCCACCTTGGGTCTGGATACCATGCTGCGTATCGTGGATTCTAAGGAGCCAGCCGGCCACTCCCAGCCACAGGCCCCCAAACACAAACAACGGCGCTTTTCCCTGGAAAACAAAACTCTCCTGCCAACTTTTTGATGGCAGATTGCAGGAGCCACTTGGTTTTATCAAATCAGCCCAACTTGGCACTGGTGCCACCATGGGTCTGGTCACCATCCTGCCTATCTTAGCTTTTCAGGAGCCAGCCGGTCACTCCCCGCCATAGGCCCCCAGACAAAAAGCTCGGCCCGTTTCCCTGGCAAACAAAAGTAAGCTACCCCGCTTCTGGATGGCAGATTGCAGGAGCCACTTTGCACCATCAAACTAGCCCGTCTTGGCACTGGTGCCACCTCTGGTCTGGGAACCATCCTGCGTATCGTGGATTCTAATTAGCCAGCCGGCCACTCCCTACCACAGGCCCCCAAACAAAAACAACGGCGCTTTTCCCTGGAAAACAAAACTCGCCTACCAACTATTTGATGGCAGATTACAGGAGCCACTTGGTACTATCAAACCAGCCCAACTTGGCACTGGTGCCACCATGGGTCTGGTCACAATCCTGCCTATCGTAACTTTTCAGGAGCCAGCCGGTCACTCCCAGCCATAGGTCCCCAGTCACAAACCTTGGCCCGTTTCCCTGGCAAACAAAAGTAAGCTGCCCCGCTTCTGGATGGCAGATTGCAGGAGCCACTTGGTACTATCAAACCAGTCCGACTTGGCACTGGTGCCACCTCTGGTCTGGGACCCATCCTGCGTATCGTGGATTCTAAGGAGCCAGTCGGCCACTCCCAGCCACAGGCCCCCAAACACAAACAACGGCCCGTTTCCGTGGCAAACAAAAGTAAGCTGCCCCGCTTCTGGATGGCAGATTGCAGGAACCACTTGGTAGTATCAAACCAGCACAACTTGGCACTGGTGGCACATCTTGTCTGGTAACCATGCTGCGTATCGTGGTTTCTAAGGAGCCAGCCGGGCACTCCCAACCACAGGTCCCCAAACACAAACAATGGCGCTTTTCCCTGGAAAACAAAACTCGCCTGCCAACTTTTTGATGGCAGATTGCAGGAGCCACTTGGTACTATCAAACCAGCCCAACTTGGCACTGGTGCCACCATGGGTCTGGTCACCATCCTGCCTATCGTAGCTTTTCAGGAGCCAGCCGGTCACTCCCTGCCATAGGCCCCGAGACAGAAAGCCCGGCCCGTTTCCCTGGCAAACAAAAGTAAGCTGCCCCGCTTCTGGATGGCAGATTGCAGGAGCCACTTTGTACTATCAAACCAGCCCGACTTGGCACTGGTGCCACCTCTGGTCTGGGAACCATGCTGCGTATCGTGGATTTTAAGGAGCCAGTCGGCCACTCCCAGCCATATGCCTCCAAACACAAACAACGGTCCATTTCCCTGGCAAACAAAAGTAAGCTGCCCCGCTTCTGGATGTCAGATTGCAGGAACCACTTGTTGCCAAGTTGGGGTGGTTTGATAGTACCAAGTGGCTCCTGCAATCTGCCATCAAAAAGTTGGCAAGCGAGTTTTGTTTTCCAGGGAAAAGCGCCGTTGTTTTTGTTTGGGGGCCTGTGGCTGGGAGTGGCCAGCTGTCTCCTTAGAATCCACGATACGCAGGATGGTTCCCAGACCAGAGGTGGCACCAGTGCCAAGTCGGGCTAGTTTGATGGTGCAAAGTGACTCCTGCAATCTGCCATCCAGAAGCGGGGTAGCTTACTTTTGTTTGCCAGGGAAACGGGTAGAGCTTTGTGTCTGGGGGCCTATGGCTGGGAGTGACCGGCTGGCTCCTGAAAAGCTACGATAGGCAGGATGTTGACCAGACCCATGGTGGCACCAGTGCCAAGTTGGGCTGGTTTGATAGTACCAAGTGGCTCCTGCAATCTGCCATCAAAAAGTTGGCAGGTGAGTTTTGTTTTCCAGGGAAAAGCACCGTTGTTTGTGTTTGGGGGCCTGTGGCTGGGAGTGGCCAGCTGGCTCCTTAGAATCCACGATACGCAGGATGGTTCCCAGACCAGAGGTGGCACCAGTGCCATGTTGGCCTGGTTTGATAGTACCATGTGGCTCCTGCAATCTGCCATCCAGAAGCGGGGCTGCTTACTTTTGTTTGCCAGGGAAACGGGCCGAGATATTTTTCTGGGGGCCTATGGCTGGGAGTGAGCGGCTGGCTCCTGAAAAGCTACGATAGGCAGGATGGTGACCAGACCCATGGTGGCACCAGTGCCAAGTTGGGCTGGTTTGATAGTACCAAGTGGCTCCTGCAATCTGCCATCAAAAAGTTGGCAGGCGACTTTTGTTTTCCAGGGAAAAGCGCCGTTGTTCTTGTTTAGAGGCCTGTGGCTGGGAGTGGCCGGCTGCCTCCTTTGAACCCAGGATACGCAGGATGGTTCCCAGAGCCATGGTGGCACCAGTGCCAAGTTGGGCTGGTTTGATAGTACCAAGTGGCTCCTGCAATCTGCCATCCAGAAGCGGGTCAGCTTACTTTTGTTTGCCAGGGAAACGGGCCGAGGTTTGTGTCTGGGGGCCTATGGCTGGGAGTGACCGGCTGGCTACTGAAAAGCTACGATAGGCAGGATGGTTACCAGACTCATGGTGGCACCAGTGCCAAGTCCGGCTGGTTTGATAATACTAAATAGCTCCTGAAATCTTCCATTCAGACGCGGGGCAGCGGATTTTTGTTTGCTGGAGAAAAGTTCCGTGGTTTTTTTTTGGGGGTATATGGCTGGACATGGCCGGCTGGCTCCTTAAAAAGATCGATACGCAGGATTGTTCCCTGACCCAAGGTGGCATCACTGCCAAGTCGGGCTGTTTTCGTAGTACCAAGTGCGTCCTGCAATTTGCCATCCAGAAGAGGGGCAGTTGAGTTTTGTTTGCCAGAGCAAAGGGCCGTGGTATGTGTTTGGGGGCATATGGCTGAGAGTGGCCGGCTGGCCCCTGAAAATCCACGATAGGCAGGATGGTTCCCAGAGCCAAGGTGGCACCAGTGCCATGTTGGCCTGGTTTGATAGTACCATGTGGCTGCTGTAATCTGCAATCCAGAAGCGGGGCAGCTTACTTTTGTTTGCCAGGGAAACGGGCCGAGATATTTGTCTGGGGGCCTATGGCTGGGAGTGACCGGCTGGCTCCTGAAAAGCTACGATAGGCAGGATGGTGACCAGACCCATGGTGGCACCAGTACCAAGTTGGGCTGGTTTGATAGTACCAAGTGGCTCCTGCAATCTGCCATCAAAAATTTGGCAGGCGAGTTTTGTTTTCCAGGGAAAAGCGCCGTTGTTTTTGTTTAGAGGCCTGTGGCTGGGAGTGGCCGCCTGTCCTCGTAGAATCTACGTTACGCAGCATGGTTCCCAGAGCCAAGGTGGCACGAGGGCCAAGTCGGGCAGGTTTGATAGTACCAAATACATCCTGCAATCTGCCATCCAAAAGCGGGGCAGTTTACTTTTGTTTGCCAGGGAAACGGGCCGAGGTTTGTGTCTGGGGGCCTATGGCAGGGAGTGACCGGCTGGCTCCTGAAAAGCTATGATAGGCAGGATGTTTACCAGACCCATGGTGGCACCAGTGCCAAGTTGGGCTGATTTGATAGTACCAAGTGGCTCCTGCAATCTGCCATCCAGAATCGGGGCAGCTTACTTTTGTTTTCCAGGGAAACGGGCCGAGGTTTGTGTCTGGGGGTCTATGGCTGGGAGTGACCGGCTGGCTCCTGAAAAGCTACGATAGGCAGGATGGTGACCAGACCCATGGTGGCACCAGTGCCAAGTTGGGCTGGTTTGATAGCACCAAGTGGCTCCTACAATCTGCCATCAAAATGTTGGCAGGCGAGTTTTGTTTTCCAGGGAAAAGCGCCGTTGTTTGTGTTTGGGGGACTGTGGCTCAGAGTGGCCGGGTGGCTGCTTAGAATCCACGATACGCAGGATGGTTCCCAGACCCAAGGTGGCACCAGTGCCAAGTCGGGCTGGTTTGACACTACCAAGTGGCTCCTGCAATCTGCCATCCAGAATCGGGGCAGCTTAATTTTGTTTGCCAGGGAAACGGTCCGAGGTTTGTGTCTGGGGGCCTATGGCTGGGAGTGACCGGCTGGCTCCTGAAAAGCTACAATAGGCAGGATGGTTCCCAGACCCATAGTGGCACCAGTGCCAAGTTGGGATGATTTGATAGTACCAAGTGGCTCCTGCAATCTGCCATCAAAAAGCTGGCAGGCGAGTTTTGTTTTCCAGGGAAAAGCGCCGTTGTTTGTGTTTGGGGGCCTGTGGCTGGGAGTGGCCGGCTGGCTCCTGAAAATCCACGATATGCAGGATTGTTCCCAGACCCAAGGTGGCACCAGTGCCAAGTCGGGCTGGTTTGATGGTGCAAAGTGGCTCCTGCAATCTGCCATCCAGACGCGGGGCAGCGGATTTTTGTTTCCATGAGAAATGGTCCGTGGTTTGTTTTTGGGGGTATATGGCTGGGCGTGGCCGGCTGGCTCCTTAAAAAGCTCGATATGCAGGATGGTTCCCTGACACAAGGTGGCACCAGTGCCACGTCGGGCGGTTTTCGTAGTACAAAGTGCGTCCTAAAATTTGCCATCCAGAAGAGGGGCAGTTGAGTTTTGTTTGCCAGAGAAAAGGGCCGTGGTTTGTTTTTGGGGGCATATGGCTGAGAGTGGCTGGCTGGCCCCTGAAAATCCACGATAGGCAGGATGGTTCCCAGACCAGAGGTGTCACCAGTGCCAAGTCGGGCTGGTTTGATAGTACTAAATAGCTCCTGCAATCTGCCATCCAGAAGCGGGGCAGCTTACTTTTGTTTGCCAGGGAAACGGGCCGAGGTTTGTGTCTCAGGGCCTATGGCTGGGAGTGACCGGCTGGCTCCTGAAAAGCTACGATAGGCAGGATGGTGACCAGACCCATGGTGGCACCAGTGCCAAGTTGGGCTGGTTTGATAGTACCAAGTGGCTCCGGCAATCTGCCATCAAAAAGTTGGCAGGCGAGTTTTGTTTTCCAGGGAAAAGCGCCGTTGTTTGTGTTTGGGGGCCTGTGGCTGGGAGTGGCCAGCTGGCTCCTTAGAACCCACGATACGCAGGATGGTTCCCAGACCAGAGGTGGCACCAGTGCCAAGTTGGGCTGGTTTGATGGTGCAAAGTGGCTCCTGCAATCTGCCATCCAGAAGCGGGGTAGCTTACTTTTGTTTGCCAGGGAAACGGGCCGAAATATTTGTCTAGGGGCCTCTGGCTGGGGGTGGCTGGCTGGCACCTGAAAAGCTACGATAGGCAGGATGGTGACCAGACCCATGGTGGCACCAGTGCCAAGTTGGGCTGGTTTGATAGTACCAAGTGGCTCCTGCAATCTGCCATCAAATGTTTGGCAGGCGAGTTTTGTTTTCCAGGGAAAAGCACCGTTGTGTGTGTTTTGGGCGCCTGTGGCTGGGAGTGGCCAGCTGGCTCCTTAGAATCCACGATACGCAGGATGGTTCCCAGACCCAAGGTGGCACCAGTGCCAAGTCGGGCTGGTTTGTTAGTACCAAGTGGTTCCTGCAATCTGCCATCCAGAAGCTGGGCAGCTGAATTTTGTTTGCCAGAGAAAAAGGCTGTTATTTGTGTTTCGGGGCCTGTGGCTGGCAGTGGACGGCTGGCTCCTGAAAATCCATGATACGCAGGATGGTTCCCAGACCCAAGGTGGCACCAGTGCCAAGTCGGGCTGGTTTGATACTACCAAGTGCGTCCTGCAATCTGCCATCCAGAAGCGGGGCAGCTTAATTTTGTTTGCCAGGGAAACGGGCCGTGGGTTTTGTATGGGGGCCTATGGCTGAGAGTGGCCGGCTGGCTCCTGAAAATCCACGCTAGGCAGCATGGTTCCCAGATGCAAGGTGGCACCAGTGCCAAGTCGGGCTGGTTTGATGGTGCAAAGTGGCTCCTGCAATCTGCCATCCAGAAGCGGGGCAGCTGATTTTTGTTTGCCAGAGAAAAATTCCGTGGATTGTTTTTGGGGGCATATTGCTGGGAGTGGCCGGCTGGCTCCTTAAAATGCTCGATACGCATGATGGTTCCCAGGCCCAAGGTGTCACCACTACCAAGTCGGCCTGCGGTTTTAGTATCAAGTTCATCCTGCAATTTGCCATCCAGAAGAGGGGCAGTTGAGTTTTGTTTGCCAGAGAAACGGGCCGAGGTTTCTGTTTGGGGACATATGGCTGAGAGTGGCCGGGTGGCCCCTGAATATCCACGATACACAGCATGGTTCCCAGATCCAAGGTGGCACCAGTGCCAAGTTGGGCTGGTTTGATAGTCCCAAGTGTCTCCTGCAATCTGCCATCCAGAAGCGGGGCAGCTTACTTTTTTTTGCCAGAGAAATAGGCCTAGGTTTTTGTCTGGGGGCCTGTGGCTAGGAGTGGCCGGCTGGCTCCTTAGAATCCACGATACGCAGGATGGTTCCCAGACCCAAGGTGGCACCAGTGCCAAGTCGGGCTGGTTTGATAGTACCAAGTGGCTCCTGCAAACTCCATCAAAATGTTGGCAGACGTGTTTTGTTTTCCAGGGAACAGCGCCGTTGATTATGTTTGGGGACTTGTGGCTGGGAGTGGCCGGCTGGCTCCTTAGAATCCACGATACGCAGGATGGTTCCCAGACCCAAGGTGGCACCAGTGCCAAGTCGGGCTGGTTTGATTACACCAAGTGGCTCCTGCAATCTGCCATCCAGAAGTGAGGCAGCTAAGTTTTGTTTGCCAGAAAAAAGGGCCGTGGTTTTTGTTGGGGGCCTGTGGCTGGGAGTAGCCGGCTGGCTCCTTAAAATCCACGATAGGCTGGATGGTTCCCAGACCCAAGGTGGCACCAGTGCCAAGTCGGGCTGGTTTCATAGTACCAAGTGGCTCCTGCAATCTGCCATCCAGAAGCGGTGCAGTTGAGTTTTGTTTGCCAGAGAAAAGGGCCGTGGGTTGTGTTTGGGGGCATATGGCTGGGAGTGGCCGGCTGTCTCATTAAAAAGATCGATACGCAGGATGGTTCCCAGACCCAAGGTGGCACCAGTGCCAAGTCGGGCTGTTTTTATAGTACCAAGTGCGTCCTGCAATTTGCCATCCAGAAGAGGGGCAGTGGAGTTTTGTTTGCCAGAGAATAGCGCCGTTGTTTGTGTTTGGGGGCTTGTGGCTGGGAGTGGCCGACTGGCGCCTTAGAATCTGTGTTACGCAGCATGGTTCCCAGACCAGAGGTGGCACCAGTGCCAAGTTGGGCTGGTTTGATAGTACCAAGTGGCTCCTGCAATCTGCCATCCAGAAGTGGGGCAGCTTACTTTTGTTTGCCAGGGAAACGGGCCGAGGTTTGTGACTGGGGACCTATGGCTGGGAGTGACCGGCTATCTCCTGAAAAGCTACGATAGGCAGGATGGTGACCAGACCCATGGTGGCACCAGTGCCAAGTTGGGCTGGTTTGATAGTACCAAGTGGCTCCTGCAATCTGCCATCAAAAAGTTGTCAGGCGAGTTTTGTTTTCCAGGGAAAAGCGCCGTTGTTTGTATTTGGGGGCCTGTGGCTGGGAGTGGCCGGCTGGCTCCTTTGAACCCACAATACGCAGGATGGTTCCCAGACCCAAGGTGGCACCAGTGCCAAGTCGGGCTGGTTTGATACTACCAAGTGCGTCCTGCAATCTGCCATCCAGAAGCGGGGCAGCTTAATTTTGTTTGCCAGGGAAACGGGCCGTGGGTTTTGTTTGGGGGCCTATGGCTGAGAGTGGCCGGCTGGCTCCTGAAAATCCACGCTAGGCAGCATGGTTCCCAGATGCAAGGTGGCACCAGTGCCAAGTCGGGCTGGTTTGATGGTGCAAAGTGGCTCCTGCAATCTGCCATCCAGAAGCGGGGCAGCTGATTTTTGTTTGCCAGAGAAAAATTCCGTGGATTGTTTTTGGGGGCATATTGCTGGGAGTGGCCGGCTGGCTCCTTAAAATGCTCGATACGCATGATGGTTCCCAGGTCCAAGGTGTCACCACTACCAAGTCGGCCTGCGGTTTTAGTATCAAGTTCATCCTGCAATTTGCCATCCAGAAGAGGGGCAGTTGAGTTTTGTTTGCCAGAGAAACGGGCCGAGGTTTCTGTTTGGGGACATATGGCTGAGAGTGGCCGGCTGGCCCCTGAATATCCACGATACACAGCATGGTTCCCAGATCCAAGGTGGCACCAGTGCCAAGTTGGGCTGGTTTGATAGTACCAAGTGTCTCCTGCAATCTGCCATCCAGAAGCGGGGCAGCTTACTTTTGTTTGCCAGAGAAATAGGCCTAGGTTTTTGTCTGGGGGCCTGTGGCTAGGAGTGGCCGGCTGGCTCCTAAGAATCCACGATACGCAGGATGTTTCCCAGACCCAAGGTGGCACCAGTGCCAAGTCGGGCTGGTTTGATAGTACCAAGTGGCTCCTGCAAACTCCATCAAAAAGTTGGCAGGCGTGTTTTGTTTTCCAGGGAACAGCGCCGTTGATTTTGTTTGGGGGCCTGTGGCTGGGAGTGGCCGGCTGGCTCCTTAGAATCCACGATACGCAGGATGGTTCCCAGACCCAAGGTGGCACCAGTGCCAAGTCGGGCTGGTTTGATTACACCAAGTGGCTCCTGCAATCTGCCATCCAGAAGTGAGGCAGCTAAGTTTTGTTTGCCAGAAAAAAGGGCAGTGGTTTTTGTTGGGGGCCTGTGGCTGGGAGTGGCCGGCTGGCTCCTTAGAATCCACCATACGCAGGATGGTTCCCAGACCCAAGGTGGCACCAGTGCCAAGTCGGGCTGGTTTGATAGTACCAAGTGGCTCCTGCAATCTGCCATCCAGAAGCGGTGCAGTTGAGTTTTGTTTGCCAGAGAAAAGGGCCGTGGGTTGTGTTTGGGGGCATATGGCTGGGAGTGGCCGGCTGTCTCATTAAAAAGATCGATACGCAGGATGGTTCCCAGACCCAAGGTGGCACCAGTGCCAAGTCGGGCTGTTTTTATAGTACCAAGTGCGTCCTGCAATTTGCCATCCAGAAGAGGGGCAGTGGAGTTTTGTTTGCCAGAGAATAGCGCCGTTGTTTGTGTTTGGGAGCTTGTGGCTGGGAGTGGCCGACTGGCGCCGTAGAATCTGTGTTACGCAGCATGGTTCCCAGATCCAAGGTGGCACCAGTGCCAAGTTGGGCTGGTTTGATAGTACCAAGTGGCTCCTGCAATCTGCCATCCAGAAGCGGGGCAGCTTACTTTTGTTTGCCAGGGAAACGGGCCGAGGTTTGTGACTGGGGACCTATGGCTGGGAGTGACCGGCTGGCTCCTGAAAAGCTATGATAGGCAGGATGGTGACCAGACCCATGGTGGCACCAGTGCCAAGTTGGGCTGGTTTGATAGTACCAAGTGGCTCCTGCAATCTGCCATCAAAAAGTTGTCAGGCGAGTTTTGTTTTCCAGGGAAAAGCGCCGTTGTTTGTATTTGGGGGCCTGTGGCTGGGAGTGGCCGGCTGGCTCCTTTGAACCCACAATACGCAGGATGGTTCCCAGACCCAAGGTGGCACCAGTGCCAAGTCGGGCTGGTTTGATACTACCAAGTGCGTCCTGCAATCTGCCATCCAGAAGCGGGGCAGCTTAATTTTGTTTGCCAGGGAAACGGGCCGTGGGTTTTGTTTGGGGGCCTATGGCTGAGAGTGGCCGGCTGGCTCCTGAAAATCCACGCTAGGCAGCATGGTTCCCAGATGCAAGGTGGCACCAGTGCCAAGTCGGGCTGGTTTGATGGTGCAAAGTGGCTCCTGCAATCTGCCATCCAGAAGCGGGGCAGCTGATTTTTGTTTGCCAGAGAAAAATTCCGTGGATTGTTTTTGGGGGCATATTGCTGGGAGTGGCCGGCTGGCTCCTTAAAATGCTCGATACGCATGATGGTTCCCAGGTCCAAGGTGTCACCACTACCAAGTCGGCCTGCGGTTTTAGTATCAAGTTCATCCTGCAATTTGCCATCCAGAAGAGGGGCAGTTGAGTTTTGTTTGCCAGAGAAACGGGCCGAGGTTTCTGTTTGGGGACATATGGCTGAGAGTGGCCGGCTGGCCCCTGAATATCCACGATACACAGCATGGTTCCCAGATCCAAGGTGGCACCAGTGCCAAGTTGGGCTGGTTTGATAGTACCAAGTGTCTCCTGCAATCTGCCATCCAGAAGCGGGGCAGCTTACTTTTGTTTGCCAGAGAAATAGGCCTAGGTTTTTGTCTGGGGGCCTGTGGCTAGGAGTGGCCGGCTGGCTCCTAAGAATCCACGATACGCAGGATGTTTCCCAGACCCAAGGTGGCACCAGTGCCAAGTCGGGCTGGTTTGATAGTACCAAGTGGCTCCTGCAAACTCCATCAAAAAGTTGGCAGGCGTGTTTTGTTTTCCAGGGAACAGCGCCGTTGATTTTGTTTGGGGGCCTGTGGCTGGGAGTGGCCGGCTGGCTCCTTAGAATCCACGATACGCAGGATGGTTCCCAGACCCAAGGTGGCACCAGTGCCAAGTCGGGCTGGTTTGATTACACCAAGTGGCTCCTGCAATCTGCCATCCAGAAGTGAGGCAGCTAAGTTTTGTTTGCCAGAAAAAAGGGCCGTGGTTTTTGTTGGGGGCCTGTGGCTGGGAGTGGCCGGCTGGCTCCTTAGAATCCACCATACGCAGGATGGTTCCCAGACCCAAGGTGGCACCAGTGCCAAGTCGGGCTGGTTTGATAGTCCCAAGTGGCTCCTGCAAACTGCCATCCAGAAGCGGGGCAGCTGAGTTTTGTTTGCCAGGGAAATGGGCCGTTGTTTGTGTTTGGGGGCCTGTGGCTGGGAGTGTTCGGCTGGTTCCTGAATATGTACGATACGCAGGATTGTTCCCAGACCCAAGGTGGCACCAGTGCCAAGTCGGGCTGGTTTGATGGTGCAAAGTGGCTCCTGCAATCTGCCATCCAGACGCGGGGCAGCGGATTTTTGTTTCCATGAGAAATGGTCCGTGGTTTGTTTTTGGGGGTATATGGCTGGGCCTGGCCGGCTGGCTCCTTAAAAAGCTCGATATGCAGGATGGTTCCCTGACACAAGGTGGCACCAGTGCCACGTCGGGCGGTTTTCGTAGTACAAAGTGCGTCCTAAAATTTGCCATCCAGAAGAGGGGCAGTTGAGTTTTGTTTGCCAGAGAAAAGGTCCGTGGTTTGTTTTTGGGGGCATATGGCTGAGAGTGGCTGGCTGGCCCCTGAAAATCCACGATACACAGGATGGTTCCCAGATCCAAGGTGGCACCTGTGCCAAGTCGGGCTGATTTGATAGTACTAAGTAGCTCCTGCAATCTGCCATCCAGAAGCGGGGCAGCTTACTTTTGTTTGCCAGGGAAACGGGCCGAGGTTTGTGTTTGGGGGCCTATGGCTGAGAGTGACCGGCTGGCTCCTGAAAAGCTACAATAGGCAGGATGGTGACCAGACCCATGGTGGCACCAGTGCCAAGTTGGGCTGGTTTGATAGTACCAAGTGGTTCCTGCAATCTGCCATCCAGAAGCAGGGCAGCTGAGTTTTGTTTGCCAGAGAAAAGGGCCTTGGTTTGTGTTTGGGGGCATATGGCTGGGTGTGGCCAGCTGGCTCCTTAAAATGCACGATATGCAACATGGCTCCCAGACCCAAGGTGGCACCAGTGCCAAGTTGGCCTGGTTTGATAGTACCAAGTGGCTCCTGCAATCTTCCATGATCACGTGGAGAAATACTTTCTGGTTTCAGCCTCATGCTCTTTCTTCTCTCCCTCAACTTCTCTATCACCTCTCATCTGGTTCACATGCGCTGTCTTCAAGGTCCACAGGCTACTTTTCACAGAATCTTCTGGCCTGATGAAGTAAGAATGATGAATAGAACAGAGCTGGGATCTATTTTCCAGTTTGGATAAAATGCATTCTGCACACAAATCCAAGGAGAACGGGCTGCCCCGATGCCCAGAAAATCTTTCACTCCTGCTAGTGTTCTACGTCAACCGCAACTTAGTCTGAAAGAAAAGCTTTTTCTCTGAGAGCATCTGAGAGGTTTGCATGAAGCACTGATATCTGACATATGCAATTTTGAATAGGAGAGGAAAAAGAAAATGGCAAGGAGTTTTTAATTTTAGTGGTTTCAATTTTAATTTCCGTGCACTTTTTCAAAACTTGTCAGCTCAAATGCCCATCAACATCTTTTAGTCATCTGTAAGTCAGTATTCATATAAAATGTGCTTCAAATCCAAAGAATTTCAAATTTGCACTCCAAGCTTCTATGCCTAGATTTATGATTTCCTACACATATTAGATGAAAGGAAGGCCTTTTTTACTGTGGGAGTGCTGGAACACTGGAACAGGTTGCCCAGAGAAGTTGTGGGTGTCCCATCCCTGAAAGTATTCAAGGTCACCTTGGACGGGGCTTGGAGCAGCAACAAAGGAGAAGCTTGATGGTAGAGAAACAAAGTTGGACTATAGAAGAAACTCGGATTGAAGTATAGGATCAAGTTTTCTCTCAGCTCTTGGGGTAAATTCAAAGTTGTACAAAATGACATTTATCTGTGCTATTCACTACTGTAACAGAAAGTTTCATGAAAACTGTACAGAAGATAGTAAATTTTAAAAGAGATAAGAATTACAGCATAAAATCCATGGGATAGGTTACAACATGAGACACTCTCTAAGAGAAAATCTCTGTGTTTCAGCACTTCATCGGGGTAAGATTTCATGAAGTGCCAAAGAAGGCGGCAAAATATCATTCGGGACATTATTTACTGGAATTCAGCCTGGCCATTAGTAGGAACTGCCTTTGAACATATCATGTAGATATACCACACACGCTTTCCCTTCACTGAAAAATTACTGTTTACAACAAATAAGCAATTGACGATCAAAATTGATTGAAAGCATCTTAAACATGTCAAGTATTTCATTGTAGATGATCTGTGATCCAAATGCTTCTTCCACCTTCGAGAGGGACAGAAGAATTCTTCCATATCATGATGGTTTAAAATTGTATCAACCAATGTTTTCTGCTGAAAAGATATCATCTATTTTTTTCTATTTTTGGAAGAAAATATTCCTAGACATACAACAGGTGAGAACTAAGTAATTTTAAAGAAACAAATGAAATGAAAATATTCTGTAAATAGAATGAAATGAAAAGCTGTGTTTTAAATAGGAGCTAAATATTAAACAGAATTTTTGTACCAGGCATTTGAATTACTGCACCAGCTCTTTTGCCCATCAAGAGAGGCATTTAGCATTTCAGTCTTTTCCAAGGTGTTCATGATCTGCTATGCTGATCTCTGTGTGTGCCTAGGTGTGTGTGGAGGGGGGGGCATATGAAGGGGAGTGTGTATGTTTGCTTTACAATTGTTGTGGCAGATTCATGCCTCAGCTCCACATTTTGTTTTAAAAAGGTCACACCGAGTGGATATGAAGTTTACTATCAACAAGAGATCGATTCCCAAATCATCCATTTGACTCTCCCTTATAAATCATGTGCTTTGTTGCATATTTTATCAAATATACTTTCAAGCCAGATGGAGGAAGGAGGATGTGGGAATCCCTCCACCATCTTGCAACTTTTATGTAAGTAGGTTTTCAAGAAAATCATCATTTCTCTTTTAAATATGTCTGGAACAGGCATGATGGTAGTGTCAACCTGTTGGAGTTTTTGTTGCTGGAAGAAGTTGTACAAAAGGATTGGTTTTTACATTGACCAGTTACTGAATCAAGCGCAGGAATACATTGGAAATTTAGCTGGGGGTTCCTTTTCCCAGCAGACTACTTCTAGAACGAGCTTGTACACTGAAGCTGACTCTTTTGCTCTCTTTTTGTTTCTTTCCTATTTTCTTGGCTTCTTTGCCACTATCTAGACAATTTTGGAACTTTGTTCCCAACTAAAATGGTTTCAATAGTCTGATTGTGATCATACATTTTTACAAGGAATTTTTAAAATCTTTCCTCGAGTCCAGAAAGTCAAGGACTTAGATCTTTTTCTTCCCTTATCAATATTGCCATGAAATTGATAAATAAAGACCAACTCTTTATTTTTGTTTTTAACCCACGTAGATAATTCCCATCCATTAATCCATTTTGTGGACCAATAGCTGCCATTCTGATGGAAGCTGTCACTTCTTAACAATAGGCATTCTGTGACTATGTTGACTGCACTTTGGGTGAAGATCCTAACTGGTCTTAGATATACATAGGGAGAAATTTGCTCAGCCAGTGTCAGTCTTAAGCATGCGTATCAGAAGATCTTTCTAGAGCTGGGAATTTTCCCATGAAAGGGATTCAGTTAGGGAAGAGACACTTGTGCCAGAGTTTTACATTCTTCTTGAACACTGCTTAAGGAACTTAGATGCCATGTCCATTTGGATCTCTGTCTGCACAGAACTTTGTCATGCCAGCGCTTTGAAATGCATCTTGAAGAGAATTCACTAGCACAGAATGAAAGAGAGTGGAAGGGGTTGGTGGGGCTAACCAGGCCCAACCCCCCTGCCTAAACCAGGATACCTAGAGCCTCTTGCCCAGGATTCTATCTGGGTGTACTTTTAATGTCTTCAAAGATCCAGGCTCCACAATCTTTCTGGGCAGTCTGTGCCGTGGTTCAGTCACCCTGACAGTAAAGAAACATTTACTGATGTTCAAAGGCAATCTCCTGTATTTCAGTGTGTGCCCACTGCCTCTTGTCTTTTCCCTCAGCATCACTGAAAAGACACTGATTCCCTCCCCTTTGCACTATTGCTTCCATATGTATGTGTGATGCCATGTAGAGGTATGTCAAAAACCTCCCTGAAGCCCAGGCAGATAATATTCCCTTCATCTACCAGTCAAGTTGATTCATCAGAGGAGTTTAAAGTGATGTTCAGCATGAAATTCCCCTGAAAAATCATGCTAACTACATTATTTGGTCATCTGTCATGTGCCTGGCAAGGATTTAAAGGAAGAGCTGCTTCATCAACTTCCTGGGGATAAAAAAGAGGCTGGCTGGTTTGTACTATGGCGAGTCCTCTTAATTGCCTTTTTTGAAGATGGGTGTCATTTGCTAACATCCACTCTTTAGCTCCTCTTCTCATCTACACCTCGGCAAAAAGCTTTTCCACTATGTCTGGCTAGGAAAAACTGTGCCAGCACAGAAAACATCTCCCATCGTGTTCTAGAAGTTGCACGGATGTCTGCCAAGTGTTTGGCAGGAAGAAAAGAAAAGTTGTCCAAAACAGCTTCCAATCGAATGTTCCTGTGATTGGAAAAGTCAGGAGAGTGCAAAGGTACTGTTTTCTATCAGTTGGCAAGGTGCGCACACAATCCCAGTGTTGTACAGCTTGCTTCTTCACCTTCCCGAAGCTGCCGCTCTCGCCGGCTGCCGGAGCCCAAGAAGCGGCTTCTTCGCGCAAAGACGATTGTGCCGCTCACAGTGCTCTCCTTAGCGCGGCTTCTGCCGAAAGACGCCCGGCAGCGGCTCTTACCTCCGGAGAGCATCCTACCTTCGTCTTTAGCTCCTCTTCTCATCTACACCTCGGCAAAAAGCTTTTCCACTATGTCTGGCTAGGAAAAACTGTGCCAGCACAGAAAACATCTCCCATCGTGTTCTAGAAGTTGCACGGATGTCTGCCAAGTGTTTGGCAGGAAGAAAAGAAAAGTTGTCCAAAACAGCTTCCAATCGAATGTTCCTGTGATTGGAAAAGTCAGGAGAGTGCAAAGGTACTGTTTTCTATCAGTTGGCAAGGTGCGCACACAATCCCAGTGTTGTACAGCTTGCTTCTTCACCTTCCCGAAGCTGCCGCTCTCGCCGGCTGCCGGAGCCCAAGAAGCGGCTTCTTCGCGCAAAGACGATTGTGCCGCTCACAGTGCTCTCCTTAGCGCGGCTTCTGCCGAAAGACGCCCGGCAGCGGCTCTTACCTCCGGAGAGCATCCTACCTTCGTCTTTCGCGTCTTTTGTAGTCTACATCTTAGCAAAACGCTTTTCCACTATGTCTGGCTAGGAAAAACTGTGCCAGCACAGAAAACATCTCCCATCGTGTTCTAGAAGTTGCACGGATGTCTGCCAAGTGTTTGGCAGGAAGAAAAGAAAAGTTGTCCAAAACAGCTTCCAATCGAATGTTCCTGTGATTGGAAAAGTCAGGAGAGTGCAAAGGTACTGTTTTCTATCAGTTGGCAAGGTGCGCACACAATCCCAGTGTTGTACAGCTTGCTTCTTCACCTTCCCGAAGCTGCCGCTCTCGCCGGCTGCCGGAGCCCAAGAAGCGGCTTCTTCGCGCAAAGACGATTGTGCCGCTCACAGTGCTCTCCTTAGCGCGGCTTCTGCCGAAAGACGCCCGGCAGCGGCTCTTACCTCCGGAGAGCATCCTACCTTCGTCTTTCGCGTCTTTTGTAGTCTACATCTTAGCAAAACGCTTTTCCACTATGTCTGGCTAGGAAAAACTGTGCCAGCACAGAAAACATCTCCCATCGTGTTCTAGAAGTTGCACGGATGTCTGCCAAGTGTTTGGCAGGAAGAAAAGAAAAGTTGTCCAAAACAGCTTCCAATCGAATGTTCCTGTGATTGGAAAAGTCAGGAGAGTGCAAAGGTACTGTTTTCTATCAGTTGGCAAGGTGCGCACACAATCCCAGTGTTGTACAGCTTGCTTCTTCACCTTCCCGAAGCTGCCGCTCTCGCCGGCTGCCGGAGCCCAAGAAGCGGCTTCTTCGCGCAAAGACGATTGTGCCGCTCACAGGGCTCTCCTTAGCGCGGCTTCTGCCGAAAGACGCCCGGCAGCGGCTCTTACCTCCGGAGAGCATCCTACCTTCGTCTTTCGCGTCTTTTGTAGTCTACATCTTAGCAAAACGCTTTTCCACTATGTCTGGCTAGGAAAAACTGTGCCAGCACAGAAAACATCTCCCATCGTGTTCTAGAAGTTGCACGGATGTCTGCCAAGTGTTTGGCAGGAAGAAAAGAAAAGTTGTCCAAAACAGCTTCCAATCGAATGTTCCTGTGATTGGAAAAGTCAGGAGAGTGCAAAGGTACTGTTTTCTATCAGTTGGCAAGGTGCGCACACAATCCCAGTGTTGTACAGCTTGCTTCTTCACCTTCCCGAAGCTGCCGCTCTCGCCGGCTGCCGGAGCCCAAGAAGCGGCTTGTTCGCGCAAAGACGATTGTGCCGCTCACAGTGCTCTCCTTAGCGCGGCTTCTGCCGAAAGACGCCCGGCAGCGGCTCTTACCTCCGGAGAGCATCCTACCTTCGTCTTTCGCGTCTTTTGTAGTCTACATCTTAGCAAAACGCTTTTCCACTATGTCTGGCTAGGAAAAACTGTGCCAGCACAGAAAACATCTCCCATCGTGTTCTAGAAGTTGCACGGATGTCTGCCAAGTGTTTGGCAGGAAGAAAAGAAAAGTTGTCCAAAACAGCTTCCAATCGAATGTTCCTGTGATTGGAAAAGTCAGGAGAGTGCAAAGGTACTGTTTTCTATCAGTTGGCAAGGTGCGCACACAATCCCAGTGTTGTACAGCTTGCTTCTTCACCTTCCCGAAGCTGCCGCTCTCGCCGGCTGCCGGAGCCCAAGAAGCGGCTTCTTCGCGCAAAGACGATTGTGCCGCTCACAGTGCTCTCCTTAGCGCGGCTTCTGCCGAAAGACGCCCGGCAGCGGCTCTTACCTCCGGAGAGCATCCTACCTTCGTCTTTCGCGTCTTTTGTAGTCTACATCTTAGCAAAACGCTTTTCCACTATGTCTGGCTAGGAAAAACTGTGCCAGCACAGAAAACATCTCCCATCGTGTTCTAGAAGTTGCACGGATGTCTGCCAAGTGTTTGGCAGGAAGAAAAGAAAAGTTGTCCAAAACAGCTTCCAATCGAATGTTCCTGTGATTGGAAAAGTCAGGAGAGTGCAAAGGTACTGTTTTCTATCAGTTGGCAAGGTGCGCACACAATCCCAGTGTTGTACAGCTTGCTTCTTCACCTTCCCGAAGCTGCCACTCTCAGGAGGTAAGAGCCGCTGCCGGGCGTCTTTCGGCAGAAGCCGCGCTAAGGGGAGCACTGTGAGCGGCACAATCGTCTTTGCGCGAAGAAGCCGCTTCTTGGGCTCCGGCAGCCGGCGAGAGCGGCAGCTTCGGGAAGGTGAAGAAGCAAGCTGTACAACACTGGGATTGTGTGCGCACCTTGCCAACTGATAGAAAACAGTACCTTTGCACTCTCCTGACTTTTCCAATCACAGGAACATTCGATTGGAAGCTGTTTTGGACAACTTTTCTTTTCTTCCTGCCAAACACTTGGCAGACATCCGTGCAACTTCTAGAACACGATGGGAGATGTTTTCTGTGCTGGCACAGTTTTTCCTAGCCAGACATAGTGGAAAAGCTTTTTGCCGAGGTGTAGACTACATAAGACGCGAAAGACGAAGGTAGGATGCTCTCCGGAGGTAAGAGCCGCTGCCGGGCGTCTTTCGGCAGAAGCCGCGCTAAGGAGAGCACTGTGAGCGGCACAATCGTCTTTGCGCGAAGAAGCCGCTTCTTGGGCTCCGGCAGCCGGCGAGAGCGGCAGCTTCGGGAAGGTGAAGAAGCAAGCTGTACAACACTGGGATTGTGTGCGCACCTTGCCAACTGATAGAAAACAGTACCTTTGCACTCTCCTGACTTTTCCAATCACAGGAACATTCGATTGGAAGCTGTTTTGGACAACTTTTCTTTTCTTCCTGCCAAACACTTGGCAGACATCCGTGCAACTTCTAGAACACGATGGGAGATGTTTTCTGTGCTGGCACAGTTTTTCCTAGCCAGACATAGTGGAAAAGCGTTTTGCTAAGATGTAGACTACAAAAGACGCGAAAGACGAAGGTAGGATGCTCTCCGGAGGTAAGAGCCGCTGCCGGGCGTCTTTCGGCAGAAGCCGCGCTAAGGAGAGCACTGTGAGCGGCACAATCGTCTTTGCGCGAAGAAGCCGCTTCTTGGGCTCCGGCAGCCGGCGAGAGCGGCAGCTTCGGGAAGGTGAAGAAGCAAGCTGTACAACACTGGGATTGTGTGCGCACCTTGCCAACTGATAGAAAACAGTACCTTTGCACTCTCCTGACTTTTCCAATCACAGGAACATTCGATTGGAAGCTGTTTTGGACAACTTTTCTTTTCTTCCTGCCAAACACTTGGCAGACATCCGTGCAACTTCTAGAACACGATGGGAGATGTTTTCTGTGCTGGCACAGTTTTTCCTAGCCAGACATAGTGGAAAAGCGTTTTGCTAAGATGTAGACTACAAAAGACGCGAAAGACGAAGGTAGGATGCTCTCCGGAGGTAAGAGCCGCTGCCGGGCGTCTTTCGGCAGAAGCCGCGCTAAGGAGAGCACTGTGAGCGGCACAATCGTCTTTGCGCGAAGAAGCCGCTTCTTGGGCTCCGGCAGCCGGCGAGAGCGGCAGCTTCGGGAAGGTGAAGAAGCAAGCTGTACAACACTGGGATTGTGTGCGCACCTTGCCAACTGATAGAAAACAGTACCTTTGCACTCTCCTGACTTTTCCAATCACAGGAACATTCGATTGGAAGCTGTTTTGGACAACTTTTCTTTTCTTCCTGCCAAACACTTGGCAGACATCCGTGCAACTTCTAGAACACGATGGGAGATGTTTTCTGTGCTGGCACAGTTTTTCCTAGCCAGACATAGTGGAAAAGCGTTTTGCTAAGATGTAGACTACAAAAGACGCGAAAGACGAAGGTAGGATGCTCTCCGGAGGTAAGAGCCGCTGCCGGGCGTCTTTCGGCAGAAGCCGCGCTAAGGAGAGCACTGTGAGCGGCACAATCGTCTTTGCGCGAAGAAGCCGCTTCTTGGGCTCCGGCAGCCGGCGAGAGCGGCAGCTTCGGGAAGGTGAAGAAGCAAGCTGTACAACACTGGGATTGTGTGCGCACCTTGCCAACTGATAGAAAACAGTACCTTTGCACTCTCCTGACTTTTCCAATCACAGGAACATTCGATTGGAAGCTGTTTTGGACAACTTTTCTTTTCTTCCTGCCAAACACTTGGCAGACATCCGTGCAACTTCTAGAACACGATGGGAGATGTTTTCTGTGCTGGCACAGTTTTTCCTAGCCAGACATAGTGGAAAAGCTTTTTGCCGAGGTGTAGATGAGAAGAGGAGCTAAAGACGAAGGTAGGATGCTCTCCGGAGGTAAGAGCCGCTGCCGGGCGTCTTTCGGCAGAAGCCGCGCTAAGGAGAGCACTGTGAGCGGCACAATCGTCTTTGCGCGAAGAAGCCGCTTCTTGGGCTCCGGCAGCCGGCGAGAGCGGCAGCTTCGGGAAGGTGAAGAAGCAAGCTGTACAACACTGGGATTGTGTGCGCACCTTGCCAACTGATAGAAAACAGTACCTTTGCACTCTCCTGACTTTTCCAATCACAGGAACATTCGATTGGAAGCTGTTTTGGACAACTTTTCTTTTCTTCCTGCCAAACACTTGGCAGACATCCGTGCAACTTCTAGAACACGATGGGAGATGTTTTCTGTGCTGGCACAGTTTTTCCTAGCCAGACATAGTGGAAAAGCGTTTTGCTAAGATGTAGACTACAAAAGACGCGAAAGACGAAGGTAGGATGCTCTCCGGAGGTAAGAGCCGCTGCCGGGCGTCTTTCGGCAGAAGCCGCGCTAAGGAGAGCACTGTGAGCGGCACAATCGTCTTTGCGCGAAGAAGCCGCTTCTTGGGCTCCGGCAGCCGGCGAGAGCGGCAGCTTCGGGAAGGTGAAGAAGCAAGCTGTACAACACTGGGATTGTGTGCGCACCTTGCCAACTGATAGAAAACAGTACCTTTGCACTCTCCTGACTTTTCCAATCACAGGAACATTCGATTGGAAGCTGTTTTGGACAACTTTTCTTTTCTTCCTGCCAAACACTTGGCAGACATCCGTGCAACTTCTAGAACACGATGGGAGATGTTTTCTGTGCTGGCACAGTTTTTCCTAGCCAGACATAGTGGAAAAGCGTTTTGCTAAGATGTAGACTACAAAAGACGCGAAAGACGAAGGTAGGATGCTCTCCGGAGGTAAGAGCCGCTGCCGGGCGTCTTTCGGCAGAAGCCGCGCTAAGGAGAGCACTGTGAGCGGCACAATCGTCTTTGCGCGAAGAAGCCGCTTCTTGGGCTCCGGCAGCCGGCGAGAGCGGCAGCTTCGGGAAGGTGAAGAAGCAAGCTGTACAACACTGGGATTGTGTGCGCACCTTGCCAACTGATAGAAAACAGTACCTTTGCACTCTCCTGACTTTTCCAATCACAGGAACATTCGATTGGAAGCTGTTTTGGACAACTTTTCTTTTCTTCCTGCCAAACACTTGGCAGACATCCGTGCAACTTCTAGAACACGATGGGAGATGTTTTCTGTGCTGGCACAGTTTTTCCTAGCCAGACATAGTGGAAAAGCGTTTTGCTAAGATGTAGACTACAAAAGACGCGAAAGACGAAGGTAGGATGCTCTCCGGAGGTAAGAGCCGCTGCCGGGCGTCTTTCGGCAGAAGCCGCGCTAAGGAGAGCACTGTGAGCGGCACAATCGTCTTTGCGCGAAGAAGCCGCTTCTTGGGCTCCGGCAGCCGGCGAGAGCGGCAGCTTCGGGAAGGTGAAGAAGCAAGCTGTACAACACTGGGATTGTGTGCGCACCTTGCCAACTGATAGAAAACAGTACCTTTGCACTCTCCTGACTTTTCCAATCACAGGAACATTCGATTGGAAGCTGTTTTGGACAACTTTTCTTTTCTTCCTGCCAAACACTTGGCAGACATCCGTGCAACTTCTAGAACACGATGGGAGATGTTTTCTGTGCTGGCACAGTTTTTCCTAGCCAGACATAGTGGAAAAGCTTTTTGCCGAGGTGTAGATGAGAAGAGGAGCTAAAGAGTGGATGTTAGCAAATGACACCCATCTTCAAAAAAGGCAATTAAGAGGACTCGCCATAGTACAAACCAGCCAGCCTCTTTTTTATCCCCAGGAAGTTGATGAAGCAGCTCTTCCTGGAAATCCTTGCCAGGCACATGACAGATGACCAAATAATGTAGTTAGCATGATTTTTCAGGGGAATTTCATGCTGAACATCACTTTAAACTCCTCTGATGAATCAACTTGACTGGTAGATGAAGGGAATATTATCTGCCTGGGCTTCAGGGAGGTTTTTGACATACCTCTACATGGCATCACACATACATATGGAAGCAATAGTGCAAAGGGGAGGGAATCAGTGTCTTTTCAGTGATGCTGAGGGAAAAGACAAGAGGCAGTGGGCACACACTGAAATACAGGAGATTGCCTTTGAACATCAGTAAATGTTTCTTTACTGTCAGGGTGACTGAACCACGGCACAGACTGCCCAGAAAGATTGTGGAGCCTGGATCTTTGAAGACATTAAAAGTACACCCAGATAGAATCCTGGGCAAGAGGCTCTAGGTATCCTGGTTTAGGCAGGGGGGTTGGGCCTGGTTAGCCCCACCAACCCCTTCCACTCTCTTTCATTCTGTGCTAGTGAATTCTCTTCAAGATGCATTTCAAAGCGCTGGCATGACAAAGTTCTGTGCAGACAGAGATCCAAATGGACATGGCATCTAAGTTCCTTAAGCAGTGTTCAAGAAGAATGTAAAACTCTGGCACAAGTGTCTCTTCCCTAACTGAATCCCTTTCATGGGAAAATTCCCAGCTCTAGAAAGATCTTCTGATACGCATGCTTAAGACTGACACTGGCTGAGCAAATTTCTCCCTATGTATATCTAAGACCAGTTAGGATCTTCACCCAAAGTGCAGTCAACATAGTCACAGAATGCCTATTGTTAAGAAGTGACAGCTTCCATCAGAATGGCAGCTATTGGTCCACAAAATGGATTAATGGATGGGAATTATCTACGTGGGTTAAAAACAAAAATAAAGAGTTGGTCTTTATTTATCAATTTCATGGCAATATTGATAAGGGAAGAAAAAGATCTAAGTCCTTGACTTTCTGGACTCGAGGAAAGATTTTAAAAATTCCTTGTAAAAATGTATGATCACAATCAGACTATTGAAACCATTTTAGTTGGGAACAAAGTTCCAAAATTGTCTAGATAGTGGCAAAGAAGCCAAGAAAATAGGAAAGAAACAAAAAGAGAGCAAAAGAGTCAGCTTCAGTGTACAAGCTCGTTCTAGAAGTAGTCTGCTGGGAAAAGGAACCCCCAGCTAAATTTCCAATGTATTCCTGCGCTTGATTCAGTAACTGGTCAATGTAAAAACCAATCCTTTTGTACAACTTCTTCCAGCAACAAAAACTCCAACAGGTTGACACTACCATCATGCCTGTTCCAGACATATTTAAAAGAGAAATGATGATTTTCTTGAAAACCTACTTACATAAAAGTTGCAAGATGGTGGAGGGATTCCCACATCCTCCTTCCTCCATCTGGCTTGAAAGTATATTTGATAAAATATGCAACAAAGCACATGATTTATAAGGGAGAGTCAAATGGATGATTTGGGAATCGATCTCTTGTTGATAGTAAACTTCATATCCACTCGGTGTGACCTTTTTAAAACAAAATGTGGAGCTGAGGCATGAATCTGCCACAACAATTGTAAAGCAAACATACACACTCCCCTTCATATGCCCCCCCCTCCACACACACCTAGGCACACACAGAGATCAGCATAGCAGATCATGAACACCTTGGAAAAGACTGAAATGCTAAATGCCTCTCTTGATGGGCAAAAGAGCTGGTGCAGTAATTCAAATGCCTGGTACAAAAATTCTGTTTAATATTTAGCTCCTATTTAAAACACAGCTTTTCATTTCATTCTATTTACAGAATATTTTCATTTCATTTGTTTCTTTAAAATTACTTAGTTCTCACCTGTTGTATGTCTAGGAATATTTTCTTCCAAAAATAGAAAAAAATAGATGATATCTTTTCAGCAGAAAACATTGGTTGATACAATTTTAAACCATCATGATATGGAAGAATTCTTCTGTCCCTCTCGAAGGTGGAAGAAGCATTTGGATCACAGATCATCTACAATGAAATACTTGACATGTTTAAGATGCTTTCAATCAATTTTGATCGTCAATTGCTTATTTGTTGTAAACAGTAATTTTTCAGTGAAGGGAAAGTGTGTGTGGTATATCTACATGATATGTTCAAAGGCAGTTCCTACTAATGGCCAGGCTGAATTCCAGTAAATAATGTCCCGAATGATATTTTGCCGCCTTCTTTGGCACTTCATGAAATCTTACCCCGATGAAGTGCTGAAACACAGAGATTTTCTCTTAGAGAGTGTCTCATGTTGTAACCTATCCCATGGATTTTATGCTGTAATTCTTATCTCTTTTAAAATTTACTATCTTCTGTACAGTTTTCATGAAACTTTCTGTTACAGTAGTGAATAGCACAGATAAATGTCATTTTGTACAACTTTGAATTTACCCCAAGAGCTGAGAGAAAACTTGATCCTATACTTCAATCCGAGTTTCTTCTATAGTCCGACTTTGTTTCTCTACCATCAAGTTTCTCCTTTGTTGCTGCTCCAAGCCCCGTCCAAGGTGACCTTGAATACTTTCAGGGATGGGACACCCACAACTTCTCTGGGCAACCTGTTCCAGTGTTCCAGCACTCCCACAGTAAAAAAGGCCTTCCTTTCATCTAATATGTGTAGGAAATCATAAATCTAGGCATAGAAGCTTGGAGTGCAAATTTGAAATTCTTTGGATTTGAAGCACATTTTATATGAATACTGACTTACAGATGACTAAAAGATGTTGATGGGCATTTGAGCTGACAAGTTTTGAAAAAGTGCACGGAAATTAAAATTGAAACCACTAAAATTAAAAACTCCTTGCCATTTTCTTTTTCCTCTCCTATTCAAAATTGCATATGTCAGATATCAGTGCTTCATGCAAACCTCTCAGATGCTCTCAGAGAAAAAGCTTTTCTTTCAGACTAAGTTGCGGTTGACGTAGAACACTAGCAGGAGTGAAAGATTTTCTGGGCATTGGGGCAGCACGTTCTCCTTGGATTTGTGTGCAGAATGCATTTTATCCAAACTGGAAAATAGATCCCAGCTCTGTTCTATTCATCATTCTTACTTCATCAGGCCAGAAGATTCTGTGAAAAGTAGCCTGTGGACCTTGAAGACAGCGCATGTGAACCAGATGAGAGGTGATAGAGAAGTTGAGGGAGAGAAGAAAGAGCATGAGGCTGAAACCAGAAAGTATTTCTCCACGTGATCATGGAAGATTGCAGGAGCCACTTGGTACTATCAAACCAGCCCAACTTGGCACTGGTGCCACCTTGGGTCTGGGAGCCATGTTGCATATCGTGCATTTTAAGGAGCCAGCTGGCCACACCCAGCCATATGCCCCCAAACACAAACCAAGGCCCTTTTCTCTGGCAAACAATACTCAGCTGCCCTGCTTCTGGATGGCAGATTGCAGGAACCACTTGGTACTATCAAACCAGCCCAACTTGGCACTGGTGCCACCATGGGTCTGGGAACAATCCTGCGTATCGTACATATTCAGGAACCAGCCGAACACTCCCAGCCACAGGCCCCCAAACACAAACAACGGCCCATTTCCCTGGCAAACAAAACTCAGCTGCCCCGCTTCTGGATGGCAGATTGCAGGAGCTACTTAGTACTATCAAATCAGCCCGACTTGGCACAGGTGCCACCTTGGATCTGGGAACCATCCTGTGTATCGTGGATTTTCAGGGGCCAGCCAGCCACTCTCAGCCATATGCCCCCAAAAACAAACCACGGACCTTTTCTCTGGCAAACAAAACTCAACTGCCCCTCTTCTGGATGGCAAATTTTAGGACGCACTTTGTACTACGAAAACCGCCCGACGTGGCACTGGTGCCACCTTGTGTCAGGGAACCATCCTGCATATCGAGCTTTTTAAGGAGCCAGCCGGCCAGGCCCAGCCATATACCCCCAAAAACAAACCACGGACCATTTCTCATGGAAACAAAAATCCGCTGCCCCGCGTCTGGATGGCAGATTGCAGGAGCCACTTTGCACCATCAAACCAGCCTGACTTGGCACTGGTGCCACCTTGGGTCTGGGAACAATCCTGCGTATCGTACATATTCAGGAACCAGCCGAACACTCCCAGCCACAGGCCCCCAAACACAAACAACGGCCCATTTCCCTGGCAAACAAAACTCAGCTGCCCCGCTTCTGGATGGCAGTTTGCAGGAGCCACTTGGGACTATCAAACCAGCCCGACTTGGCACTGGTGCCACCTTGGGTCTGGGAACCATCCTGCGTATGGTGGATTCTAAGGAGCCAGCCGGCCACTCCCAGCCACAGGCCCCCAACAAAAACCACGGCCCTTTTTTCTGGCAAACAAAACTTAGCTGCCTCACTTCTGGATGGCAGATTGCAGGAGCCACTTGGTGTAATCAAACCAGCCCGACTTGGCACTGGTGCCACCTTGGGTCTGGGAACCATCCTGCGTATCGTGGATTCTAAGGAGCCAGCCGGCCACTCCCAGCCACAGGCCCCCAAACAAAATCAACGGCGCTGTTCCCTGGAAAACAAAACACGCCTGCCAACTTTTTGATGGAGTTTGCAGGAGCCACTTGGTACTATCAAACCAGCCCGACTTGGCACTGGTGCCACCTTGGGTCTGGGAAACATCCTGCGTATCGTGGATTCTTAGGAGCCAGCCGGCCACTCCTAGCCACAGGCCCCCAGACAAAAACCTAGGCCTATTTCTCTGGCAAACAAAAGTAAGCTGCCCCGCTTCTGGATGGCAGATTGCAGGAGACACTTGGTACTATCAAACCAGCCCAACTTGGCACTGGTGCCACCTTGGATCTGGGAACCATGCTGTGTATCGTGGATATTCAGGGGCCAGCCGGCCACTCTCAGCCATATGTCCCCAAACAGAAACCTCGGCCCGTTTCTCTGGCAAACAAAACTCAACTGCCCCTCTTCTGGATGGCAAATTGCAGGATGAACTTGATACTAAAACCGCAGGCCGACTTGGTAGTGGTGACACCTTGGACCTGGAAACCATCATGCGTATCGAGCATTTTAAGGAGCCAGCCGGCCACTCCCAGCAATATGCCCCCAAAAACAATCCACGGAATTTTTCTCTGGCAAACAAAAATCAGCTGCCCCGCTTCTGGATGGCAGATTGCAGGAGCCACTTTGCACCATCAAACCAGCCCGACTTGGCACTGGTGCCACCTTGCATCTGGGAACCATGCTGCCTAGCGTGGATTTTCAGGAGCCAGCCGGCCACTCTCAGCCATAGGCCCCCAAACAAAACCCACGGCCCGTTTCCCTGGCAAACAAAATTAAGCTGCCCCGCTTCTGGATGGCAGATTGCAGGACGCACTTGGTAGTATCAAACCAGCCCGACTTGGCACTGGTGCCACCTTGGGTCTGGGAACCATCCTGCGTATTGTGGGTTCAAAGGAGCCAGCCGGCCACTCCCAGCCACAGGCCCCCAAATACAAACAATGGCGCTTTTCCCTGGAAAACAAAACTCGCCTGACAACTTTTTGATGGCAGATTGCAGGAGCCACTTGGTACTATCAAACCAGCCCAACTTGGCACTGGTGCCACCATGGGTCTGGTCACCATCCTGCCTATCGTAGCTTTTCAGGAGCCAGCCGGTCACTCCCAGCCATAGGTCCCCAGTCACAAACCTCGGCCCGTTTCCCTGGCAAACAAAAGTAAGCTGCCCCGCTTCTGGATGGCAGATTGCAGGAGCCACTTGGTACTATCAAACCAGCCCAACTTGGCACTGGTGCCACCTCTGGTCTGGGAACCATGCTGCGTAACACAGATTCTAAGGCGCCAGTCGGCCACTCCCAGCCACAAGCCCCCAAACACAAACAACGGCGCTATTCTCTGGCAAACAAAACTCCACTGCCCCTCTTCTGGATGGCAAATTGCAGGACGCACTTGGTACTATAAAAACAGCCCTACTTGGCACTGGTGCCACCTTGGGTCTGGGAACCATCCTGCGTATCGATCTTTTTAATGAGACAGCCGGCCACTCCCAGCCATATGCCCCCAAACACAACCCACGGCCCTTTTCTCTGGCAAACAAAACTCAACTGCACCGCTTCTGGATGGCAGATTGCAGGAGCCACTTGGTACTATCAAACCAGCCCGACTTGGCACTGGTGCCACCTTGGGTCTGGGAACCATCCTGCGTATGGTGGATTCTAAGGAGCCAGCCGGCCACTCCCAGCCACAGGCCCCCAACAAAAACCACGGCCCTTTTTTCTGGCAAACAAAACTTAGCTGCCTCACTTCTGGATGGCAGATTGCAGGAGCCACTTGGTGTAATCAAACCAGCCCGACTTGGCACTGGTGCCACCTTGGGTCTGGGAACCATCCTGCGTATCGTGGATTCTAAGGAGCCAGCCGGCCACTCCCAGCCACAGGCCCCCAAACAAAATCAACGGCGCTGTTCCCTGGAAAACAAAACACGCCTGCCAACTTTTTGATGGAGTTTGCAGGAGCCACTTGGTACTATCAAACCAGCCCGACTTGGCACTGGTGCCACCTTGGGTCTGGGAAACATCCTGCGTATCGTGGATTCTTAGGAGCCAGCCGGCCACTCCTAGCCACAGGCCCCCAGACAAAAACCTAGGCCTATTTCTCTGGCAAACAAAAGTAAGCTGCCCCGCTTCTGGATGGCAGATTGCAGGAGACACTTGGTACTATCAAACCAGCCCAACTTGGCACTGGTGCCACCTTGGATCTGGGAACCATGCTGTGTATCGTGGATATTCAGGGGCCAGCCGGCCACTCTCAGCCATATGTCCCCAAACAGAAACCTCGGCCCGTTTCTCTGGCAAACAAAACTCAACTGCCCCTCTTCTGGATGGCAAATTGCAGGATGAACTTGATACTAAAACCGCAGGCCGACTTGGTAGTGGTGACACCTTGGACCTGGGAACCATCATGCGTATCGAGCATTTTAAGGAGCCAGCCGGCCACTCCCAGCAATATGCCCCCAAAAACAATCCACGGAATTTTTCTCTGGCAAACAAAAATCAGCTGCCCCGCTTCTGGATGGCAGATTGCAGGAGCCACTTTGCACCATCAAACCAGCCCGACTTGGCACTGGTGCCACCTTGCATCTGGGAACCATGCTGCCTAGCGTGGATTTTCAGGAGCCAGCCGGCCACTCTCAGCCATATGCCCCCAAAAACAAACCACGGACCTTTTCTCTGGCAAACAAAACTCAACTGCCCCTCTTCTGGATGGCAAATTTTAGGACGCACTTTGTACTACGAAAACCGCCCGACGTGGCACTGGTGCCACCTTGTGTCAGGGAACCATCCTGCATATCGAGCTTTTTAAGGAGCCAGCCGGCCAGGCCCAGCCATATACCCCCAAAAACAAACCACGGACCATTTCTCATGGAAACAAAAATCCGCTGCCCCGCGTCTGGATGGCAGATTGCAGGAGCCACTTTGCACCATCAAACCAGCCCGACTTGGCACTGGTGCCACCTTGGGTCTGGGAACAATCCTGCGTATCGTACATATTCAGGAACCAGCCGAACACTCCCAGCCACAGGCCCCCAAACACAAACAACGGCCCATTTCCCTGGCAAACAAAACTCAGCTGCCCCGCTTCCGGATGGCAGTTTGCAGGAGCCACTTGGGACTATCAAACCAGCCCGACTTGGCACTGGTGCCACCTTGGGTCTGGGAACCATCCTGCGTATGGTGGATTCTAAGGAGCCAGCTGGCCACTCCCAGCCACAGGCCCCCAACAAAAACCACGGCCCTTTTTTCTGGCAAACAAAACTTAGCTGCCTCACTTCTGGATGGCAGATTGCAGGAGCCACTTGGTGTAATCAAACCAGCCCGACTTGGCACTGGTGCCACCTTGGGTCTGGGAACCATCCTGCGTATCGTGGATTCTAAGGAGCCAGCCGGCCACTCCCAGCCACAGGCCCCCAAACAAAATCAACGGCGCTGTTCCCTGGAAAACAAAACACGCCTGCCAACTTTTTGATGGAGTTTGCAGGAGCCACTTGGTACTATCAAACCAGCCCGACTTGGCACTGGTGCCACCTTGGGTCTGGGAAACATCCTGCGTATCGTGGATTCTTAGGAGCCAGCCGGCCACTCCTAGCCACAGGCCCCCAGACAAAAACCTAGGCCTATTTCTCTGGCAAACAAAAGTAAGCTGCCCCGCTTCTGGATGGCAGATTGCAGGAGACACTTGGTACTATCAAACCAGCCCAACTTGGCACTGGTGCCACCTTGGATCTGGGAACCATGCTGTGTATCGTGGATATTCAGGGGCCAGCCGGCCACTCTCAGCCATATGTCCCCAAACAGAAACCTCGGCCCGTTTCTCTGGCAAACAAAACTCAACTGCCCCTCTTCTGGATGGCAAATTGCAGGATGAACTTGATACTAAAACCGCAGGCCGACTTGGTAGTGGTGACACCTTGGACCTGGGAACCATCATGCGTATCGAGCATTTTAAGGAGCCAGCCGGCCACTCCCAGCAATATGCCCCCAAAAACAATCCACGGAATTTTTCTCTGGCAAACAAAAATCAGCTGCCCCGCTTCTGGATGGCAGATTGCAGGAGCCACTTTGCACCATCAAACCAGCCCGACTTGGCACTGGTGCCACCTTGCATCTGGGAACCATCCCGCGTATCGTGGATTTTCAGGAGCCAGCCGGCCACTCTCAGCCATAGGCCCCCAAACAAAACCCACGGCCCGTTTCCCTGGCAAACAAAATTAAGCTGCCCCGCTTCTGGATGGCAGATTGCAGGACGCACTTGGTAGTATCAAACCAGCCCGACTTGGCACTGGTGCCACCTTGGGTCTGGGAACCATCCTGCGTATTGTGGGTTCAAAGGAGCCAGCCGGCCACTCCCAGCCACAGGCCCCCAAATACAAACAACGGCGCTTTTCCCTGGAAAACAAAACTCGCCTGACAACTTTTTGATGGCAGATTGCAGGAGCCACTTGGTACTATCAAACCAGCCCAACTTGGCACTGGTGCCACCATGGGTCTGGTCACCATCCTGCCTATCGTAGCTTTTCAGGAGCCAGCCGGTCACTCCCAGCCATAGGTCCCCAGTCACAAACCTCGGCCCGTTTCCCTGGCAAACAAAAGTAAGCTGCCCCGCTTCTGGATGGCAGATTGCAGGAGCCACTTGGTACTATCATACCAGCCCAACTTGGCACTGGTGCCACCTCTGGTCTGGGAACCATGCTGCGTAACACAGATTCTAAGGCGCCAGTCGGCCACTCCCAGCCACAAGCCCCCAAACACAAACAACGGCGCTATTCTCTGGCAAACAAAACTCCACTGCCCCTCTTCTGGATGGCAAATTGCAGGACGCACTTGGTACTATAAAAACAGCCCTACTTGGCACTGGTGCCACCTTGGGTCTGGGAACCATCCTGCGTATCGATCTTTTTAATGAGACAGCCGGCCACTCCCAGCCATATGCCCCCAAACACAACCCACGGCCCTTTTCTCTGGCAAACAAAACTCAACTGCACCGCTTCTGGATGGCAGATTGCAGGAGCCACTTGGTACTATCAAACCAGCCCGACTTGGCACTGGTGCCACCTTGGGTCTGGGAACCATCCTGCGTATGGTGGATTCTAAGGAGCCAGCCGGCCACTCCCAGCCACAGGCCCCCAACAAAAACCACGGCCCTTTTTTCTGGCAAACAAAACTTAGCTGCCTCACTTCTGGATGGCAGATTGCAGGAGCCACTTGGTGTAATCAAACCAGCCCGACTTGGCACTGGTGCCACCTTGGGTCTGGGAACCATCCTGCGTATCGTGGATTCTAAGCAGCCAGCCGGCCACTCCCAGCCACAGGCCCCCAAACAAAATCAACGGCGCTGTTCCCCGGAAAACAAAACACGCCTGCCAACTTTTTGATGGAGTTTGCAGGAGCCACTTGGTACTATCAAACCAGCCCGACTTGGCACTGGTGCCACCTTGGGTCTGGGAAACATCCTGCGTATCGTGGATTCTTAGGAGCCAGCCGGCCACTCCTAGCCACAGGCCCCCAGACAAAAACCTAGGCCTATTTCTCTGGCAAACAAAAGTAAGCTGCCCCGCTTCTGGATGGCAGATTGCAGGAGACACTTGGTACTATCAAACCAGCCCAACTTGGCACTGGTGCCACCTTGGATCTGGGAACCATGCTGTGTATCGTGGATATTCAGGGGCCAGCCGGCCACTCTCAGCCATATGTCCCCAAACAGAAACCTCGGCCCGTTTCTCTGGCAAACAAAACTCAACTGCCCCTCTTCTGGATGGCAAATTGCAGGATGAACTTGATACTAAAACCGCAGGCCGACTTGGTAGTGGTGACACCTTGGACCTGGGAACCATCATGTGTATCGAGCGTTTTAAGGAGCCAGCCGGCCACTCCAAGCAATATGCCCCCAAAAACAATCCACGGAATTTTTCTCTGGCAAACAAAAATCAGCTGCCCCGCTTCTGGATGGCAGATTGCAGGAGCCACTTTGCACCATCAAACCAGCCCGACTTGGCACTGGTGCCACCTTGCATCTGGGAACCATGCTGCCTAGCGTGGATTTTCAGGAGCCAGCCGGCCACTGTCAGCCATATGCCCCCAAAAACAAACCACGGACCTTTTCTCTGGCAAACAAAACTCAACTGCCCCTCTTCTGGATGGCAAATTTTAGGACGCACTTTGTACTACGAAAACCGCCCGACGTGGCACTGGTGCCACCTTGTGTCAGGGAACCATCCTGCATATCGAGCTTTTTAAGGAGCCAGCCGGCCACGCCCAGCCATATACCCCCAAAAACAAACCACGGACCATTTCTCATGGAAACAAAAATCCGCTGCCCCGCGTCTGGATGGCAGATTGCAGGAGCCACTTTGCACCATCAAACCAGCCCGACTTGGCACTGGTGCCACCTTGGGTCTGGGAACAATCATGCGTATCGTACATATTCAGGAACCAGCCGAACACTCCCAGCCACAGGCCCCCAAACACAAACAACGGCCCATTTCCCTGGCAAACAAAACTCAGCTGCCCCGCTTCCGGATGGCAGTTTGCAGGAGCCACTTGGGACTATCAAACCAGCCCGACTTGGCACTGGTGCCACCTTGGGTCTGGGAACCATCCTGCGTATGGTGGATTCTAAGGAGCCAGCCGGCCACTCCCAGCCACAGGCCCCCAACAAAAACCACGGCCCTTTTTTCTGGCAAACAAAACTTAGCTGCCTCACTTCTGGATGGCAGATTGCAGGAGCCACTTGGTGTAATCAAACCAGCCCGACTTGGCACTGGTGCCACCTTGGGTCTGGGAACCATCCTGCGTATCGTGGATTCTAAGGAGCCAGCCGGCCACTCCCAGCCACAGGCCCCCAAACAAAATCAACGGCGCTGTTCCCTGGAAAACAAAACACGCCTGCCAACTTTTTGATGGAGTTTGCAGGAGCCACTTGGTACTATCAAACCAGCCCGACTTGGCACTGGTGCCACCTTGGGTCTGGGAAACATCCTGCGTATCGTGGATTCTTAGGAGCCAGCCGGCCACTCCTAGCCACAGGCCCCCAGACAAAAACCTAGGCCTATTTCTCTGGCAAACAAAAGTAAGCTGCCCCGCTTCTGGATGGCAGATTGCAGGAGACACTTGGTACTATCAAACCAGCCCAACTTGGCACTGGTGCCACCTTGGATCTGGGAACCATGCTGTGTATCGTGGATATTCAGGGGCCAGCCGGCCACTCTCAGCCATATGTCCCCAAACAGAAACCTCGGCCCGTTTCTCTGGCAAACAAAACTCAACTGCCCCTCTTCTGGATGGCAAATTGCAGGATGAACTTGATACTAAAACCGCAGGCCGACTTGGTAGTGGTGACACCTTGGACCTGGGAACCATCATGCGTATCGAGCATTTTAAGGAGCCAGCCGGCCACTCCCAGCAATATGCCCCCAAAAACAATCCACGGAATTTTTCTCTGGCAAACAAAAATCAGCTGCCCCGCTTCTGGATGGCAGATTGCAGGAGCCACTTTGCACCATCAAACCAGCCCGACTTGGCACTGGTGCCACCTTGCATCTGGGAACCATCCCGCGTATCGTGGATTTTCAGGAGCCAGCCGGCCACTCTCAGCCATAGGCCCCCAAACAAAACCCACGGCCCGTTTCCCTGGCAAACAAAATTAAGCTGCCCCGCTTCTGGATGGCAGATTGCAGGACGCACTTGGTAGTATCAAACCAGCCCGACTTGGCACTGGTGCCACCTTGGGTCTGGGAACCATCCTGCGTATTGTGGGTTCAAAGGAGCCAGCCGGCCACTCCCAGCCACAGGCCCCCAAATACAAACAACGGCGCTTTTCCCTGGAAAACAAAACTCGCCTGACAACTTTTTGATGGCAGATTGCAGGAGCCACTTGGTACTATCAAACCAGCCCAACTTGGCACTGGTGCCACCATGGGTCTGGTCACCATCCTGCCTATCGTAGCTTTTCAGGAGCCAGCCGGTCACTCCCAGCCATAGGTCCCCAGTCACAAACCTCGGCCCGTTTCCCTGGCAAACAAAAGTAAGCTGCCCCGCTTCTGGATGGCAGATTGCAGGAGCCACTTGGTACTATCAAACCAGCCCAACTTGGCACTGGTGCCACCTCTGGTCTGGGAACCATGCTGCGTAACACAGATTCTAAGGCGCCAGTCGGCCACTCCCAGCCACAAGCCCCCAAACACAAACAACGGCGCTATTCTCTGGCAAACAAAACTCCACTGCCCCTCTTCTGGATGGCAAATTGCAGGACGCACTTGGTACTATAAAAACAGCCCGACTTGGCACTGGTGCCACCTTGGGTCTGGGAACCATCCTGCGTATCGATCTTTTTAATGAGACAGCCGGCCACTCCCAGCCATATGCCCCCAAACACAACCCACGGCCCTTTTCTCTGGCAAACAAAACTCAACTGCACCGCTTCTGGATGGCAGATTGCAGGAGCCACTTGGTACTATCAAACCAGCCCGACTTGGCACTGGTGCCACCTTGGGTCTGGGAACCATCCTGCGTATGGTGGATTCTAAGGAGCCAGCCGGCCACTCCCAGCCACAGGCCCCCAACAAAAACCACGGCCCTTTTTTCTGGCAAACAAAACTTAGCTGCCTCACTTCTGGATGGCAGATTGCAGGAGCCACTTGGTGTAATCAAACCAGCCCGACTTGGCACTGGTGCCACCTTGGGTCTGGGAACCATCCTGCGTATCGTGGATTCTAAGGAGCCAGCCGGCCACTCCCAGCCACAGGCCCCCAAACAAAATCAACGGCGCTGTTCCCCGGAAAACAAAACACGCCTGCCAACTTTTTGATGGAGTTTGCAGGAGCCACTTGGTACTATCAAACCAGCCCGACTTGGCACTGGTGCCACCTTGGGTCTGGGAAACATCCTGCGTATCGTGGATTCTTAGGAGCCAGCCGGCCACTCCTAGCCACAGGCCCCCAGACAAAAACCTAGGCCTATTTCTCTGGCAAACAAAAGTAAGCTGCCCCGCTTCTGGATGGCAGATTGCAGGAGACACTTGGTACTATCAAACCAGCCCAACTTGGCACTGGTGCCACCTTGGATCTGGGAACCATGCTGTGTATCGTGGATATTCAGGGGCCAGCCGGCCACTCTCAGCCATATGTCCCCAAACAGAAACCTCGGCCCGTTTCTCTGGCAAACAAAACTCAACTGCCCCTCTTCTGGATGGCAAATTGCAGGATGAACTTGATACTAAAACCGCAGGCCGACTTGGTAGTGGTGACACCTTGGACCTGGGAACCATCATGCGTATCGAGCATTTTAAGGAGCCAGCCGGCCACTCCCAGCAATATGCCCCCAAAAACAATCCACGGAATTTTTCTCTGGCAAACAAAAATCAGCTGCCCCGCTTCTGGATGGCAGATTGCAGGAGCCACTTTGCACCATCAAACCAGCCCGACTTGGCACTGGTGCCACCTTGCATCTGGGAACCATGCTGCCTAGCGTGGATTTTCAGGAGCCAGCCGGCCACTCTCAGCCATAGGCCCCCAAACAAAACCCACGGCCCGTTTCCCTGGCAAACAAAATTAAGCTGCCCCGCTTCTGGATGGCAGATTGCAGGACGCACTTGGTAGTATCAAACCAGCCCGACTTGGCACTGGTGCCACCTTGGGTCTGGGAACCATCCTGCGTATCGTGGGTTCAAAGGAGCCAGCCGGCCACTCCCAGCCACAGGCCCCCAAATACAAACAACGGCGCTTTTCCCTGGAAAACAAAACTCGCCTGACAACTTTTTGATGGCAGATTGCAGGAGCCACTTGGTACTATCAAACCAGCCCAACTTGGCACTGGTGCCACCATGGGTCTGGTCACCATCCTGCCTATCGTAGCTTTTCAGGAGCCAGCCAGCCACCCCCAGCCAGAGGCCCCTAGACAAATATTTCGGCCCTTTTGCCTGGCAAACAAAAGTAAGCTGCCCCGCTTCTGGATGGCAGATTGCAGGAGCCACTTTGCACCATCAAACTAGCCCGACTTGGCACTGGTGCCACCTCAGCTCTGGGAACCATCCTGCGTATCGTTCATTGTAAGGAGCCAGCCGGCCACTCCAGCCACAGGCCCCCAGACACAAACAACGGCGCTTTTCCCTGGAAAACAAAACTCGCCTGCCAACTTTTTGATGGCAGATTGCAGGAGCCACTTGCTACTATCAAATCAGCCCAACTTGGCACTGGTGCCACCATGGGTCTGGTCACCATCCTGCCTATCGTAGCTTTTCAGGAGCCAGCCGGTCACTCGCAGCCATAGGCCCCCAGACACAAAACTCGGCCCGTTTCCCTGGCAAACAAAAGTAAGCTACCCCGCTTCTGGATGGCAGATTGCAGGAGCCACTTTGCACCATCAAACTAGCCCGACTTGGCACTGGTGCCACCTCTGGTCTGGGAACCATCCTGCGTATCGTGGATTCTAAGGAGCCAGCCGGTCACTCCCACCCACAGGCCCCCAAACACAAACAACGGCACTTTTCCCTGGAAAACAAAACTCGCCTGCCAACTTTTTGATGGCAGATTGCAGGAGCCACTTGGTACTATCAAACCAGCCCAACTTGGCACTGGTGCCACCATGGGTCTGGTCACCATCCTGCCTATCGTAGCTTTTCAGGAGCCAGCCGGTCACTCCCAGCCATAGGCCCCCAGACAAAAACCTCGGCCCGTTTCCCTGGCAAACAAAAGTAAGTCATCCCGCTTCTGGATGGCAGATTGCAGGAGCCACTTTTCACCATCAAACCAGCCCGACTTGGCACTGGTGCCACCTCTGGTCTGGGAACCATCCTGCGTATCATGGATTCTAAGGAGCCAGCCGGCCACTCCCAGCCAGAGGCCCCCAAACACAAACAACGGCGCTTTTCCCTGGATAACAAACTCGCCTGCCAACTTTTGATGGCAGATTGCAGGAGCCACTTGGTACTATCAAACCAGCCCAACTTGGCACTGGTGCCACCATGGATCTGGTCACCATCCTGCCTATCGTAGCTTTTCAGGAGCCAGCCGGTCACTCCCAGCCATAGGCCCTGAGACACAAACCTCGGCCCGTTTCCCTGGCAAGCAAAAGTAAGCTGCCCCGCTTCTGGATGGTAGATTGCAGGACGCACTTGGTACTATCAAACCAGCCCAACTTGGCACTGGTGCCACCTCTGGTCTGGGAACCATCCTGCGTATCGTGGATTCTAAGGAGCCAGCCGGCCACTCCCAGCCACAGGCCCCCAAACACAAACAACGGCGCTATTCCCTGGAAAACAAAACTCGCCTGCCAACTTTTTGATGGCAGATTGCAGGAGCCACTTGGTACTATCAAATCAGCCCAACTTGGCACTGGTGCCACCTTGGGTCTGGGAACCATCCTGCGTATGGTGGATTCTAAGGAGCCAGCCGGCCACTCCCAGCCACAGGCCCCCAACAAAAACCACGGCCCTTTTTTCTGGCAAACAAAACTTAGCTGCCTCACTTCTGGATGGCAGATTGCAGGAGCCACTTGGTGTAATCAAACCAGCCCGACTTGGCACTGGTGCCACCTTGGGTCTGGGAACCATCCTGCGTATCGTGGATTCTAAGGAGCCAGCCGGCCACTCCCAGCCACAGGCCCCCAAACAAAATCAACGGCGCTGTTCCCTGGAAAACAAAACACGCCTGCCAACTTTTTGATGGAGTTTGCAGGAGCCACTTGGTACTATCAAACCAGCCCGACTTGGCACTGGTGCCACCTTGGGTCTGGGAAACATCCTGCGTATCGTGGATTCTTAGGAGCCAGCCGGCCACTCCTAGCCACAGGCCCCCAGACAAAAACCTAGGCCTATTTCTCTGGCAAACAAAAGTAAGCTGCCCCGCTTCTGGATGGCAGATTGCAGGAGACACTTGGTACTATCAAACCAGCCCAACTTGGCACTGGTGCCACCTTGGATCTGGGAACCATGCTGTGTATCGTGGATATTCAGGGGCCAGCCGGCCACTCTCAGCCATATGTCCCCAAACAGAAACCTCGGCCCGTTTCTCTGGCAAACAAAACTCAACTGCCCCTCTTCTGGATGGCAAATTGCAGGATGAACTTGATACTAAAACCGCAGGCCGACTTGGTAGTGGTGACACCTTGGACCTGGGAACCATCATGCGTATCGAGCATTTTAAGGAGCCAGCCGGCCACTCCCAGCAATATGCTCCCAAAAACAATCCACGGAATTTTTCTCTGGCAAACAAAAATCAGCTGCCCCGCTTCTGGATGGCAGATTGCAGGAGCCACTTTGCACCATCAAACCAGCCCGACTTGGCACTGGTGCCACCTTGCATCTGGGAACCATCCCGCGTATCGTGGATTTTCAGGAGCCAGCCGGCCACTCTCAGCCATAGGCCCCCAAACAAAACCCACGGCCCGTTTCCCTGGCAAACAAAATTAAGCTGCCCCGCTTCTGGATGGCAGATTGCAGGACGCACTTGGTAGTATCAAACCAGCCCGACTTGGCACTGGTGCCACCTTGGGTCTGGGAACCATCCTGCGTATTGTGGGTTCAAAGGAGCCAGCCGGCCACTCCCAGCCACAGGCCCCCAAATACAAACAACGGCGCTTTTCCCTGGAAAACAAAACTCGCCTGACAACTTTTTGATGGCAGATTGCAGGAGCCACTTGGTACTATCAAACCAGCCCAACTTGGCACTGGTGCCACCATGGGTCTGGTCACCATCCTGCCTATCGTAGCTTTTCAGGAGCCAGCCGGTCACTCCCAGCCATAGGTCCCCAGTCACAAACCTCGGCCCGTTTCCCTGGCAAACAAAAGTAAGCTGCCCCGCTTCTGGATGGCAGATTGCAGGAGCCACTTGGTACTATCAAACCAGCCCAACTTGGCACTGGTGCCACCTCTGGTCTGGGAACCATGCTGCGTAACACAGATTCTAAGGCGCCAGTCGGCCACTCCCAGCCACAAGCCCCCAAACACAAACAACGGCGCTATTCTCTGGCAAACAAAACTCCACTGCCCCTCTTCTGGATGGCAAATTGCAGGACGCACTTGGTACTATAAAAACAGCCCGACTTGGCACTGGTGCCACCTTGGGTCTGGGAACCATCCTGCGTATCGATCTTTTTAATGAGACAGCCGGCCACTCCCAGCCATATGCCCCCAAACACAACCCACGGCCCTTTTCTCTGGCAAACAAAACTCAACTGCACCGCTTCTGGATGGCAGATTGCAGGAGCCACTTGGTACTATCAAACCAGCCCGACTTGGCACTGGTGCCACCTTGGGTCTGGGAACCATCCTGCGTATGGTGGATTCTAAGGAGCCAGCCGGCCACTCCCAGCCACAGGCCCCCAACAAAAACCACGGCCCTTTTTTCTGGCAAACAAAACTTAGCTGCCTCACTTCTGGATGGCAGATTGCAGGAGCCACTTGGTGTAATCAAACCAGCCCGACTTGGCACTGGTGCCACCTTGGGTCTGGGAACCATCCTGCGTATCGTGGATTCTAAGGAGCCAGCCGGCCACTCCCAGCCACAGGCCCCCAAACAAAATCAACGGCGCTGTTCCCTGGAAAACAAAACACGCCTGCCAACTTTTTGATGGAGTTTGCAGGAGCCACTTGGTACTATCAAACCAGCCCGACTTGGCACTGGTGCCACCTTGGGTCTGGGAAACATCCTGCGTATCGTGGATTCTTAGGAGCCAGCCGGCCACTCCTAGCCACAGGCCCCCAGACAAAAACCTAGGCCTATTTCTCTGGCAAACAAAAGTAAGCTGCCCCGCTTCTGGATGGCAGATTGCAGGAGACACTTGGTACTATCAAACCAGCCCAACTTGGCACTGGTGCCACCTTGGATCTGGGAACCATGCTGTGTATCGTGGATATTCAGGGGCCAGCCGGCCACTCTCAGCCATATGTCCCCAAACAGAAACCTCGGCCCGTTTCTCTGGCAAACAAAACTCAACTGCCCCTCTTCTGGATGGCAAATTGCAGGATGAACTTGATACTAAAACCGCAGGCCGACTTGGTAGTGGTGACACCTTGGACCTGGGAACCATCATGCGTATCGAGCATTTTAAGGAGCCAGCCGGCCACTCTCAGCAATATGCCCCCAAAAACAATCCACGGAATTTTTCTCTGGCAAACAAAAATCAGCTGCCCCGCTTCTGGATGGCAGATTGCAGGAGCCACTTTGCACCATCAAACCAGCCCGACTTGGCACTGGTGCCACCTTGCATCTGGGAACCATGCTGCCTAGCGTGGATTTTCAGGAGCCAGCCGGCCACTCTCAGCCATAGGCCCCCAAACAAAACCCACGGCCCGTTTCCCTGGCAAACAAAATTAAGCTGCCCCGCTTCTGGATGGCAGATTGCAGGACGCACTTGGTAGTATCAAACCAGCCCGACTTGGCACTGGTGCCACCTTGGGTCTGGGAACCATCCTGCGTATCGTGGGTTCAAAGGAGCCAGCCGGCCACTCCCAGCCACAGGCCCCCAAATACAAACAACGGCGCTTTTCCCTGGAAAACAAAACTCGCCTGACAACTTTTTGATGGCAGATTGCAGGAGCCACTTGGTACTATCAAACCAGCCCAACTTGGCACTGGTGCCACCATGGGTCTGGTCACCATCCTGCCTATCGTAGCTTTTCAGGAGCCAGCCAGCCACCCCCAGCCAGAGGCCCCTAGACAAATATTTCGGCCCGTTTCCCTGGCAAACAAAAGTAAGCTACCCCGCTTCTGGATGGCAGATTGCAGGAGCCACTTTGCACCATCAAACTAGCCCGACTTGGCACTGGTGCCACCTCAGCTCTGGGAACCATCCTGCGTATCGTTCATTGTAAGGAGCCAGCCGGCCACTCCAGCCACAGGCCCCCAGACACAAACAACGGCGCTTTTCCCTGGAAAACAAAACTCGCCTGCCAACTTTTTGATGGCAGATTGCAGGAGCCACTTGCTACTATCAAATCAGCCCAACTTGGCACTGGTGCCACCATGGGTCTGGTCACCATCCTGCCTATCGTAGCTTTTCAGGAGCCAGCCGGTCACTCGCAGCCATAGGCCCCCAGACACAAAACTCGGCCCGTTTCCCTGGCAAACAAAAGTAAGCTACCCCGCTTCTGGATAGCAGATTGCAGGAGCCACTTTGCACCATCAAACTAGCCCGACTTGGCACTGGTGCCACCTCTGGTCTGGGAACCATCCTGCGTATCGTGGATTCTAAGGAGCCAGCCGGTCACTCCCACCCACAGGCCCCCAAACACAAACAACGGCACTTTTCCCTGGAAAACAAAACTCGCCTGCCAACTTTTTGATGGCAGATTGCAGGAGCCACTTGGTACTATCAAACCAGCCCAACTTGGCACTGGTGCCACCATGGGTCTGGTCACCATCCTGCCTATCGTAGCTTTTCAGGAGCCAGCCGGTCACTCCCAGCCATAGGCCCCCAGACAAAAACCTCGGCCCGTTTCCCTGGCAAACAAAAGTAAGTCATCCCGCTTCTGGATGGCAGATTGCAGGAGCCACTTTTCACCATCAAACCAGCCCGACTTGGCACTGGTGCCACCTCTGGTCTGGGAACCATCCTGCGTATCATGGATTCTAAGGAGCCAGCCGGCCACTCCCAGCCAGAGGCCCCCAAACACAAACAACGGCGCTTTTCCCTGGATAACAAACTCGCCTGCCAACTTTTTGATGGCAGATTGCAGGAGCCACTTGGTACTATCAAACCAGCCCAACTTGGCACTGGTGCCACCATGGATCTGGTCACCATCCTGCCTATCGTAGCTTTTCAGGAGCCAGCCGGTCACTCCCAGCCATAGGCCCTGAGACACAAACCTCGGCCCGTTTCCCTGGCAAACAAAAGTAAGCTGCCCCGCTTCTGGATGGTAGATTGCAGGACGCACTTGGTACTATCAAACCAGCCCAACTTGGCACTGGTGCCACCTCTGGTCTGGGAACCATCCTGCGTATCGTGGATTCTAAGGAGCCAGCCGGCCACTCCCAGCCACAGGCCCCCAAACACAAACAACGGCGCTATTCCCTGGAAAACAAAACTCGCCTGCCAACTTTTTGATGGCAGATTGCAGGAGCCACTTGGTACTATCAAATCAGCCCAACTTGGCACTGGTGCCACCATGGGTCTGGTCACCATCCTGCCTATCGTAGCTTTTCAGGAGCCAGCCGGTCACTCCCAGCCATAGGCCCCCAGACACAAACCTCGGCCCGTTTCCCTGGCAAACAAAAGTAAGCACCCCCGATTCTGGATGGCAGATTGCAGGAGCCACTTGGTACTATCAAATCAGCCCAACTTGGCACTGGTGCCACCATGGGTCTGGTCACCATCCTGCCTATCGTAGCTTTTCAGGAGCCAGCCGGTCACTCCCAGCCATAGGCCCCCAGACAAAAAGCTCGGCCCGTTTCCCTGGCAAACAAAAGTAAGTTATCCCGCTTCTGGATGGCAGATTGCAGGAGCCACTTTTCACAATCAAACCAGCCCGACTTGGCACTGGTGCCACCTCTGGTCTGGGAACCATCCTGCGTATCGTGGATTCTAAGGAGCCAGCCGGCCACTCCCAGCCACTGGCCCCCAAACACAAACAACGGCGCTTTTCCCTGGATAACAAACTCGCCTGCCAACTTTTTGATGGCAGATTGCAGGAGCCACTTGGTACTATCAAACCAGCCCAACTTGGCACTGGTGCCACCATGGGTCTGGTCACCATCCTGCCTATCGTAGCTTTTCAGGAGCCAGCCGGTCACTCCCAGCCATAGGCCCCCAGACAAAAATCTCGGCCCGTTTCCCTGGCAAACAAAAGTAAGTTATCCCGCTTCTGGATGGCAGATTGCAGGAGCCACTTTTCACCATCAAACCAGCCCAACTTGGCACTGGTGCCACCTCTGGTCTGGGAACCATCCTGCGTATCGTGGATTCTAAGGAGCCAGCCGGGCACTCCCAGCCACTGGCCCCCAAACACAAACAACGGCGCTTTTCCCTGGAAAACAAAACTCGCCTGCCAACATTTTGATGGCAGATTGCAGGAGCCACTTGGTACTATCAAATCAGCCCAACTTGGCACTGATGCCACCATGGGTCTGGTCACCATCCTGCCTATCGTAGCTTTTCAGGAGCCAGCCGGTCACTCCCAGCCATAGGCCCCCAGACACAAACCTCGGCCCGTTTCCCTGGCATACAAAAGTAAGCTGCCCCGCTTCTGGATGGCAGATTGCAGGAACCACTTGGTATTATCAAACCAGCCCGACTTGGCACTGGTGCCACCTCTGGTCTGGGAACCATCCTGCGTATCGTGGTTCTAAGGAGCCATCCGTCCACTCCCAGCCACAGGCCCCCAAACACAAACAACGGCGCTTTTCCCTGGAAAACAAAACTCGCCTGCCAACTTTTTGATGGCAGATTGCAGGAGCCACTTGGTACTATCAAATCAGCCCAACTTGGCACTGGTGCCACCATGGGTCTGGTCACCATCCTGCCTATCGTAGCTTTTCAGGAGCCAGCCGCTCACTCGCAGCCATAGGCCCCCAGAAACAATACTCGGCCCGTTTCCCTGGCAAACAAAAGTAAGCTGCCCCGCTTCTGGATGGCAGATTGCAGGAGCCACTTTGCACCATCAAACTAGCCCGACTTGGCACTGGTGCCACCTCTGGTCTGGGAACCATCCTGCGTATCGTGGATTCTAAGGAGCCAGCCGGCCACTCCCACCCACAGGCCCGCAAACAAAAACAACGGCGCTTTTCCCTGGAAAACAAAACTCGCCTGCCAATTTTTTGATGGCAGATTGCAGGAGCCACTTGCTACTATCAAACCAGCCCAACTTGGCACTGGTGCCACCATGGGTCTGGTCACCATCCTGCCTATCGTAGCTTTTCAGGAGCCAGCCGGTCACTCCCAGCCATAGGCCCCCAGACACAAACCTCGGCCCGTTTCCCTGGCAAACAAAAGTAAGCTACCCCGCTTCTGGATGGCAGATTGCAGGACGCACTTGATAGTATCAAACCAGCCCGACTTGGCACTGGTGCCACCTCAGGTCTGGGAACCATGCTGCGTATCGTGGATTCTAATTAGCCATCTGGCCACTCCCACCCACAGGCCCCCAAACAAAATCAACGGCGCTTTTCCCTGGAAAACAAACCTCGCCTGCCAAATTTTGATGGCAGATTGCAGGAGCCACTTTTCACCATCAAACCAGCAAAACTTGGCACTGGTGCCACCTTGGGTCTGGATACCATGCTGCGTATCGTGGATTCTAAGGAGCCAGCCGGCCACTCCCAGCCACAGGCCCCTAAACACAAACCACAGCGCTTTTCCCTGGAAAACAAAACTCGCCTGCCAACTTTTTGATGGCAGATTGCAGGAGCCACTTGGTACTATCAAACCAGCCCAACTTGGCACTGGTGCCACCATGGATCTGGTCACCATCCTGCCTATCGTAGCTTTTCAGGACCTAGCCGGTCACTCCAAGCCATAGGCCCCCAGAGAAAAACCTCGGCCCGTTTCCCTGGCAAACAAAAGTAAGCTACCCCGCTTCTGGATGGCAGATTGCAGGAGCCACTTTGCACCATCAAACTAGCCCGACTTGGCACTGGTGCCACCTCAGGTCTGGGAACCATCCTGCGTATCGTTCATTGTAAGGAGCCAGCCGGCCACTCCCAGCCACAGGCCCCCAGACACAAACAACGGCGCTTTTCCCTGGAAAACAAAACTCGCCTGCCAACTTTTTGATGGCAGATTGCAGGAGCCACTTGGTACTATCAAATCAGCCCAACTTGGCACTGGTACCACCATGGGTCTGGTCACCATCCTGCCTATCGTAGCTTTTCAGGAGCCAGCCGGTCACTCGCAGCCATAGGCCCCCAGACACAAAACTCGGCCCGTTTCCCTGGCAAACAAAAGTAAGCTACCCCGCTTCTGGATGGCAGATTGCAGGAGCCACTTTGCACCATCAAACTGGCCCGACTTGGCACTGGTGCGACCTCTGGTCTGGGAACCATCCTGCGTATCGTGGATTCTAAGGAGCCAGCCGGTCACTCCCACCCACAGGCCCCCAAACACAAACAACGGCACTTTTCCCTGGAAAACAAAACTCGCCTGCCAACATTTTGATGGCAGATTGCAGGAGCCACTTGGTACTATCAAACCAGCCCAACTTGGCACTGGTGCCACCATGGGTCTGGTCACCATCCTGCCTATCGTAGCTTTTCAGGAGCCAGCCGGTCACTCCCAGCCATAGGGCCCCAGACAAAAACCTCGGCCCGTTTCCCTGGCAAACAAAAGTAAGTTATCCCGCTTCTGGATGGCAGATTGCAGGAGCCACTTTTCACCATCAAACCAGCCCGACTTGGCACTGGTGCCACCTCTGGTCTGGGAACCATCCTGCGTATCGTGGATTCTAAGGAGCCAGCCGGCCACTCCCAGCCACAGGCCCCCAAACACAAACAACGGCGCTTTTCCCTGGATAACAAACTCGCCTGACAACTTTTTGATGGCAGATTGCAGGAGCCACTTGGTACTATCAAACCAGCCCAACTTGGCACTGGTGCCACCATGGGTCTGGTCACCATCCTGCCTATCGTAGCTTTTCAGGAGCCAGGCGGTCACTCCCAGCCATAGGCCCTGAGACACAAAGCTCGGCCCGTTTCCCTGGCAAACAAAAGTAAGCTGCCCCGCTTCTGGATGGCAGATTGCAGGACGCACTTGGTACTATCAAACCAGCCCAACTTGGCACTGGTGCCACCTCTGGTCTGGGAACCATGCCGCGTATCGTGGATTCTAAGGAGCCAGCCGGCCACTCCCAGCCACAGGCCCCCAAATACAAACAACGGCGCTTTTCCCTGGAAAACAAGACTCGCCTGCCAACTTTTTCATGGCAGATTGCAGGAGCCACTTGGTACTATCAAATCAGCCCAACTTGGCACTGGTGCCACCATGGGTCTGGTCACCATCCTGCCTATCGTAGCTTTTCAGGAGCCAGCCGGTCACTCCCAGCCATAGGCCCCCAGACACAAACCTCGGCCCGTTTCCCTGGCAAACAAAAGTAAGCTGCCCCGCTTCTGGATGGCAGATTGCAGGAGCCACTTGGTACTATCAAACCAGCCCAACTTGGCACTGGTGCCACCTCTGGTCTGGGAACCATGCTGCGTAACACAGATTCTAAGGCGCCAGTCGGCCACTCCCAGCCACAAGCCCCCAAACACAAACAACGGCGCTATTCTCTGGCAAACAAAACTCCACTGCCCCTCTTCTGGATGGCAAATTGCAGGACGCACTTGGTACTATAAAAACAGCCCGACTTGGCACTGGTGCCACCTTGGGTCTGGGAACCATCCTGCGTATCGATCTTTTTAATGAGACAGCCGGCCACTCCCAGCCATATGCCCCCAAACACAACCCACGGCCCTTTTCTCTGGCAAACAAAACTCAACTGCACCGCTTCTGGATGGCAGATTGCAGGAGCCACTTGGTACTATCAAACCAGCCCGACTTGGCACTGGTGCCACCTTGGGTCTGGGAACCATCCTGCGTATGGTGGATTCTAAGGAGCCAGCCGGCCACTCCCAGCCACAGGCCCCCAACAAAAACCACGGCCCTTTTTTCTGGCAAACAAAACTTAGCTGCCTCACTTCTGGATGGCAGATTGCAGGAGCCACTTGGTGTAATCAAACCAGCCCGACTTGGCACTGGTGCCACCTTGGGTCTGGGAACCATCCTGCGTATCGTGGATTCTAAGGAGCCAGCCGGCCACTCCCAGCCACAGGCCCCCAAACAAAATCAACGGCGCTGTTCCCTGGAAAACAAAACACGCCTGCCAACTTTTTGATGGAGTTTGCAGGAGCCACTTGGTACTATCAAACCAACCCGACTTGGCACTGGTGCCACCTTGGGTCTGGGAAACATCCTGCGTATCGTGGATTCTTAGGAGCCAGCCGGCCACTCCTAGCCACAGGCCCCCAGACAAAAACCTAGGCCTATTTCTCTGGCAAACAAAAGTAAGCTGCCCCGCTTCTGGATGGCAGATTGCAGGAGACACTTGGTACTATCAAACCAGCCCAACTTGGCACTGGTGCCACCTTGGATCTGGGAACCATGCTGTGTATCGTGGATATTCAGGGGCCAGCCGGCCACTCTCAGCCATATGTCCCCAAACAGAAACCTCGGCCCGTTTCTCTGGCAAACAAAACTCAACTGCCCCTCTTCTGGATGGCAAATTGCAGGATGAACTTGATACTAAAACCGCAGGCCGACTTGGTAGTGGTGACACCTTGGACCTGGGAACCATCATGCGTATCGAGCACTTTAAGGAGCCAGCCGGCCACTCCCAGCAATATGCCCCCAAAAACAATCCACGGAATTTTTCTCTGGCAAACAAAAATCAGCTGCCCCGCTTCTGGATGGCAGATTGCAGGAGCCACTTTGCACCATCAAACCAGCCCGACTTGGCACTGGTGCCACCTTGCATCTGGGAACCATGCTGCCTAGCGTGGATTTTCAGGAGCCAGCCGGCCACTCTCAGCCATAGGCCCCCAAACAAAACCCACGGCCCGTTTCCCTGGCAAACAAAATTAAGCTGCCCCGCTTCTGGATGGCAGATTGCAGGACGCACTTGGTAGTATCAAACCAGCCCGACTTGGCACTGGTGCCACCTTGGGTCTGGGAACCATCCTGCGTATCGTGGGTTCAAAGGAGCCAGCCGGCCACTCCCAGCCACAGGCCCCCAAATACAAACAACGGCGCTTTTCCCTGGAAAACAAAACTCGCCTGACAACTTTTTGATGGCAGATTGCAGGAGCCACTTGGTACTATCAAACCAGCCCAACTTGGCACTGGTGCCACCATGGGTCTGGTCACCATCCTGCCTATCGTAGCTTTTCAGGAGCCAGCCAGCCACCCCCAGCCAGAGGCCCCTAGACAAATATTTCGGCCCGTTTCCGTGGCAAAAAAAAGTAAGCTACCCCGCTTCTGGATGGCAGATTGCAGGAGCCACTTTGCACCATCAAACTAGCCCGACTTGGCACTGGTGCCACCTCAGCTCTGGGAACCATCCTGCGTATCGTTCATTGTAAGGAGCCAGCCGGCCACTCCAGCCACAGGCCCCCAGACACAAACAACGGCGCTTTTCCCTGGAAAACAAAACTCGCCTGCCAACATTTTGATGGCAGATTGCAGGAGCCACTTGCTACTATCAAATCAGCCCAACTTGGCACTGGTGCCACCATGGGTCTGGTCACCATCCTGCCTATCGTAGCTTTTCAGGAGCCAGCCGGTCACTCCCAGCCATAGGCCCCCAGACACAAACCTCGGCCCGTTTCCCTGGCAAACAAAAGTAAGCTACCCCGCTTCTGGATGGCAGATTGCAGGAACCACTTTGCACCATCAAACTAGCCCGACTTGGCACTGGTGCCACCTCTGGTCTGGGAACCATCCTGCGTATCGTGGATTCTAAGGAGCCAGCCGGTCACTCCCACCCACAGGCCCCCAAACACAAACAACGGCACTTTTCCCTGGAAAACAAAACTCGCCTGCCAACTTTTTGATGGCAGATTGCAGGAGCCACTTGGTACTATCAAACCAGCCCAACTTGGCACTTGTGCCACCATGGGTCTGGTCACCATCCTGCCTATCGTAGCTTTTCAGGAGCCAGCCGGTCACTCCCAGCCATAGGCCCCCAGACAAAAACCTCGGCCCGTTTCCCTGGCAAACAAAAGTAAGTCATCCCGCTTCTGGATGGCAGATTGCAGGAGCCACTTTTCACCATCAAACCAGCCCGACTTGGCACTGGTGCCACCTCTGGTCTGGGAACCATCCTGCGTATCATGGATTCTAAGGAGCCAGCCGGCCACTCCCAGCCAGAGGCCCCCAAACACAAACAACGGCGCTTTTCCCTGGATAAAAAACTCGCCTGCCAACTTTTTGATGGCAGATTGCAGGAGCCACTTGGTACTATCAAACCAGCCCAACTTGGCACTGGTGCCACCATGGGTCTGGTCACCATCCTGCCTATCGTAGCTTTTCAGGAGCCAGCCGGTCACTCCCAGCCATAGGCCCTGAGACACAAACCTCGGCCCGTTTCCCTGGCAAACAAAAGTAAGCTGCCCCCTTCTGGATGGTAGATTGCAGGACGCACTTGGTACTATCAAACCAGCCCAACTTGGCACTGGTGCCACCTCTGGTCTGGGAACCATCCTGCGTATCGTGGATTCTAAGGAGCCAGCCGTCCACTCCCAGCCACAGGCCCCCAAACACAAACAACGGCGCTTTTCCCTGGAAAACAAAACTCGCCTGCCAACATTTTGATGGCAGATTGCAGGAGCCACTTGGTACTATCAAATCAGCCCAACTTGGCACTGGTGCCACCATGGGTCTGGTAACCATCCTGCCTATCGTAGCTTTTCAGGAGCCAGCCGGTCACTCCCAGCCATAGGCCCCCAGACACAAACCTCGGCCCGTTTCCCTGGCAAACAAAAGTAAGCTGCCCCGCTTCTGGATGGCAGATTGCAGGAACCACTTTGCACCATCAAACTAGCCCGACTTGGCACTGGTGCCACCTCTGGTCTGGGAACCATGCTGTGTATCGTGGATTCTAAGGAGCCATCCGTCCACTCCCAGCCACAGGCCCCCAAACACAAACAACGGCGCTTTTCCCTGGAAAACCAAACTCGCCTGCCAACTTTTTGATGGCAGATTGCAGGAGCCACTTGGTACTATCAAACCAGCCCAACTTGGCACTGGTGCCACCATGGGTCTGGTCACCATCCTGCCTATCGTAGCTTTTCAGGAGCCAGCCGGTCACTCCCAGCCATAGGCCCCCAGACACAAACCTCGGCCCGTTTCCCTGGCAAACAAAAGTAAGCTGCCCCGCTTCTGGATGGCAGATTGCAGGACGCACTTGGTAGTATCAAACCAGCCCGACTTGGCACTGGTGCCACCTCTGGTCTGGGAACCATCCTGCGTATCGTGGATTCTAAGCAGCCAGCCGGCCACTCCCAGCCACAGGCCCCCAAACACAAACAACGGCGCTTTTCCCTGGAAAACAAAACTCGCCTGCCAACATTTTGATGGCAGATTGCAGGAGCCACTTGGTACTATCAAATCATCCCAACTTGGCACTGGTGCCACCATGCGTTTGGTCACCATCCTGCCTATCGTAGCTTTTCAGGAGCCAGCCGGTCTCTCCCAGCTATAGGCCCCCAGACAAAAACCTCGGCCCGTTTCCCTGGCATACAAAAGTAAGCTGCCCCGCTTCTGGATGGCAGATTGCAGGAACCACTTTGTACTATCAAACCAGCCCGACTTGGCACTGGTGCCACCTCTGGTCTGGGAACCATCCTGCGTATCGTGGTTCTAAGGAGCCATCCGTCCACTCCCAGCCACAGGCCCCCAAACACAAACAACGGCGCTTTTCCCTGGAAAACAAAACTCGCCTGCCAACTTTTTGATGGCAGATTGCAGGAGCCACTTGGTACTATCAAATCAGCCCAACTTGGCACTGGTGCCACCATGGGTCTGGTCACCATCCTGCCTATCGTAGCTTTTCAGGAGCCAGCCGGTCACTCGCAGCCATAGGCCCCCAGAAACAATACTCGGCCCGTTTCCCTGGCAAACAAAAGTAAGCTGCCCCGCTTCTGGATGGCAGATTGCAGGAGCCACTTTGCACCATCAAACTAGCCCGACTTGGCACTGGTGCCACCTCAGCTCTGGGAACCATGCTGTGTATCGTGGATTCTAAGGAGCCAGCCGGCCACTCCCACCCACAGGCCCCCAAACAAAAACAACGGCGCTTTTCCCTGGAAAACAAAACTCGCCTGCCAATTTTTTGATGGCAGATTGCAGGAGCCACTTGGTACTATCAAACCAGCCCAACTTGGCACTGGTGCCACCATGGGTCTGGTCACCATCCTGCCTATCGTAGCTTTTCAGGAGCCAGCCGGTCACTCGCAGCCATAGGCCCCCAGACACAAACCTCGGCCCGTTTCCCTGGCAAACAAAAGTAAGCTACCCCGCTTCTGGATGGCAGATTGCAGGACGCACTTGATAGTATCAAACCAGCCCGACTTGGCACTGGTGCCACCTCAGGTCTGGGAACCATGCTGCGTATCGTGGATTCTAGTTAGCCATCTGGCCACTCCCACCCACAGGCCCCCAAACAAAAACAACGGCGCTTTTCCCTGGAAAACAAACCTCGCCTGCCAAATTTTGATGGCAGATTGCCTGAGCCACTTGGTACTATCAAACCAGCCCAACTTGGCACTGGTGCCACCATGGGTCTGGTCACCATCCTGCCTATCGTAGCTTTTCAGGAGCCAGCCGGTCACTCCCAGCCATAGGCCCCCAGACAAAACCTTGGCCCGTTTCCCTGGCAAACAAAAGTAAGTTATCCCGCTTCTGGATGGCAGATTGCAGGAGCCACTTTTCACCATCAAACCAGCCCGACTTGGCACTGGTGCCACCTCTGGTCTGGGAACCATCCTGCGTATCATGGATTCTAAGGAGCCAGCCGGCCACTCCCAGCCACAGGCCCCCAGACACAAACAACGGCGCTTTTCCCTGGAAAACAAAACTCGCCTGCCAACATTTTGATGGCAGATTGCAGGAGCCACTTGGTACTATCAAACCAGCCCAACTTGGCACTGGTGCCACCATGGATCTGGTCACCATCCTGCCTATCGTAGCTTTTCAGGACCTAGCCGGTCACTCCAAGCCATAGGCCCCCAGAGAAAAACCTCGGCCCGTTTCCCTGGCAAACAAAAGTAAGCTGCCCCGCTTCTGGATGGCAGATTGCAGGAACCACTTGGTACTATCAAACCAGCCCAACTTGGCACTGGTGCCACCTTGGGTCTGGGAACCATCCTGCGTATCGTGGATTCTAAGTAGCCAGCCGGTCACTCCCAGCCACAGGCCACCAAACACAAACAACGGCGCTTTTCCCTGGAAAACAAAACTCGCCTGCCAACATTTAGATGGCAGATTGCAGGAGCCACTTGGTACTATGAAACCAGCCCAACTTGGCACTGGTGCCACCATGGGTCTGGTCACCATCCTGCCTATCGTAGCTTTTCAGGAGCCAGCCGGTCACTCCCAGCCATAGGCCCCCAGAGAAAAACCTCGGCCCGTTTCCCTGGCAAACAAAAGTAAGCTACCCCGCTTCTGGATGGCAGATTGCAGGAACCACTTTGCACCATCAAACTAGCCCGACTTGGCACTGGTGCCACCTCAGGTCTGGGAACCATCCTGCGTATCGTTCATTGTAAGGAGCCAGCCGGCCACTCCCAGCCACAGGCCCCCAGACACAAACAACGGCGCTTTTCCCTGGAAAACAAAACTCGCCTGCCAACATTTTGATGGCAGATTGCAGGAGCCACTTGGTACTATCAAATCAGCCCAACTTGGCACTGGTGCCACCATGGGTCTGGTCACCATCCTGCCTATCGTAGCTTTTCAGGAGCCAGCCGGTCACTCGCAGCCATAGGCCCCCAGACACAAAACTCGGCCCGTTTCCCTGGCAAACAAAAGTAAGCTACCCCGCTTCTGGATGGCAGATTGCAGGAGCCACTTTGCACCATCAAACTGGCCCGACTTGGCACTGGTGCGACCTCTTGTCTGGGAACCATCCCGCGTATCGTGGATTCTAAGGAGCCAGCCGGTCACTCCCACCCACAGGCCCCCAAACACAAACAACGGCACTTTTCCCTGGAAAACAAAACTCGCCTGCCAACATTTTGATGGCAGATTGCAGGAGCCACTTGGTACTATCAAACCAGCCCAACTTGGCACTGGTGCCACCATGGGTCTGGTCACCATCCTGCCTATCGTAGCTTTTCAGGAGCCAGCCGGTCACTCCCAGCCATAGGCCCCCAGACAAAAACCTCGGCCCGTTTCCCTGGCAAACAAAAGTAAGCTGCCCCGCTTCTGGATGGCAGATTGCAGGAGCCACTTTTCACCATCAAACCAGCCCGACTTGGCACTGGTGCCACCTCTGGTCTGGGAACCATCCTGCGTATCATGGATTCTAAGGAGCCAGCCGGCCACTCCCAGCCAGAGGCCCCCAAACACAAACAACGGCGCTTTTCCCTGGATAACAAACTCGCCTGCCAACTTTTTGATGGCAGATTGCAGGAGCCACTTGGTACTATCAAACCAGCCCAACTTGGCACTGGTGCCACCATGGGTCTGGTCACCATCCTGCCTATCGTAGCTTTTCAGGAGCCAGCCGGTCACTCCCAGCCATAGGCCCCCAGACACAAACCTCGGCCCGTTTCCCTGGCAAACAAAAGTAAGCTGCCCCGCTTCTGGATGGCAGATTGCAGGACGCACTTGGTAGTTTCAAACCAGCCCGACTTGGCACTGGTGCCACCTCTGGTCTGGGAAACATCCTGCGTATCGTGGATTCTAAGCAGCCAGCCGGCCACTCCCAGCCACAGGCCCCCAAACACAAACAACGGCGCTTTTCCCTGGAAAACAAAACTCGCCTGCCAACATTTTGATGGCAGATTGCAGGAGCCACTTGGTACTATCAAATCAGCCCAACTTGGCACTGGTGCCACCATGCGTTTGGTCACCATCCTGCCTATCGTAGCTTTTCAGGAGCCAGCCGGTCACTCCCAGCTATAGGCCCCCAGAAAAAAACCTCGGCCCGTTTCCCTGGCATACAAAAGTAAGCTGCCCCGCTTCTGGATGGCAGATTGCAGGAACCACTTGGTACTATCAAACTAGCCCGACTTGGCACTGGTGCCACCTCTGGTCTGGGAACCATCCTGCGTATCGTGGTTCTAAGGAGCCATCCGTCCACTCCCAGCCACAGGCCCCCAAACACAAACAACGGCGCTTTTCCCTGGAAAACAAAACTCGCCTGCCAACTTTTTGATGGCAGATTGCAGGAGCCACTTGGTACTATCAAATCAGCCCAACTTGGCACTGGTGCCACCATGGGTCTGGTCACCATCCTGCCTATCGTAGCTTTTCAGGAGCCAGCCGGTCACTCGCAGCCATAGGCCCCCAGAAACAATACTCGGCCCGTTTCCCTGGCAAACAAAAGTAAGTTATCCCGCTTCTGGATGGCAGATTGCAGGAGCCACTTTTCACCATCAAACCAGCCCGACTTGGCACTGGTGCCACCTCTGGTCTGGGAACCATCCTGCGTATCGTGGATTCTAAGGAGCCATCCGTCCACTCCCACCCACAGGCCCCCAAACAAAAACAACGGCGCTTTTCCCTGGAAAACAAAACTCGCCTGCCAACATTTTGATGGCAGATTGCAGGAGCCACTTGGTACTATCAAACCAGCCCAACTTGGCACTGGTGCCACCATGGATCTGGTCACCATCCTGCCTATCGTAGCTTTTCAGGACCTAGCCGGTCACTCCAAGCCATAGGCCCCCAGAGAAAAACCTCGGCCCGTTTCCCTGGCAAACAAAAGTAAGCTGCCCTGCTTCTGGATGGCAGATTGCAGGAACCACTTTGTACTATCAAACCAGCCCGACTTGGCACTGGTGCCACCTCTGGTCTGGGAACCATCCTGCGTATCGTGGTTCTAAGGAGCCATCCGTCCACTCCCAGCCACAGGCCCCCAAACACAAACAACGGCGCTTTTCCCTGGAAAACAAAACTCGCCTGCCAACTTTTTGATGGCAGATTGCAGGAGCCACTTGGTACTATCAAATCAGCCCAACTTGGCACTGGTGCCACCATGGGTCTGGTCACCATCCTGCCTATCGTAGCTTTTCAGGAGCCAGCCGGTCACTCGCAGCCATAGGCCCCCAGAAACAATACTCGGCCCGTTTCCCTGGCAAACAAAAGTAAGCTGCCCCGCTTCTGGATGGCAGATTGCAGGAGCCACTTTGCACCATCAAACTAGCCCGACTTGGCACTGGTGCCACCTCTGGTCTGGGAACCATGCTGTGTATCGTGGATTCTAAGGAGCCAGCCGGCCACTCCCAGCCACAGGCCCCCAAACAAAAACAACGGCGCTTTTCCCTGGAAAACAAAACTCGCCTGCCAATTTTTTGATGGCAGATTGCAGGAGCCACTTGGTACTATCAAACCAGCCCAACTTGGCACTGGTGCCACCATGGGTCTGGTCACCATCCTGCCTATCGTAGCTTTTCAGGAGCCAGCCGGTCACTCGCAGCCATAGGCCCCCAGACACAAACCTCGGCCCGTTTCCCTGGCAAACAAAAGTAAGCTACCCCGCTTCTGGATGGCAGATTGCAGGACGCACTTGATAGTATCAAACCAGCCCGACTTGGCACTGGTGCCACCTCAGGTCTGGGAACCATGCTGCGTATCGTGGATTCTAGTTAGCCATCTGGCCACTCCCACCCACAGGCCCCCAAACAAAAACAACGGCGCTTTTCCCTGGAAAACAAACCTCGCCTGCCAAATTTTGATGGCAGATTGCCTGAGCCACTTGGTACTATCAAACCAGCCCAACTTGGCACTGGTGCCACCATGGGTCTGGTCACCATCCTGCCTATCGTAGCTTTTCAGGAGCCAGCCGGTCACTCCCAGCCATAGGCCCCCAGACAAAACCTTGGCCCGTTTCCCTGGCAAACAAAAGTAAGTTATCCCGCTTCTGGATGGCAGATTGCAGGAGCCACTTTTCACCATCAAACCAGCCCGACTTGGCACTGGTGCCACCTCTGGTCTGGGAACCATCCTGCGTATCATGGATTCTAAGGAGCCAGCCGGCCACTCCCAGCCACAGGCCCCCAGACACAAACAACGGCGCTTTTCCCTGGAAAACAAAACTCGCCTGCCAACATTTTGATGGCAGATTGCAGGAGCCACTTGGTACTATCAAACCAGCCCAACTTGGCACTGGTGCCACCATGGATCTGGTCACCATCCTGCCTATCGTAGCTTTTCAGGACCTAGCCGGTCACTCCAAGCCATAGGCCCCCAGAGAAAAACCTCGGCCCGTTTCCCTGGCAAACAAAAGTAAGCTGCCCCGCTTCTGGATGGCAGATTGCAGGAACCACTTGGTACTATCAAACCAGCCCAACTTGGCACTGGTGCCACCTTGGGTCTGGGAACCATCCTGCGTATCGTGGATTCTAAGTAGCCAGCCGGTCACTCCCAGCCACAGGCCACCAAACACAAACAACGGCGCTTTTCCCTGGAAAACAAAACTCGCCTGCCAACATTTAGATGGCAGATTGCAGGAGCCACTTGGTACTATGAAACCAGCCCAACTTGGCACTGGTGCCACCATGGGTCTGGTCACCATCCTGCCTATCGTAGCTTTTCAGGAGCCAGCCGGTCACTCCCAGCCATAGGCCCCCAGAGAAAAACCTCGGCCCGTTTCCCTGGCAAACAAAAGTAAGCTACCCCGCTTCTGGATGGCAGATTGCAGGAACCACTTTGCACCATCAAACTAGCCCGACTTGGCACTGGTGCCACCTCAGGTCTGGGAACCATCCTGCGTATCGTTCATTGTAAGGAGCCAGCCGGCCACTCCCAGCCACAGGCCCCCAGACACAAACAACGGCGCTTTTCCCTGGAAAACAAAACTCGCCTGCCAACATTTTGATGGCAGATTGCAGGAGCCACTTGGTACTATCAAATCAGCCCAACTTGGCACTGCTGCCACCATGGGTCTGGTCACCATCCTGCCTATCGTAGCTTTTCAGGAGCCAGCCGGTCACTCGCAGCCATAGGCCCCCAGACACAAAACTCGGCCCGTTTCCCTGGCAAACAAAAGTAAGCTACCCCGCTTCTGGATGGCAGATTGCAGGAGCCACTTTGCACCATCAAACTGGCCCGACTTGGCACTGGTGCGACCTCTTGTCTGGGAACCATCCCGCGTATCGTGGATTCTAAGGAGCCAGCCGGTCACTCCCACCCACAGGCCCCCAAACACAAACAACGGCACTTTTCCCTGGAAAACAAAACTCGCCTGCCAACATTTTGATGGCAGATTGCAGGAGCCACTTGGTACTATCAAATCAGCCCAACTTGGCACTGGTGCCACCATGGGTCTGGTCACCATCCTGCCTATCGTAGCTTTTCAGGAGCCAGCCGGTCACTCCCAGCCATAGGCCCCCAGACAAAAACCTCGGCCCGTTTCCCTGGCAAACAAAAGTAAGTCATCCCGCTTCTGGATGGCAGATTGCAGGAGCCACTTTTCACCATCAAACCAGCCCGACTTGGCACTGGTGCCACCTCTGGTCTGGGAACCATCCTGCGTATCATGGATTCTAAGGAGCCAGCCGGCCACTCCCAGCCAGAGGCCCCCAAACACAAACAACGGCGCTTTTCCCTGGATAACAAACTCGCCTGCCAACTTTTTGATGGCAGATTGCAGGAGCCACTTGGTACTATCAAACCAGCCCAACTTGGCACTGGTGCCACCATGGGTCTGGTCACCATCCTGCCTATCGTAGCTTTTCAGGAGCCAGCCGGTCACTCCCAGCCATAGGCCCCCAGACACAAACCTCGGCCCGTTTCCCTGGCAAACAAAAGTAAGCTGCCCCGCTTCTGGATGGCAGATTGCAGGACGCACTTGGTAGTATCAAACCAGCCCGACTTGGCACTGGTGCCACCTCTGGTCTGGGAACCATCCTGCGTATCGTGGATTCTAAGCAGCCAGCCGGCCACTCCCACCCACAGGCCCCCAAACACAAACAACGGCGCTTTTCCCTGGAAAACAAAACTCGCCTGCCAACATTTTGATGGCAGATTGCAGGAGCCACTTGGTACTATCAAATCAGCCCAACTTGGCACTGGTGCCACCATGCGTTTGGTCACCATCCTGCCTATCGTAGCTTTTCAGGAGCCAGCCGGTCACTCCCAGCTATAGGCCCCCAGAAAAAATCCTCGGCCCGTTTCCCTGGCATACAAAAGTAAGCTGCCCCGCTTCTGGATGGCAGATTGCAGGAACCACTTGGTACTATCAAACCAGCCCGACTTGGCACTGGTGCCACCTCTGGTCTGGGAACCATCCTGCGTATCGTGGTTCTAAGGAGCCATCCGTCCACTCCCAGCCACAGGCCCCCAAACACAAACAACGGCGCTTTTCCCTGGAAAACAAAACTCGCCTGCCAACTTTTTGATGGCAGATTGCAGGAGCCACTTGGTACTATCAAATCAGCCCAACTTGGCACTGGTGCCACCATGGGTCTGGTCACCATCCTGCCTATCGTAGCTTTTCAGGAGCCAGCCGGTCACTCGCAGCCATAGGCCCCCAGAAACAATACTCGGCCCGTTTCCCTGGCAAACAAAAGTAAGTTATCCCGCTTCTGGATGGCAGATTGCAGGAGCCACTTTTCACCATCAAACCAGCCCGACTTGGCACTGGTGCCACCTCTGGTCTGGGAACCATCCTGCGTATCGTGGATTCTAAGGAGCCAGCCGGCCACTCCCAGCCACAGGCCCCCAAACAAAAACAACGGCGCTTTTCCCTGGAAAACAAAACTCGCCTGCCAACATTTTGATGGCAGATTGCAGGAGCCACTTGGTACTATCAAACCAGCCCAACTTGGCACTGGTGCCACCATGGATCTGGTCACCATCCTGCCTATCGTAGCTTTTCAGGACCTAGCCGGTCACTCCAAGCCATAGGCCCCCAGAGAAAAACCTCGGCCCGTTTCCCTGGCAAACAAAAGTAAGCTGCCCTGCTTCTGGATGGCAGATTGCAGGAACCACTTGGTACTATCAAACCAGCCCAACTTGGCACTGGTGCCACCTTAGGTCTGGGAACCATCCTGCGTATCGTGGATTCTAAGGAGCCAGCCGGTCACTCCCAGCCACAGGCCACCAAACACAAACAACGGCGCTTTTCCCTGGAAAACAAAACACGCCTGACAACTTTTTGATGGCAGATTGCAGGAGCCACTTGGTACTATGAAACCAGCCCAACTTGGCACTGGTGCCACCATGGGTCTGGTCACCATCCTGCCTATCGTAGCTTTTCAGGAGCCAGCCGGTCACTCCCAGCCATAGGCCCTGAGACACAAACCTCGGCCCGTTTCCCTGGCAAACAAAAGTAAGCTGCCCCGCTTCTGGATGGCAGATTGCAGGACGCACTTGGTACTATCAAACCAGCCCAACTTGGCACTGGTGCCACCTCTGGTCTGGGAACCATGCTGCGTATCGTGGATTCTAAGGAGCCAGCCGTCCACTCCCAGCCACAGGCCCCCAAACACAAACAACGGCGCTTTTCCCTGGAAAACAAAACTCGCCTGACAACTTTTTGATGGCAGATTGCAGGAGCCACTTGGTACTATCAAATCAGCCCAACTTCGCACTGGTGCCACCATGGGTCTGGTCACCATCCTGCCTATCGTAGCTTTTCAGGAGCCAGCCGGTCACTCCCAGCCATAGGCCCCCAGACACAAACCTCGGCCCGTTTCCCTGGCATACAAAAGTAAGCTGCCCCGCTTCTGGATGGCAGATTGCAGGAACCACTTTGCACCATCAAACCAGCCCGACTTGTCACTGGTGCCACCTCTGGTCTGGGAACCATGCTGTGTATCGTGGATTCTAAGGAGCCATCCGTCCACTCCCAGCCACAGGCCCCCAAACACAAACAACGGCGCTTTTCCCTGGAAAACAAAACTCGCCTGCCAACATTTTGATGGCAGATTGCAGGAGCCACTTGGTACTATCAAACCAGCCCAACTTGGCACTGGTGCCACCATGGGTCTGGTCACCATCCTGCCTATCGTAGCTTTTCAGGAGCCAGCCGGTCACTCCCAGCCATAGGCCCCCAGACACAAACCTCGGCCCGTTTCCCTGGCAAACAAAAGTAAGCTGCCCCGCTTCTGGATGGCAGATTGCAGGACGCACTTGGTAGTATCAAACCAGCCCGACTTGGCACTGGTGCCACCTCAGGTCTGGGAACCATCCTGCGTATCGTTCATTGTAAGGAGCCAGCCGGCCACTCCCAGCCACAGGCCCCCAGACACAAACAACGGCGCTTTTCCCTGGAAAACAAAACTCGCCTGCCAACATTTTGATGGCAGATTGCAGGAGCCACTTGGTACTATCAAATCAGCCCAACTTGGCACTGGTGCCACCATGGGTCTGGTCACCATCCTGCCTATCGTAGCTTTTCAGGAGCCAGCCGGTCACTCCCAGCCATAGGCCCCCAGACAAAAACCTCGGCCCGTTTCCCTGGCAAACAAAAGTAAGTCATCCCGCTTCTGGATGGCAGATTGCAGGAGCCACTTTTCACCATCAAACCAGCCCGACTTGGCACTGGTGCCACCTCTGGTCTGGGAACCATCCTGCGTATCATGGATTCTAAGGAGCCAGCCGGCCACTCCCAGCCAGAGGCCCCCAAACACAAACAACGGCGCTTTTCCCTGGATAACAAACTCGCCTGCCAACTTTTTGATGGCAGATTGCAGGAGCCACTTGGTACTATCAAACCAGCCCAACTTGGCACTGGTGCCACCATGGGTCTGGTCACCATCCTGCCTATCGTAGCTTTTCAGGAGCCAGCCGGTCACTCCCAGCCATAGGCCCCCAGACACAAACCTTGGCCCGTTTCCGTGGCAAACAAAAGTAAGCTGCCCCGCTTCTGGATGGCAGATTGCAGGACGCACTTGGTAGTATCAAACCAGCCCGACTTGGCACTGGTGCCACCTCTGGTCTGGGAACCATCCTGCGTATCGTGGATTCTAAGCAGCCAGCCGGCCACTCCCAGCCACAGGCCCCCAAACACAAACAACGGCGCTTTTCCCTGGAAAACAAAACTCGCCTGCCAACATTTTGATGGCAGATTGCAGGAGCCACTTGGTAATATCAAATCAGCCCAACTTGGCACTGGTGCCACCATGCGTTTGGTCACCATCCTGCCTATCGTAGCTTTTCAGGAGCCAGCCGGTCACTCCCAGCTATAGGCCCCCAGAAAAAACCTCGGCCCGTTTCCCTGGCATACAAAAGTAAGCTGCCCCGCTTCTGGATGGCAGATTGCAGGAGCCACTTGGTACTATCAAATCAGCCCAACTTGGCACTGGTGCCACCATGGGTCTGGTCACCATCCTGCCTATCGTAGCTTTTCAGGAGCCAGCCGGTCACTCGCTGCCGTAGGCCCCCAGAAACAATACTAGGCCCGTTTCCCTGGCAAACAAAAGTAAGCTGCCCCGCTTCTGGATGGCAGATTGCAGGAGCCACTTTGCACCATCAAACTAGCCCGACTTGGCACTGGTGCCACCTCTGGTCTGGGAACCATCCTGCGTATCGTGGATTCTAAGGAGCCAGCCGGCCACTCCCAGCCACAGGCCCCCAAACAAAAACAACGGCGCTTTTCCCTGGAAAACAAAACTCGCCTGCCAATTTTTTGATGGCAGATTGCAGGAGCCACTTGGTACTATCAAACCAGCCCAACTTGGCACTGGTGCCACCATGGGTCTGGTCACCATCCTGCCTATCGTAGCTTTTCAGGAGCCAGCCGGTCACTCCCAGCCATAGGCCCCCAGACACAAACCTCGGCCCGTTTCCCTGGCAAACAAAAGTAAGCTACCCCGCTTCTGGATGGCAGATTGCAGGACGCACTTGATAGTATCAAACCAGCCCGACTTGGCACTGGTGCCACCTCAGGTCTGGGAACCATGCTGCCTATCGTGGATTCTAATTAGCCATCTGGCCACTCCCACCCACAGGCCCCCAAACAAAAACAACGGCGCTTTTCCCTGGAAAACAAACCTCGCCTGCCAAATTTTGATGGCAGATTGCCGGAGCCACTTGGTACTATCAAACCCGCCCAACTTGACACTGGTGCCACCATGGGTCTGGTCACCATCCTGCCTATCGTAGCTTTTCAGGAGCCAGCCGGTCACTCGCTGCCGTAGGCCCCCAGAAACAATACTAGGCCCGTTTCCCTGGCAAACAAAAGTAAGCTGCCCCGCTTCTGGATGGCAGATTGCAGGAGCCACTTTGCACCATCAAACTAGCCCGACTTGGCACTGGTGCCACCTCTGGTCTGGGAACCATCCTGCGTATCGTGGATTCTAAGGAGCCAGCCGGCCACTCCCAGCCACAGGCCCCCAAACAAAAACAACGGCGCTTTTCCCTGGAAAACAAAACTCGCCTGCCAATTTTTTGATGGCAGATTGCAGGAGCCACTTGGTACTATCAAACCAGCCCAACTTGGCACTGGTGCCACCATGGGTCTGGTCACCATCCTGCCTATCGTAGCTTTTCAGGAGCCAGCCGGTCACTCCCAGCCATAGGCCCCCAGACACAAACCTCGGCCCGTTTCCCTGGCAAACAAAAGTAAGCTACCCCGCTTCTGGATGGCAGATTGCAGGACGCACTTGATAGTATCAAACCAGCCCGACTTGGCACTGGTGCCACCTCAGGTCTGGGAACCATGCTGCCTATCGTGGATTCTAATTAGCCATCTGGCCACTCCCACCCACAGGCCCCCAAACAAAAACAACGGCGCTTTTCCCTGGAAAACAAACCTCGCCTGCCAAATTTTGATGGCAGATTGCCGGAGCCACTTGGTACTATCAAACCCGCCCAACTTGACACTGGTGCCACCATGGGTCTGGTCACCATCCTGCCTATCGTAGCTTTTCAGGAGCCAGCCGGTCACTCCCAGCCATAGGCCCCCAGACAAAAACCTTGGCCCGTTTCCGTGGCAAACAAAAGTAAGCTGCCCCGCTTCTGCATGGCAGATTGCAGGAGCCACTTTTCACCATCAAACCAGCCCGACTTGGCACTGGTGCCACCTCTGGTCTGGGAACCATCCTGCGTATCGTGGATTCTAAGGAGCCAGCCGGCCACTCCCTGCCACAGGCCCCCAAACACAAACCACAGCGCTTTTCCCTGGAAAACAAAACTCGCCTGCCAACTTTTTGATGGCAGATTGCAGGAGCCACTTGGTACTATCAAACCAGCCCAACTTGGCACTGGTGCCACCATGGATCTGGTCACCATCCTGCCTATCGTAGCTTTTCAGGACCTAGCCGGTCACTCCAAGCCATAGGCCCCCAGAGAAAAACCTCGGCCCGTTTCCCTGGCAAACAAAAGTAAGCTGCCCCGCTTCTGGATGGCAGATTGCAGGAACCACTTGGTACTATCAAACCAGCCCAACTTGGCACTGGTGCCACCTTGGGTCTGGGAACCATCCTGCGTATCGTGGATTCTAAGGAGCCAGCCGGTCACTCCCAGCCACAGGCCACCAAACACAAACAACGGCGCTTTTCCCTGGAAAACAAAACTCGCCTGCCAACATTTTGATGGCAGATTGCAGGAGCCACTTGCTACTATCAAATCAGCCCAACTTGGCACTGGTGCCACCATGGGTCTGGTCACCATCCTGCCTATCGTAGCTTTTCAGGAGCCAGCCGGTCACTCGCAGCCGTAGGCCCCCAGAAACAATACTCGGCCCGTTTCCCTGGCAAAAAAAAGTAAGCTGCCCCGCTTCTGGATGGCAGATTGCAGGAGCCACTTTGCACCATCAAACTAGCCCGACTTGGCACTGGTGCCACCTCTGGTCTGGGAACCATCCTGCGTATCGTGGATTCTAAGGAGCCAGCCGGCCACTCCCACCCACAGGCCCCCAAACACAAACAACGGCGCTTTTCCCTGGAAAACAAAACTCGCCTGCCAATTTTTTGATGGCAGATTGCAGGAGCCACTTGGTACTATCAAACCAGCCCAACTTGGCACTGGTGCCACCATGGGTCTGGTCACCATCCTGCCTATCGTAGCTTTTCAGGAGCCAGCCGGTCACTCCCAGCCATAGGCCCCCAGACACAAACCTCGGCCCGTTTCCCTGGCAAACAAAAGTAAGCTACCCCGCTTCTGGATGGCAGATTGCAGGACGCACTTGATAGCATCAAACCAGCCCGACTTGGCACTGGTGCCACCTCAGGTCTGGGAACCATGCTGCGTATCGTGGATTCTAATTAGCCATCTGGCCACTCCCACCCACAGGCCCCCAAACAAAAACAACGGCGCTTTTCCCTGGAAAACAAACCTCGCCTGCCAAATTTTGATGGCAGATTGCCGGAGCCACTTGGTACTATCCAACCCGCCCAACTTGACACTGGTGCCACCATGGGTCTGGTCACCATCCTGCCTATCGTAGCTTTTCAGGAGCCAGCCGGTCACTCCCAGCCATAGGCCCCCAGACAAAAACCTTGGCCCGTTTCCCTGGCAAACAAAAGTAAGTTATCCCGCTTCTGGATGGCAGATTGCAGGAGCCACTTTTCACCATCAAACCAGCCCGACTTGGCACTGGTGCCACCTCTGGTCTGGGAACCATCCTGCGTATCGTGGATTCTAAGGAGCCAGCCGGCCACTCCCAGCCACAGGCCCCCAAACACAAACCACAGCGCTTTTCCCTGGAAAACAAAACTCGCCTGCCAACATTTGGATGGCAGATTGCAGGAGCCACTTGGTACTATCAAACCAGCCCAACTTGGCACTGGTGCCACCATGGATCTGGTCACCATCCTGCCTATCGTAGCCTTTCAGGACCTAGCCGGTCACTCCAAGCCATAGGCCCCCAGAGAAAAACCTCGGCCCGTTTCCCTGGCAAACAAAAGTAAGCTGCCCCGCTTCTGGATGGCAGATTGCAGGAACCACTTGGTACTATCAAACCAGCCCAACTTGGCACTGGTGCCACCTTGGGTCTGGGAACCATCCTGCGTATCGTGGATTCTAAGGAGCCAGCCGGTCACTCCCAGCCACAGGCCACCAAACACAAACAACGGCGCTTTTCCCTGGAAAACAAAACTCGCCTGCCAACATTTTGATGGCAGATTGCAGGAGCCACTTGCTACTATCAAATCAGCCCAACTTGGCACTGGTGCCACCATGGGTCTGGTCACCATCCTGCCTATCGTAGCTTTTCAGGAGCCAGCCGGTCCCTCCCTGCCATAGGCCCCCAGAGAAAAACCTCGGCCCGTTTCCCTGGCAAACAAAAGTAAGCTGCCCCGCTTCTGGATGGCAGATTGCAGGAGCCACTTTGCACCATCAAACTAGCCCGACTTGGCACTGGTGCCACCTCAGGTCTGGGAACCATCCTGCGTATCGTTCATTGTAAGGAGCCAGCCGGCCACTCCCAGCCACAGGCCCCCAGACACAAAAAACGGCGCTTTTCCCTGGAAAACAAAACTCGCCTGCCAACTTTTTGATGGCAGATTGCAGGAGCCACTTGGTACTATCAAATCAGCCCAACTTGGCACTGGTGCCACCATGGGTCTGGTCACCATCCTGCCTATCGTAGCTTTTCAGGAGCCAGCCGGTCACTCCCAGCCAAAGGCCCCCAGACACAAAACTCGGCCCGTTTCCCTGGCAAACAAAAGTAAGCTACCCCGCTTCTGGATGGCAGATTGCAGGAGCCACTTTGCACCATCAAACTGGCCCGACTTGGCACTGGTGCGACCTCTGGTCTGGGAACCATCCCGCGTATCGTGGATTCTAAGGAGCCAGCCGGTCACTCCCACCCACAGGCCCCCAAACACAAACAACGGCACTTTTCCCTGGAAAACAAAACTCGCCTGCCAACATTTTGATGGCAGATTGCAGGAGCCACTTGGTACTATCAAACCAGCCCAACTTGGCACTGGTGCCACCATGGGTCTGGTCACCATCCTGCCTATCGTAGCTTTTCAGGAGCCAGCCGGTCACTCCCAGCCATAGGCCCTGAGACACAAACCTCGGCCCGTTTCCCTGGCAAACAAAAGTAAGTTATCCCGCTTCTGGATGGCAGATTGCAGGAGCCACTTTTCACCATCAAACCAGCCCAACTTGGCACTGGTGCCACCTCTGGTCTGGGAACCATCCTGCGTATCGTGGATTCTAAGGAGCCAGCCGGCCACTCCCTGCCACAGGCCCCCAAACACAAACAACGGCGCTTTTCCCTGGAAAACAAACTCGCCTGCCAACTTTTTGATGGCAGATTGCAGGAGCCACTTGGTACTATCAAACCAGCCCAACTTGGCACTGGTGCCACCATGGGTCTGGTCACCATCCTGCCTATCGTAGCTTTTCAGGTGCCAGGCGGTCACTCCCAGCCATAGGCCCTGAGACACAAACCTCGGCCCGTATCCCTGGCATACAAAAGTAAGCTGCCCCGCTTCTGGATGGCAGATTGCAGGACGCACTTGGTACTATCAAACCAGCCCAACTTGGCACTGGTGCCACCTCTGGTCTGGGAACCATGCCGCGTATCGTGGATTCTAAGGAGCCAGCCGGCCACTCCCACCCACAGGCCCCCAAACAGAAACAACGGCGCTTTTCCCTGGAAAACAAAACTCGCCTGCCAACATTTTCATGGCAGATTGCAGGAGCCACTTGGTACTATCAAATCAGCCCAACTTGGCACTGGTGCCACCATGGGTCTGGTCACCATCCTGCCTATCGTAGCTTTTCAGGAGCCAGCCGGTCACTCCCAGCCATAGGCCCCCAGACACAAACCTCGGCCCGTTTCCCTGGCAAACAAAAGTAAGCTACCCCGCTTCTGGATGGCAGATTGCAGGAACCACTTTGCACCATCAAACTAGCCCGACTTGGCACTGGTGCCACCTCTGGTCTGGGAACCATGCTGTGTATCGTGGATTCTAAGGAGCCATCCGTCCACTCCCAGCCACAGGCCCCCAAACACAAACAACGGCGCTTTTCCCTGGAAAACAAAACTCGCCTGCCAACTTTTTGATGGCAGATTGCAGGAGCCACTTGGTACTATCAAACCAGCCCAACTTGGCACTGGTGCCACCATGGGTCTGGTCACCATCCTGCCTATCGTAGCTTTTCAGGAGCCAGCCGGTCACTCCCAGCCATAGGCCCCCAGACACAAACCTCGGCCCGTTTCCCTGGCAAACAAAAGTAAGCTGCCCCGCTTCTGGATGGCAGATTGCAGGACGCACTTGGTAGTATCAAACCAGCCCGACTTGGCACAGGTGCCACCTCTGGTCTGGGAACCATCCTGCGTATCGTGGATTCTAAGCAGCCAGCCGGCCACTCCCAGCCACAGGCCCCCAAATACAAACAACGGCGCTTTTCCCTGGAAAACAAAACTCGCCTGCCAACATTTTGATGGCAGATTGCAGGAGCCACTTGGTACTATCAAATCAGCCCAACTTGGCACTGGTGCCACCATGCGTTTGGTCACCATCCTGCCTATCGTAGCTTTTCAGGAGCCAGACCGTCACTCCCAGCTATAGGCCCCCAGACAAAAACCTCGGCCCGTTTCCCTGGCATACAAAAGTAAGCTGCCCCGCTTCTGGATGGCAGATTGCAGGAACAACTTGGTACTATCAAACCAGCCCGACTTGGCACTGGTGCCACCTCAGGTCTGGGAACCATCCTGCGTATCGTGGATTCTAAGGAGCCATCCGTCCACTCCCAGCCACAGGCCCCCAAACACAAACAACGGCGCTTTTCCCTGGAAAACAAAACTCGCCTGCCAACATTTTGATGGCAGATTGCAGGAGCCACTTGGTACTATCAAACCAGCCCAACTTGGCACTGGTGCCACCATGGATCTGGTCACCATCCTGCCTATCGTAGCTTTTCAGGACCTAGCCGGTCACTCCAAGCCATAGGCGCCCAGACAAAAAGCTCGGCCCGTTTCCCTGGCAAACAAAGTAAGCTGCCCCGCTTCTGGATGGCAGATTGCAGGAACCACTTGGTACTATCAAACCAGCCCGACTTGGCACTGGTGCCACCTTGGGTCTGGGAACCATCCTGCGTATCGTGGATTCTAAGGAGCCAGCCGGTCACTCCCAGCCACAGGCCCCCAAACACAAACAACGGCGCTTTTCCCTGGAAAACAAAACTCGCCTCCCAATATTTTGATGGCAGATTGCAGGAGACACTTGCTACTATCAAATCAGCCCAACTTGGCACTGGTGCCACCATGGGTCTGGTCACCATCCTGCCTATCGTAGCTTTTCAGGAGCCAGCCGGTCCCTCCCTGCCATAGGCCCCCAGAGAAAAACCTCGGCCCGTTTCCCTGGCAAACAAAAGTAAGCTACCCCGCTTCTGGATGGCAGATTGCAGGAGCCACTTTGCACCATCAAACTAGCCCGACTTGGCACTGGTGCGACCTCTGGTCTGGGAACCATCCCGCGTATCGTGGATTCTAAGGAGCCAGCCGGTCACTCCCACCCACAGGCCCCCAAACACAAACAACGGCACTTTTCCCTGGAAAACAAAACTCGCCTGCCAACATTTTGATGGCAGATTGCAGGAGCCACTTGGTACTATCAAACCAGCCCAACTTGGCACTGGTGCCACCATGGGTCTGGTCACCATCCTGCCTATCGTAGCTTTTCAGGAGCCAGCCGGTCACTCCCACCCACAGGCCCCCAGACAAAAACCTCGGCCCGTTTCCCTGGCAAACAAAAGTAAGTTATCCCGCTTCTGGATGGCAGATTGCAGGAGCCACTTTTCACCATCAAACCAGCCCAACTTGGCACTGGTGCCACCTCTGGTCTGGGAACCATCCTGCGTATCGTGGATTCTAAGGAGCCAGCCGGCCACTCCCTGCCACAGGCCCCCAAACACAAACAACGGCGCTTTTCCCTGGATAACAAACTCGCCTGCCAACTTTTTGATGGCAGATTGCAGGAGCCACTTGGTACTATCAAACCAGCCCAACTTGGCACTGGTGCCACCATGGGTCTGGTCACCATCCTGCCTATCGTAGCTTTTCAGGTGCCAGGCGGTCACTCCCAGCCATAGGCCCTGAGACACAAACCTCGGCCCGTATCCCTGGCATACAAAAGTAAGCTGCCCCGCTTCTGGATGGCAGATTGCAGGAGCCACTTGGTACTATCAAACCAGCCCAACTTGGCACTGGTGCCACCTCTGGTCTGGGAACCATGCCGCGTATCGTGGATTCTAAGGAGCCAGCCGGCCACTCCCACCCACAGGCCCCCAAACAGAAACAACGGCGCTTTTCCCTGGAAAACAAAACTCGCCTGCCAACATTTTCATGGCAGATTGCAGGAGCCACTTGGTACTACCAAATCAGCCCAACTTGGCACTGGTGCCACCATGGGTCTGGTCACCATCCTGCCTATCGTAGCTTTTCAGGAGCCAGCCGGTCACTCCCAGCCATAGGCCCCCAGACACAAACCTCGGCCCGTTTCCCTGGCAAACAAAAGTAAGCTACCCCGCTTCTGGATGGCAGATTGCAGGAACCACTTTGCACCATCAAACTAGCCCGACTTGGCACTGGTGCCACCTCTGGTCTGGGAACCATGCTGTGTATCGTGGATTCTAAGGAGCCATCCGTCCACTCCCAGCCACAGGCCCCCAAACACAAACAACGGCGCTTTTCCCTGGAAAACAAAACTCGCCTGCCAACTTTTTGATGGCAGATTGCAGGAGCCACTTGGTACTATCAAACCAGCCCAACTTGGCACTGGTGCCACCATGGGTCTGGTCACCATCCTGCCTATCGTAGCTTTTCAGGAGCCAGCCGGTCACTCCCAGCCATAGGCCCCCAGACACAAACCTCGGCCCGTTTCCCCGGCAAACAAAAGTAAGCTGCCCCGCTTCTGGATGGCAGATTGCAGGACGCACTTGGTAGTATCAAACCAGCCCGACTTGGCACAGGTGCCACCTCTGGTCTGGGAACCATCCTGCGTATCGTGGATTCTAAGCAGCCAGCCGGCCACTCCCAGCCACAGGCCCCCAAATACAAACAACGGCGCTTTTCCCTGGAAAACAAAACTCGCCTGCCAACATTTTGATGGCAGATTGCAGGAGCCACTTGGTACTATCAAATCAGCCCAACTTGGCACTGGTGCCACCATGCGTTTGGTCACCATCCTGCCTATCGTAGCTTTTCAGGAGCCAGACGGTCACTCCCAGCTATAGGCCCCCAGACAAAAACCTCGGCCCGTTTCCCTGGCATACAAAAGTAAGCTGCCCCGCTTCTGGATGGCAGATTGCAGGAACAACTTGGTACTATCAAACCAGCCCGACTTGGCACTGGTGCCACCTCTGGTCTGGGAACTATGGTGCGTATCGTGGATTCTAAGGAGCCAGCCGGCCACTCCCAGCCATAGGCACCCAAACACAAACAACGGCGCTTTTCCCTGGAAAACAAAACTCGCCTGCCAACATTTTGATGGCAGATTGCAGGAGCCACTTGGTACTATCAAACCAGCCCAACTTGGCACTGGTGCCACCATGGATCTGGTCACCATCCTGCCTATCGTAGCTTTTCAGGACCTAGCCGGTCACTCCAAGCCATAGGCGCCCAGACAAAAAGCTCGGCCCGTTTCCCTGGCAAACAAAGTAAGCTGCCCCGCTTCTGGATGGCAGATTGCAGGAACCACTTGGTACTATCAAACCAGCCCGACTTGGCACTGGTGCCACCTTGGGTCTGGGAACCATCCTGCGTATCGTGGATTCTAAGGAGCCAGCCGGTCACTCCCAGCCACAGGCCCCCAAACACAAACAACGGCGCTTTTCCCTGGAAAACAAAACTCGCCTCCCAATATTTTGATGGCAGATTGCAGGAGACACTTGCTACTATCAAATCAGCCCAACTTGGCACTGGTGCCACCATGGGTCTGGTCACCATCCTGCCTATCGTAGCTTTTCAGGAGCCAGCCGGTCACTCCCTGCCATAGGCCCCCAGAGAAAAACCTCGGCCCGTTTCCCTGGCAAACAAAAGTAAGCTACCCCGCTTCTGGATGGCAGATTGCAGGAGCCACTTTGCACCATCAAACTAGCCCGACTTGGCACTGGTGCCACCTCAGGTCTGGGAACCATCCTGCGTATCGTTCATTCTAAGGAGCCAGCCGGCCACTCCAGCCACAGGCCCCCAGACACAAACAACGGCGCTTTTCCCTGGAAAACAAAACTCGCCTGCCAACATTTAGATGGCAGATTGCAGGAGCCACTTGGTACTGTCAAATCAGCCCAACTTGGCACTGGTGCCACCATGGGTCTGGTCACCATCCTGCCTATCGTAGCTTTTCAGGACCTAGACGGTCACTCCCAGCCATAGGCCCCGTGACACAAAGCTCGGCCCGTTTCCCTGGCAAACAAAAGTAAGCTGTCCCGCTTCTGGATGGCAGATTGCAGGATCCACTAGGTATTATCAAACCAGCCCGACTTGGCACTGGTGCCACCTCTGGTCTGGGAACCATCCTGCGTATCGTGGATTCTAAGCAGCCAGCCGGCCACTCCCAGCCACAGGCCCCCAAACACAAACAACAACGCTTTTCCCTGGAAAACAAAACTCGCCTGCCAACATTTTGATGGCAGATTGCAGGAGCCACTTGGTACTATCAAACCAGCCCAACTTGGCACTGGTGCCACCATGGGTCTGGTCACCATCCTGCCTATCGTAGCTTTTCAGGAGCCAGCCGGTCACTCCAAGCCATAGGCCCCGGACAAAAACCTCGGCCCGTTTCCCTGGCAAAGAAAAATAAGCTACCCCGCTTCTGGATGGCACATTGCAGGAGCCACTTTGCACCATCAAACCAGCCCGACTTGGCACTGGTGCCACCTCTGGTCTGGGAACCATCCTGCGTATCGTGGATTCTAATTAGCCATCCGTCCACTCCCAGCCACAGGCCCCCAAACAAAAACAACGGCGCTTTTCCCTGGAAAACAAAACTCGCCTGCCAAATTTTGATGGCAGATTGCCGGAGCCACTGGGTACTATCAAACCAGCCCAACTTGACACTGGTGCCACCATGGGTCTGGTCACCATCCTGCCTATCGTAGCTTTTCAGGAGCCAGCCGGTCACTCCCAGCCATAGGCCCCCAGACAAAAAGCTCGGACCGTTTCCCTGGCAAACAAAAGTAAGTTATTCCGCTACTGGATGGCAGATTGCAGGAGCCACTTTTCACCATCAAACCAGCCCGACTTGGCACTGGTGCCACCTCTGGTCTGGGAACCATGCTGCGTATCGTGGATTCTAAGGAGCCAGCCGGCCACTCCCAGCCACAGGCCCCCAAACACAAACAACGGCGCATTTCCCTGGATAACAAACTCGCCTGCCAACTTTTTGATGGCAGATTGCAGGAGCCACTTGGTACTATCAAACCAGCCCAACTTGGCACTGGTGCCACCATGGGTCTGGTCACCATCCTGCCTATCGTAGCTTTTCAGGAGCCAGCCGGTCACTCCCAGCCATAGGCCCCGAGACACAAACCTCGGCCCGTTTCCCTGGCAAACAAAAGTAAGCTACCCCGCTTCTGGATGGCAGATTGCAGGACGCACTTGGTACTATCAAACCAGCCCAACTTGGCACTGGTGCCACCTCTGGTCTGGGAACCATGCTGCGTATCGTGGATTCTAAGGAGCCAGCCGGCCACTCCCAGCCACAGGCCCCCAAACAAAAACAACGGCGCTTTTCCCTGGAAAACAAAACTCGCCTGCCAACATTTTGATGGCAGATTGCAGGAGCCACTTGGTACTATCAAACCAGCCCAACTTGGCACTGGTGCCACCATGGGTCTGGTCACCATCCTGCCTATCTTAGCTTTTCAGGAGCCAGCCGGTCACTCCCAGCCATAGGCCCCCAGACACAAACCTCGGCCCGTTTCCCTGGCAAACAAAAGTAAGCTGCCCCGCTTCTGGATGGCAGATTGCAGGAACCACTTGGTACTATCAAACCAGCCCGACTTGGCACTGGTGCCACCTTGGGTCTGGGAACCATCCTGCGTATCGTGGATTCTAAGGAGCCAGCCGGCCACTCCCAGCCACAGGCCCCCAAACACAAACCACAGCGCTTTTCCCTGGAAAACAAAACCCGCCTGCCGACATTTTGATGGCAGATTGCAGGAGCCACTTGCTACTATCAAATCAGCCCAACTTGGCACTGGTGCCACCATGGGTCTGGTCACCATCCTGCCTATCGTAGCTTTTCAGGAGCCAGCCGGTCACTCCCAGCCATAGGCCCCCAGACACAAAGCTCGGCCCGTTTCCCTGGCAAACAAAAGTAAGCTGCCCCGCTTCTGGATGGCAGATTGTAGGACGCACTTGGTACTATCAAACCAGCCCGACTTGGCACTGGTGCCACCTCTGGTCTGGGAACCATGGTGCGTATCGTGAATTCTAAGGAGCCAGCCGGCCACTCCCAGCCATAGGCACCCATACACAAACAACGGCGCTTTTCCCTGGAAAACAAAACTCGCCTGCCAACTTTTTGATGGCAGATTGCAGGAGCCACTTGGTACTATCAAACCAGCTCAACTTGGCACTGGTGCCACCATGGGTCTGCTCACCATCCTGCCTATCGTAGCTTTTCAGGAGCCAGACGGTCACTCGCAGCCATAGGCCCCCAGACACAAACCTCGGCCCGTTTCCCTGGCAAACAAAAGTAAGCTGCCCCGCTTCTGCATGGCAGATTGCAGGAGCTATTTAGTACTATCAAACCAGCCCGACTTGGCACTGGTGCCACCTCAGGTCTGGGAACCATCCTGCGTAACGTGGATTCTAAGGAGCCAGCCGGCCACTCCCAGCCACAGGCGCCCAAACACAAACAACGGCGCTTTTCCCTGGAAAACAAAACTCGCCTGCCAAATTTTGACGGCAGATTGCAGGAGCCACTTGGTACTATCAAATCAGCCCAACTTGGGACTGGTGCCACCATGGGTCTGGTCACCATCCTGCCTATCGTAGCGTTTCAGGAGCCAGCCGGTCACTCCCAGCCATAGGCCCCCAGACAAAAACCTCGGCCCGTTTCCCTGGCATACAAAAGTAAGCTGCCCTGCTTCTGGATGGCAGATTGCAGGAACCACTTGGTACTATCAAACCAGCAAAACTTGGCACTGGTGCCACCTTGGGTCTGGATACCATGCTGCGTATCGTGGATTCTAAGGAGCCAGCCGGCCACTCCCAGCCACAGGCCCCCAAACACAAACAACGGCGCTTTTCCCTGGAAAACAAAACTCTCCTGCCAACTTTTTGATGGGAGATTGCAGGAGCCACTTGGTTTTATCAAATCAGACCAACTTGGCACTGGTGCCACCATGGGTCTGGTCACCATCCTGCCTATCGTAGCTTTTCAGGAGCCAGCCGGTCACTCCTAGCCATAGGCCCCCAGACACAAACCTCGGCCCGTTTACCTGACAAACAAAAGTAAGTTATCCCGCTTCTGGATGGCAGATTGCCGGAGCCACTTGGTACTATCAAACCAGCCCGACTTGGCACTGGTGCCACCATGGGTCTGGTCACCATCCTGCCTATCGTGGATTCTAATTAGCCATCTGTCCACTCCCAGCCACAGGCCCCCAAACAAAAACAACGGCGCTTTTCCCTGGAAAACAAAACTCGTCTGCCAACTTTTTGATGGCAGATTGCCAGAGCCACTTGGTACTATCAAACCAGCCCAACTTGGCACTGGTGCCACCTTGGGTCTGGGAACCATGCTGCGTATCGTGGATTCTAAGGAGCCAGCCGGCCACTCCCAGCCACAGGCCCCCAAACACAAACCATAGAGCTTTTCCCTGGAAAACAAAATTCGCCGGCCAAATTATTGATGGCAGATTGCAGGAGCCACTTGGTACTATCAAATCAGCCCAACTTGGAACTGGTGCCACCATGGGTCTGATCACCATCCTGCTTATCGTAGCTTTTCAGGAGCCAGCCGGTCACTCCCAGCCATAGGCGCCCAGACACAATGCTCTGCCCTTTTCCCTGGCAAACCAAAGTAAGCTGCCCCGCTTCTGGATGGCAGATTGCAGGAACCACTTGGTACTATAAAACCAGCCCGACTTGGCACTGGTGCCACCTCTGGTCTGGGAACCATCCTGCGTATCGTGGATTCTAAGCAGCCAGCCGGCCACTCCCAGCCACAGGCCCCCAAACAAAACAACGGCGCTTTTCCCTGGAAAACAAAACTCGTCTGCCAACTTTTTGATGGCAGATTGCCAGAGCCACTTGGTACTATCAAACCAGCCCAACTTGGCACTGGTGCCACCATGGGTCTGGTCACCATCCTGCCTATCGTAGCTTTTCAGGACCTAGACGGTCACTCCCAGCCATAGGCCCCGTGACACAAAGCTCGGCCCGTTTCCCTGGCAAACAAAAGTAAGCTGTCCCGCTTCTGGATGGCAGATTGCAGGATCCACTAGGTATTATCAAACCAGCCCGACTTGGCACTGGTGCCACCTCTGGTCTGGGAACCATCCTGCGTATCGTGGATTCTAAGCAGCCAGCCGGCCACTCCCAGCCACAGGCCCCCAAAGAGAAACAACGGCGCTTTTCCCTGGAAAACAAAACTCGCCTGCCAACATTTTGATGGCAGATTGCAGGAGCCACTTGGTACTATCAAACCAGCCCAACTTGGCACTGGTGCCACCATGGGTCTGGTCACCATCCTGCCTATCGTAGCTTTTCAGGAGCCAGCCGGTCACTCCAAGCCATAGGCCCCCAGACAAAAACCTCGGCCCGTTTCCCTGGCAAAGAAAAATAAGCTACCCCGCTTCTGGATGGCACATTGCAGGAGCCACTTTGCACCATCAAACCAGCCCGACTTGGCACTGGTGCCACCTCTGGTCTGGGAACCATGCTGCGTATCGTGGATTCTAAGCAGCCAGCCGGCCACTCCCAGCCACAGGCCCCCAAACAGAAACAACGGCGCTTTTCCCTGGAAAACAAAACTCGCCTGCCAACATTTTGATGGCAGATTGCCGGAGCCACTGGGTACTATCAAACCAGCCAACCTTGACACTGGTGCCACCATGGGTCTGGTCACCATCCTGCCTGTCGTAGCTTTTCAGGAGCCAGCCGGTCACTCCCAGCCATAGGCCCCCAGACAAAAAGCTCGGACCGTTTCCCTGGCAAACAAAAGTAAGTTATTCCGCTACTGGATGGCAGATTGCAGGAGCCACTTTTCACCATCAAACCAGCCCGACTTGGCACTGGTGCCACCTCTGGTCTGGGAACCATGCTGCGTATCGTGGATTCTAAGGAGCCAGCCGGCCACTCCCAGCCACAGGCCCCCAAACACAAACAACGGCGCATTTCCCTGGATAACAAACTCGCCTGCCAACTTTTTGATGGCAGATTGCAGGAGCCACTTGGTACTATCAAACCAGCCCAACTTGGCACTGGTGCCACCATGGGTCTGGTCACCATCCTGCCTATCGTAGCTTTTCAGGAGCCAGCCGGTCACTCCAAGCCATAGGCCCCCAGACAAAAACCTCGGCCCGTTTCCCTGGCAAAGAAAAATAAGCTACCCCGCTTCTGGATGGCACATTGCAGGAGCCACTTTGCACCATCAAACCAGCCCGACTTGGCACTGGTGCCACCTCTGGTCTGGGAACCATCCTGCGTATCGTGGATTCTAATTAGCCATCCGTCCACTCCCAGCCACAGGCCCCCAAACAAAAACAACGGCGCTTTTCCCTGGAAAACAAAACTCGCCTGCCAAATTTTGATGGCAGATTGCCGGAGCCACTGGGTACTATCAAACCAGCCCAACTTGACACTGGTGCCACCATGGGTCTGGTCACCATCCTGCCTATCGTAGCTTTTCAGGAGCCAGCCGGTCACTCCCAGCCATAGGCCCCCAGACAAAAAGCTCGGACCGTTTCCCTGGCAAACAAAAGTAAGTTATTCCGCTACTGGATGGCAGATTGCAGGAGCCACTTTTCACCATCAAACCAGCCCGACTTGGCACTGGTGCCACCTCTGGTCTGGGAACCATGCTGCGTATCGTGGATTCTAAGGAGTCAGCCGGCCACTCCCAGCCACAGGCCCCCAAACACAAACAACGGCGCATTTCCCTGGATAACAAACTCGCCTGCCAACTTTTTGATGGCAGATTGCAGGAGCCACTTGGTACTATCAAACCAGCCCAACTTGGCACTGGTGCCACCATGGGTCTGGTCACCATCCTGCCTATCGTAGCTTTTCAGGAGCCAGCCGGTCACTCCCAGCCATAGGCCCCCAGACAAAAACCTCGGCCCGTTTCCCTGGCAAACAAAAGTAAGCTACCCCGCTTCTGGATGGCAGATTGCAGGACGCACTTGGTACTATCAAACCAGCCCGACTTGGCACTGGTGCCACCTCTGGTCTGGGAACCATGCTGCGTATCGTGGATTCTAAGGAGCCAGCCGGCCACTCCCAGCCACAGGCCCCCAAACAAAAACAACGGCGCTTTTCCCTGGAAAACAAAACTCGCCTGCCAACATTTTGATGGCAGATTGCAGGAGCCACTTGGTACTATCAAACCAGCCCAACTTGGCACTGGTGCCACCATGGGTCTGGTCACCATCCTGCCTATCGTAGCTTTTCAGGAGCCAGCCGGTCACTCCCAGCCATAGGCCCCCTGACACAAACCTCGGCCCGTTTCCCTGGCAAACAAAAGTAAGCTGCCCCGCTTCTGGATGGCAGATTGCAGGAGCCACTTGGTACTATCAAACCAGCCCAACTTGGCACTGGTGCCACCTTGGGTCTGGGAACCATCCTGCGTATCGTGGATTCTAAGGAGCCAGCCGGTCACTCCCAGCCACAGGCCCCCAAACACAAACCACAGCGCTTTTCCCTGGAAAACAAAACCCGCCTGCCGACATTTTGATGGCAGATTGCAGGAGCCACTTGCTACTATCAAATCAGCCCAACTTGGCACTGGTGCCACCATGGGTCTGGTCACCATCCTGCCTATCGTAGCTTTTCAGGAGCCAGCCGGTCACTCCCAGCCAGAGGCCCCCAGACACAAAGCTCGGCCTGTTTCCCTGGCAAACAAAAGTAAGCTGCCCCGCTTCTGCATGGCAGATTGCAGGAGCTATTTAGTACTATCAAACCAGCCCGACTTGGCACTGGTGCCACCTCAGGTCTGGGAACCATCCTGCGTAACGTGGATTCTAAGGAGCCAGCCGGCCACTCCCAGCCACAGGCGCCCAAACACAAAAAACGGCGCTTTTCCCTGGAAAACAAAACTCGCCTGCCAAATTTTGACGGCAGATTGGAGGAGCCACTTGGTACTATCAAATCAGCCCAACTTGGGACTGGTGCCACCATGGGTCTGGTCACCATCCTGCCTATCGTAGCTTTTCAGGAGCCAGCCGGTCACTCCCAGCCATAGGCCCCCAGACAAAAACCTCGGCCCGTTTCCCTGGCATACAAAAGTAAGCTGCCATGCTTCTGGATGGCAGATTGCAGGAACCACTTGGTACTATCAAACCAGCAAAACTTGGCACTGGTGCCACCTTGGGTCTGGATACCATGCTGCGTATCGTGGATTCTAAGGAGCCAGCCGGCCACTCCCAGCCACAGGCCCCCAAACACAAACAACGGCGCTTTTCCCTGGAAAACAAAACTCTCCTGCCAACTTTTTGATGGGAGATTGCAGGAGCCACTTGGTTTTATCAAATCAGACCAACTTGGCACTGGTGCCACCATGGGTCTGGTCACCATCCTGCCTATCGTAGCTTTTCAGGAGCCAGCCGGTCACTCCCAGCCATAGGCCCCCAGACACAAACCTCGGCCCGTTTCCCTGACAAACAAAAGTAAGTTATCCCGCTTCTGGATGGCAGATTGCCGGAGCCACTTGGTACTATCAAACCAGCCCGACTTGGCACTGGTGCCACCATGGGTCTGGTCACCATCCTGCCTATCGTGGATTCTAATTAGCCATCTGTCCACTCCCAGCCACAGGCCCCCAAACAAAAACAACGGCGCTTTTCCCTGGAAAACAAAACTCGTCTGCCAACTTTTTGATGGCAGATTGCCAGAGCCACTTGGTACTATCAAACCAGCCCAACTTGGCACTGGTGCCACCTTGGGTCTGGGAACCATGCTGCGTATCGTGGATTATAAGGAGCCAGCCGGCCACTCCCAGCCACAGGCCCCCAAACACAAACCATAGCGCTTTTCCCTGGAAAACAAAATTCGCCGGCCAAATTATTGATGGCAGATTGCAGGAGCCACTTGGTACTATCAAATCAGCCCAACTTGGCACTGGTGCCACCATGGGTCTGGTCACCATCCTGCTTATCGTAGCTTTTCAGGAGCCAGCCGGTCACTCCCAGCCATAGGCGCCCAGACACAATGCTCTGCCCTTTTCCCTGGCAAACCAAAGTAAGCTGCCCCGCTTCTGGATGGCAGATTGCAGGAACCACTTGGTACTATAAAACCAGCCCGACTTGGCACTGGTGCCACCTCTGGTCTGGGAACCATGCTGCGTATCGTGGATTCTAAGGAGCCAGCCGGCCACTCCCAGCCACAGGCCCCCAAACAAAAACAACGGCGCTTTTCCCTGGAAAACAAAACTCGCCTGCCAAATTTTTGATGGCAGATTGCAGGAGCCACTTGGTACTATCAAACCAGCCCAACTTGACACTGGTGCCACCATGGGTCTGGTCACCATCATGCCTATCTTAGCTTTTCAGGAGCCAGCCGGTCACTCCCAGCCATAGGCCCCCAGACACAAACCTCGGCCCGTTTCCCTGGCAAACAAAAGTAAGCTGCCCCGCTTCTGGATGGCAGATTGCAGGAGCCACTTGGTACTATCAAACCAGCCCAACTTGGCACTGGTGCCACCTTGGGTCTGGGAACCATCCTGCGTATCGTGGATTCTAAGGAGCCAGCCGGTCACTCCCAGCCACAGGCCCCCAAACACAAACCACAGCGCTTTTCCCTGGAAAACAAACCCGCCTGCCGACATTTTGATGGCAGATTGCAGGAGCCACTTGCTGCTATCAAATCAGCCCAACTTGGCACTGGTGCCACCATGGGTCTGGTCACCATCCTGCCTATCGTAGCTTTTCAGGAGCCAGCCGGTCACTCCCAGTCATAGGCCCCCAGACACAAAGCTCGGCCCGTTTCCCTGGCAAACAAAAGTAAGCTGCCCCGCTTCTGGATGGCAGATTGTAGGACGCACTTGGTACTATCAAACCAGCCCGACTTGGCACTGGTGCCACCTCTGGTCTGGGAACCATGCTGCGTATCGTGGATTCTAAGGAGCCAGCCGGCCACTCCCAGCCATAGGCACCCAAACACAAACAACGGCGCTTTTCCCTGGAAAACAAAACTCGCCTGCCAACTTTTTGATGGCAGATTGCAGGAGCCACTTGGTACTATCAAACCAGCTCAACTTGGCACTGGTGCCACCATGGGTCTGGTCACCATCCTGCCTATCGTAGCTTTTCAGGAGCCAGCCGGTCACTCCCAGTCATAGGCCCCCAGACACAAAGCTCGGCCCGTTTCCCTGGCAAACAAAAGTAAGCTGCCCCGCTTCTGCATGGCAGATTGCAGGAGCTATTTAGTACTATCAAACCAGCCCGACTTGGCACTGGTGCCACCATGGGTCTGGTCACCATCCTGCCTATCGTAGCTTTTCAGGAGCCAGCCGGTCACTCCCAGCCATAGGCCCCCAGACACAAACCTCGGCCCGTTTCCCTGGCAAACAAAAGTAAGCTGCCCCGCTTCTGGATGGCAGATTGCAGGAGCCACTTTTCACCATCAAACCAGCCCGACTTGGCACTGGTGCCACCTCTGGTCTGGGAACCATGCTGCGTATCGTGGATTCTAAGGAGCCAGCCGGCCACTCCCAGCCACAGGCCCCCAAACACAAACAACGGCGCATTTCCCTGGATAACAAACTCGCCTGCCAACTTTTTGATGGCAGATTGCAGGAGCCACTTGGTACTATCAAACCAGCCCAACTTGGCACTGGTGCCACCATGGGTCTGGTCACCATCCTGCCTATCGTAGCTTTTCAGGAGCCAGCCGGTCACTCCAAGCCATAGGCCCCCAGACAAAAACCTCGGCCCGTTTCCCTGGCAAAGAAAAATAAGCTACCCCGCTTCTGGATGGCACATTGCAGGAGCCACTTTGCACCATCAAACCAGCCCGAGTTGGCACTGGTGCCACCTCTGGTCTGGGAACCATCCTGCGTATCGTGGATTCTAATTAGCCATCCGTCCACTCCCAGCCACAGGCCCCCAAACAAAAACAACGGCGCTTTTCCCTGGAAAACAAAACTCGCCTGCCAAATTTTGATGGCAGATTGCCGGAGCCACTGGGTACTATCAAACCAGCCCAACTTGACACTGGTGCCACCATGGGTCTGGTCACCATCCTGCCTATCGTAGCTTTTCAGGAGCCAGCCGGTCACTCCCTGCCATAGGCCCTCAGACAAAAAGCTCGGACCGTTTCCCTGGCAAACAAAAGTAAGTTATTCCGCTACTGGATGGCAGATTGCAGGAGCCACTTTTCACCATCAAACCAGCCCGACTTGGCACTGGTGCCACCTCTGGTCTGGGAACCATGCTGCGTATCGTGGATTCTAAGGAGTCAGCCGGCCACTCCCAGCCACAGGCCCCCAAACACAAACAACGGCGCATTTCCCTGGATAACAAACTCGCCTGCCAACTTTTTGATGGCAGATTGCAGGAGCCACTTGGTACTATCAAACCAGCCCAACTTGGCACTGGTGCCACCATGGGTCTGGTCACCATCCTGCCTATCGTAGCTTTTCAGGAGCCAGCCGGTCACTCCCAGCCATAGGCCCCCCAGACAAAAACCTCGGCCCGTTTCCCTGGCAAACAAAAGTAAGCTACCCCACTTCTGGATGGCAGATTGCAGGACGCACTTGGTACTATCAAACCAGCCCAACTTGGCACTGGTGCCACCTCTGGTCTGGGAACCATGCTGCGTATCGTGGATTCTAAGGAGCCAGCCGGCCACTCCCAGCCACAGGCCCCCAAACAAAAACAACGGCGCTTTTCCCTGGAAAACAAAACTCGCCTGCCAACATTTTGATGGCAGATTGCAGGAGCCACTTGGTACTATCAAACCAGCCCAACTTGGCACTGGTGCCACCATGGGTCTGGTCACCATCCTGCCTATCGTAGCTTTTCAGGAGCCAGCCGGTCACTCCCAGCCATAGGCCCCCAGACACAAACCTCGGCCCGTTTCCCTGGCAAACAAAAGTAAGCTGCCCCGCTTCTGGATGGCAGATTGCAGGAGCCACTTGGTACTATCAAACCAGCCCAACTTGGCACTGGTGCCACCTTGGGTCTGGGAACCATCCTGCGTATCGTGGATTCTAAGGAGCCAGCCGGTCACTCCCAGCCACAGGCCCCCAAACACAAACCACAGCGCTTTTCCCTGGAAAACAAAACCCGCCTGCCGACATTTTGATGGCAGATTGCAGGAGCCACTTGCTACTATCAAATCAGCCCAACTTGGCACTGGTGCCACCATGGGTCTGGTCACCATCCTGCCTATCGTAGCTTTTCAGGAGCCAGCCGGTCACTCCCAGCCAGAGGCCCCCAGACACAAAGCTCGGCCCGTTTCCCTGGCAAACAAAAGTAAGCTGCCCCGCTTCTGCATGGCAGATTGCAGGAGCTATTTAGTACTATCAAACCAGCCCGACTTGGCACTGGTGCCACCTCAGGTCTGGGAACCATCCTGCGTATCGTGGATTCTAAGGAGCCAGCCGGCCACTCCCAGCCACAGGCGCCCAAACACAAACAACGGCGCTTTTCCCTGGAAAACAAAACTCGCCTGCCAAATTTTGACGGCAGATTGCAGGAGCCACTTGGTACTATCAAATCAGCCCAACTTGGGACTGGTGCCACCATGGGTCTGGTCACCATCCTGCCTATCGTAGCTTTTCAGGAGCCAGCCGGTCACTCCCAGCCATAGGCCCCCAGACACAAACCTCGGCCCGTTTCCCTGGCAAACAAAAGTAAGCTGCCCCGCTTCTGGATGGCAGATTGCAGGAGCCACTTGGTACTATCAAACCAGCCCAACTTGGCACTGGTGCCACCTTGGGTCTGGGAACCATCCTGCGTATCGTGGATTCTAAGGAGCCAGCCGGTCACTCCCAGCCACAGGCCCCCAAACACAAACCACAGCGCTTTTCCCTGGAAAACAAACCCGCCTGCCGACATTTTGATGGCAGATTGCAGGAGCCACTTGCTGCTATCAAATCAGCCCAACTTGGCACTGGTGCCACCATGGGTCTGGTCACCATCCTGCCTATCGTAGCTTTTCAGGAGCCAGCCGGTCACTCCCAGTCATAGGCCCCCAGACACAAAGCTCGGCCCGTTTCCCTGGCAAACAAAAGTAAGCTGCCCCGCTTCTGGATGGCAGATTGTAGGACGCACTTGGTACTATCAAACCAGCCCGACTTGGCACTGGTGCCACCTCTGGTCTGGGAACTATGGTGCGTATCGTGGATTCTAAGGAGCCAGCCGGCCACTCCCAGCCATAGGCACCCAAACACAAACAACGGCGCTTTTCCCTGGAAAACAAAACTCGCCTGCCAACTTTTTGATGGCAGATTGCAGGAGCCACTTGGTACTATCAAACCAGCTCAACTTGGCACTGGTGCCACCATGGGTCTGGTCACCATCCTGCCTATCGTAGCTTTTCAGGAGCCAGCCGGTCACTCCCAGTCATAGGCCCCCAGACACAAAGCTCGGCCCGTTTCCCTGGCAAACAAAAGTAAGCTGCCCCGCTTCTGCATGGCAGATTGCAGGAGCTATTTAGTACTATCAAACCAGCCCGACTTGGCACTGGTGCCACCATGGGTCTGGTCACCATCCTGCCTATCGTAGCTTTTCAGGAGCCAGCCGGTCACTCCCAGCCATAGGCCCCCAGACACAAACCTCGGCCCGTTTCCCTGGCAAACAAAAGTAAGCTGCCCCGCTTCTGGATGGCAGATTGCAGGAGCCACTTTTCACCATCAAACCAGCCCGACTTGGCACTGGTGCCACCTCTGGTCTGGGAACCATGCTGCGTATCGTGGATTCTAAGGAGCCAGCCGGCCACTCCCAGCCACAGGCCCCCAAACACAAACAACGGCGCATTTCCCTGGATAACAAACTCGCCTGCCAACTTTTTGATGGCAGATTGCAGGAGCCACTTGGTACTATCAAACCAGCCCAACTTGGCACTGGTGCCACCATGGGTCTGGTCACCATCCTGCCTATCGTAGCTTTTCAGGAGCCAGCCGGTCACTCCAAGCCATAGGCCCCCAGACAAAAACCTCGGCCCGTTTCCCTGGCAAAGAAAAATAAGCTACCCCGCTTCTGGATGGCACATTGCAGGAGCCACTTTGCACCATCAAACCAGCCCGAGTTGGCACTGGTGCCACCTCTGGTCTGGGAACCATCCTGCGTATCGTGGATTCTAATTAGCCATCCGTCCACTCCCAGCCACAGGCCCCCAAACAAAAACAACGGCGCTTTTCCCTGGAAAACAAAACTCGCCTGCCAAATTTTGATGGCAGATTGCCGGAGCCACTGGGTACTATCAAACCAGCCCAACTTGACACTGGTGCCACCATGGGTCTGGTCACCATCCTGCCTATCGTAGCTTTTCAGGAGCCAGCCGGTCACTCCCTGCCATAGGCCCTCAGACAAAAAGCTCGGACCGTTTCCCTGGCAAACAAAAGTAAGTTATTCCGCTACTGGATGGCAGATTGCAGGAGCCACTTTTCACCATCAAACCAGCCCGACTTGGCACTGGTGCCACCTCTGGTCTGGGAACCATGCTGCGTATCGTGGATTCTAAGGAGTCAGCCGGCCACTCCCAGCCACAGGCCCCCAAACACAAACAACGGCGCATTTCCCTGGATAACAAACTCGCCTGCCAACTTTTTGATGGCAGATTGCAGGAGCCACTTGGTACTATCAAACCAGCCCAACTTGGCACTGGTGCCACCATGGGTCTGGTCACCATCCTGCCTATCGTAGCTTTTCAGGAGCCAGCCGGTCACTCCCAGCCATAGGCCCCCCAGACAAAAACCTCGGCCCGTTTCCCTGGCAAACAAAAGTAAGCTACCCCACTTCTGGATGGCAGATTGCAGGACGCACTTGGTACTATCAAACCAGCCCAACTTGGCACTGGTGCCACCTCTGGTCTGGGAACCATGCTGCGTATCGTGGATTCTAAGGAGCCAGCCGGCCACTCCCAGCCACAGGCCCCCAAACAAAAACAACGGCGCTTTTCCCTGGAAAACAAAACTCGCCTGCCAACATTTTGATGGCAGATTGCAGGAGCCACTTGGTACTATCAAACCAGCCCAACTTGGCACTGGTGCCACCATGGGTCTGGTCACCATCCTGCCTATCGTAGCTTTTCAGGAGCCAGCCGGTCACTCCCAGCCATAGGCCCCCAGACACAAACCTCGGCCCGTTTCCCTGGCAAACAAAAGTAAGCTGCCCCGCTTCTGGATGGCAGATTGCAGGAGCCACTTGGTACTATCAAACCAGCCCAACTTGGCACTGGTGCCACCTTGGGTCTGGGAACCATCCTGCGTATCGTGGATTCTAAGGAGCCAGCCGGTCACTCCCAGCCACAGGCCCCCAAACACAAACCACAGCGCTTTTCCCTGGAAAACAAAACCCGCCTGCCGACATTTTGATGGCAGATTGCAGGAGCCACTTGCTACTATCAAATCAGCCCAACTTGGCACTGGTGCCACCATGGGTCTGGTCACCATCCTGCCTATCGTAGCTTTTCAGGAGCCAGCCGGTCACTCCCAGCCAGAGGCCCCCAGACACAAAGCTCGGCCCGTTTCCCTGGCAAACAAAAGTAAGCTGCCCCGCTTCTGCATGGCAGATTGCAGGAGCTATTTAGTACTATCAAACCAGCCCGACTTGGCACTGGTGCCACCTCAGGTCTGGGAACCATCCTGCGTATCGTGGATTCTAAGGAGCCAGCCGGCCACTCCCAGCCACAGGCGCCCAAACACAAACAACGGCGCTTTTCCCTGGAAAACAAAACTCGCCTGCCAAATTTTGACGGCAGATTGCAGGAGCCACTTGGTACTATCAAATCAGCCCAACTTGGGACTGGTGCCACCATGGGTCTGGTCACCATCCTGCCTATCGTAGCTTTTCAGGAGCCAGCCGGTCACTCCCAGCCATAGGCCCCCAGACAAAAACCTCGGCCCGTTTCCCTGGCATACAAAAGTAAGCTGCCATGCTTCTGGATGGCAGATTGCAGGAACCACTTGGTACTATCAAACCAGCAAAACTTGGCACTGGTGCCACCTTGGGTCTGGATACCATGCTGCGTATCGTGGATTCTAAGGAGCCAGCCGGCCACTCCCAGCCACAGGCCCCCAAACACAAACAACGGCGCTTTTCCCTGGAAAACAAAACTCTCCTGCCAAATTTTGATGGGAGATTGCAGGAGCCACTTGGTTTTATCAAATCAGACCAACTTGGCACTGGTGCCACCATGGGTCTGGTCACCATCCTGCCTATCGTAGCTTTTCAGGAGCCAGCCGGTCACTCCCAGCCATAGGCCCCCAGACACAAACCTCGGCCCGTTTCCCTGGCAAACAAAAGTAAGCTGCCCCGCTTCTGGATGGCAGATTGCAGGAGCCACTTGGTACTATCAAACCAGCCCAACTTGGCACTGGTGCCACCTTGGGTCTGGGAACCATCCTGCGTATCGTGGATTCTAAGGAGCCAGCCGGTCACTCCCAGCCACAGGCCCCCAAACACAAACCACAGCGCTTTTCCCTGGAAAACAAAACCCGCCTGCCGACATTTTGATGGCAGATTGCAGGAGCCACTTGCTACTATCAAATCAGCCCAACTTGGCACTGGTGCCACCATGGGTCTGGTCACCATCCTGCCTATCGTAGCTTTTCAGGAGCCAGCCGGTCACTCCCAGCCAGAGGCCCCCAGACACAAAGCTCGGCCCGTTTCCCTGGCAAACAAAAGTAAGCTGCCCCGCTTCTGCATGGCAGATTGCAGGAGCTATTTAGTACTATCAAACCAGCCCGACTTGGCACTGGTGCCACCGCAGGTCTGGGAACCATCCTGCGTAACGTGGATTCTAAGGAGCCAGCCGGCCACTCCCAGCCACAGGCGCCCAAACACAAACAACGGCGCTTTTCCCTGGAAAACAAAACTCGCCTGCCAAATTTTGACGGCAGATTGCAGGAGCCACTTGGTACTATCAAATCAGCCCAACTTGGGACTGGTGCCACCATGGGTCTGGTCACCATCCTGCCTATCGTAGCTTTTCAGGAGCCAGCCGGTCACTCCCAGCCATAGGCCCCCAGACAAAAACCTCGGCCCGTTTCCCTGGCATACAAAATTAAGCTGCCATGCTTCTGGATGGCAGATTGCAGGAACCACTTGGTACTATCAAACCAGCAAAACTTGGCACTGGTGCCACCTTGGGTCTGGATACCATGCTGCGTATCGTGGATTCTAAGGAGCCAGCCGGCCACTCCCAGCCACAGGCCCCCAAACACAAACAACGGCGCTTTTCCCTGGAAAACAAAACTCTCCTGCCAACTTTCTGATGGGAGATTGCAGGAGCCACTTGGTTTTATCAAATCAGACCAACTTGGCACTGGTGCCACCATGGGTCTGGTCACCATCCTGCCTATCGTAGCTTTTCAGGAGCCAGCCGGTCACTCCCAGCCATAGGCCCCCAGACACAAACCTCGGCCCGTTTCCCTGACAAACAAAAGTAAGTTATCCCGCTTCTGGATGGCAGATTGCCGGAGCCACTTGGTACTATCAAACCAGCCCGACTTGGCACTGGTGCCACCATGGGTCTGGTCACCATCCTGCCTATCGTGGATTCTAATTAGCCATCTGTCCACTCCCAGCCACAGGCCCCCAAACAAAATCAACGGCGCTTTTCCCTGGAAAACAAAACTCGTCTGCCAACTTTTTGATGGCAGATTGCCAGAGCCACTTGGTACTATCAAACCAGCCCAACTTGGCACTGGTGCCACCTTGGGTCTGGGAACCATGCTGCGTATCGTGGATTATAAGGAGCCAGCCGGCCACTCCCAGCCACAGGCCCCCAAACACAAACCATAGCGCTTTTCCCTGGAAAACAAAATTCGCCGGCCAAATTATTGATGGCAGATTGCAGGAGCCACTTGGTACTATCAAATCAGCCCAACTTGGCACTGGTGCCACCATGGGTCTGGTCACCATCCTGCTTATCGTAGCTTTTCAGGAGCCAGCCGGTTACTCCCAGCCATAGGCGCCCAGACACAATGCTCTGCCCTTTTCCCTGGCAAACCAAAGTAAGCTGCCCCGCTTCTGGATGGCAGATTGCAGGAACCACTTGGTACTATAAAACCAGCCCGACTTGGCACTGGTGCCACCTCTGGTCTGGGAACCATGCTGCGTATCGTGGATTCTAAGGAGCCAGCCGGCCACTCCCAGCCACAGGCCCCCAAACAAAAACAACGGCGCTTTTCCCTGGAAAACAAAACTCGCCTGCCAAATTTTTGATGGCAGATTGCAGGAGCCACTTGGTACTATCAAACCAGCCCAACTTGACAGTGGTGCCACCATGGGTCTGGTCACCATCATGCCTATCTTAGCTTTTCAGGAGCCAGCCGGTCACTCCCAGCCATAGGCCCCCAGACACAAACCTCGGCCCGTTTCCCTGGCAAACAAAAGTAAGCTGCCCCGCTTCTGGATGGCAGATTGCAGGAGCCACTTGGTACTATCAAACCAGCCCAACTTGGCACTGGTGCCACCTTGGGTCTGGGAACCATCCTGCGTATCGTGGATTCTAAGGAGCCAGCCGGTCACTCCCAGCCACAGGCCCCCAAACACAAACCACAGCGCTTTTCCCTGGAAAACAAACCCGCCTGCCGACATTTTGATGGCAGATTGCAGGAGCCACTTGCTGCTATCAAATCAGCCCAACTTGGCACTGGTGCCACCATGGGTCTGGTCACCATCCTGCCTATCGTAGCTTTTCAGGAGCCAGCCGGTCACTCCCAGTCATAGGCCCCCAGACACAAAGCTCGGCCCGTTTCCCTGGCAAACAAAAGTAAGCTGCCCCGCTTCTGGATGGCAGATTGTAGGACGCACTTGGTACTATCAAACCAGCCCGACTTGGCACTGGTGCCACCTCTGGTCTGGGAACTATGGTGCGTATCGTGGATTCTAAGGAGCCAGCCGGCCACTCCCAGCCATAGGCACCCAAACACAAACAACGGCGCTTTTCCCTGGAAAACAAAACTCGCCTGCCAAATTTTTGATGGCAGATTGCAGGAGCCACTTGGTACTATCAAACCAGCTCAACTTGGCACTGGTGCCACCATGGGTCTGGTCACCATCCTGCCTATCGTAGCTTTTCAGGAGCCAGCCGGTCACTCCCAGTCATAGGCCCCCAGACACAAAGCTCGGCCCGTTTCCCTGGCAAACAAAAGTAAGCTGCCCCGCTTCTGCATGGCAGATTGCAGGAGCTATTTAGTACTATCAAACCAGCCCGACTTGGCACTGGTGCCACCATGGGTCTGGTCACCATCCTGCCTATCGTAGCTTTTCAGGAGCCAGCCGGTCACTCCCAGCCATAGGCCCCCAGACACAAACCTCGGCCCGTTTCCCTGGCAAACAAAAGTAAGTTATCCCGCTTCTGGATGGCAGATTGCAGGAGCCACTTTTCACCATCAAACCAGCCCAACTTGGCACTGGTGCCACCTCTGGTCTGGGAACCATCCTGCGTATCGTGGATTCTAAGGAGCCAGCCGGCCACTCCCTGCCACAGGCCCCCAAACACAAACAAAGGCGCTTTTCCCTGGATAACAAAACTCGCCTGCCAACTTTTTGATGGCAGATTGCAGGAGCCACTTGGTACTATCAAACCAGCCCAACTTGGCACTGGTGCCACCATGGGTCTGGTCACCATCCTGCCTATCGTAGCTTTTCAGGAGCCAGGCGGTCACTCCCAGCCATAGGCCCTGAGACACAAACCTCGGCCCGTATCCCTGGCAAACAAAAGTAAGCTGCCCCGCTTCTGGATGGCAGATTGCAGGAGCCACTTGGTACTATCAAACCAGCCCAACTTGGCACTGGTGCCACCTCTGGTCTGGGAACCATGCCGCGTATCGTGGATTCTAAGGAGCCAGCCGGCCACTCCCAGCCACAGGCCCCCAAACAGAAACAACGGCGCTTTTCCCTGGAAAACAAAACTCGCCTGCCAACTTTTTCATGGCAGATTGCAGGAGCCACTTGGTACTATCAAACCAGCCCGACTTGGCACTGGTGCCACCATGGGTCTGGTCACCATCCTGCCTATCGTGGATTCTAATTAGCCATCTGTCCACTCCCAGCCACAGGCCCCCAAACAAAATCAACGGCGCTTTTCCCTGGAAAACAAAACTCGTCTGCCAACTTTTTGATGGCAGATTGCCAGAGCCACTTGGTACTATCAAACCAGCCCAACTTGGCACTGGTGCCACCTTGGGTCTGGGAACCATGCTGCGTATCGTGGATTATAAGGAGCCAGCCGGCCACTCCCAGCCACAGGCCCCCAAACACAAACCACAGCGCTTTTCCCTGGAAAACAAAACCCGCCTGCCGACATTTTGATGGCAGATTGCAGGAGCCACTTGCTACTATCAAATCAGCCCAACTTGGCACTGGTGCCACCATGGGTCTGGTCACCATCCTGCTTATCGTAGCTTTTCAGGAGCCAGCCGGTCACTCCCAGCCATAGGCGCCCAGACACAATGCTCTGCCCTTTTCCCTGGCAAACCAAAGTAAGCTGCCCCGCTTCTGGATGGCAGATTGCAGGAACCACTTGGTACTATAAAACCAGCCCGACTTGGCACTGGTGCCACCTCTGGTCTGGGAACCATCCTGCGTATCGTGGATTCTAAGGAGCCAGCCGGCCACTCCCAGCCACAGGCCCCCAAACAAAAACAACGGCGCTTTTCCCTGGAAAACAAAACTCGCCTGCCAAATTTTTGATGGCAGATTGCAGGAGCCACTTGGTACTATCAAACCAGCCCAACTTGACACTGGTGCCACCATGGATCTGGTCACCATCCTGCCTATCTTAGCTTTTCAGGAGCCAGCCGGTCACTCCCAGCCATAGGCCCCCAGACACAAAGCTCGGCCCGTTTCCCTGGCAAACAAAAGTAAGCTGCCCCGCTTCTGGATGGCAGATTGCAGGAGCCACTTGGTACTATCAAACCAGCCCAACTTGGCACTGGTGCCACCTTGGGTCTGGGAACCATCCTGCGTATCGTGGATTCTAAGGAGCCAGCCGGTCACTCCCAGCCACAGGCCCCCAAACACAAACCACAGCGCTTTTCCCTGGAAAACAAACCCGCCTGCCGACATTTTGATGGCAGATTGCAGGAGCCACTTGCTGCTATCAAATCAGCCCAACTTGGCACTGGTGCCACCATGGGTCTGGTCACCATCCTGCCTATCGTAGCTTTTCAGGAGCCAGCCGGTCACTCCCAGTCATAGGCCCCCAGACACAAAGCTCGGCCCGTTTCCCTGGCAAACAAAAGTAAGCTGCCCCGCTTCTGGATGGCAGATTGTAGGACGCACTTGGTACTATCAAACCAGCCCGACTTGGCACTGGTGCCACCTCTGGTCTGGGAACTATGGTGCGTATCGTGGATTCTAAGGAGCCAGCCGGCCACTCCCAGCCATAGGCACCCAAACACAAACAACGGCGCTTTTCCCTGGAAAACAAAACTCGCCTGCCAACTTTTTGATGGCAGATTGCAGGAGCCACTTGGTACTATCAAACCAGCTCAACTTGGCACTGGTGCCACCATGGGTCTGCTCACCATCCTGCCTATCGTAGCTTTTCAGGAGCCAGACGGTCACTCGCAGCCATAGGCCCCCAGACAAAAACCTTGGCCCGTTTCCCTGGCAAACAAAAGTAAGCTGCCCTGCTTCTGCATGGCAGATTGCAGGAGCTATTTAGTACTATCTAACCAGCCCGACTTGGCACTGGTGCCACCATGGGTCTGGTCACCATCCTGCCTATCGTAGCTTTTCAGGAGCCAGCCGGTCACTCCCAGCCATAGGCCCCCAGACAAAAACCTCGGCCCGTTTCCCTGGCAAACAAAAGTAAGTTATCCCGCTTCTGGATGGCAGATTGCAGGAGCCACTTTTCACCATCAAACCAGCCCAACTTGGCACTGGTGCCACCTCTGGTCTGGGAACCATCCTGCGTATCGTGGATTCTAAGGAGCCAGCCGGCCACTCCCTGCCACAGGCCCCCAAACACAAACAACGGCGCTTTTCCCTGGATAACAAACTCGCCTGCCAACTTTTTGATGGCAGATTGCAGGAGCCACTTGGTACTATCAAACCAGCCACACTTGGCACTGGTGCCACCATGGGTCTGGTCACCATCCTGCCTATCGTAGCTTTTCAGGAGCCAGGCGGTCACTCCCAGCCATAGGCCCTGAGACACAAACCTCGGCCCGTATCCCTGGCAAACAAAAGTAAGCTGCCCCGCTTCTGGATGGCAGATTGCAGGAACCACTTGGTACTATCAAACCAGCCCAACTTGGCACTGGTGCCACCTCTGGTCTGGGAACCATGCCGCGTATCGTGGATTCTAAGGAGCCAGCCGGCCACTCCCAGCCACAGGCCCCCAAACAGAAACAACGGCGCTTTTCCCTGGAAAACAAAACTCGCCTGCCAACTTTTTCATGGCAGATTGCAGGAGCCACTTGGTACTATCAAATCAGCCCAACTTGGCACTGGTGCCACCATGGGTCTGGTCACCATCCTGCCTATCGTAGCTTTTCAGGAGCCAGCCGGTCACTCCCAGCCATAGGCCCCCAGACACAAACCTCGGCCCGTTTCCCTGGCAAACAAAAGTAAGCTACCCCGCTTCTGGATGGCAGATTGCAGGAGCCACTTTGCACCATCAAACTAGCCCGACTTGGCACTGGTGCCACCTCTGGTCTGGGAACCATGCTGCGTATCGTGGATTCTAAGGAGCCATCCGTCCACTCCCAGACACAGGCCCCCAAACACAAACAACGGCGCTTTTCCCTGGAAAACAAAACTCGCCTGCCAACTTTTTGATGGCAGATTGCAGGAGCCACTTGGTACTATCAAACCAGCCCAACTTGGCACTGGTGCCACCATGGGTCTGGTCACCATCCTGCCTATCGTAGCTTTTCAGGAGCCAGCCGGTCACTCGCAGCCATAAACCCCCAGACACAAACCTCGGCCCGTTTCCCTGGCAAACAAAAGTAAGCTGCCCCGCTTCTGGATGGCAGATTGCAGGACGCACTTAGTAGTATCAAACCAGCCCGAGTTGGCACTGGTGCCACCTCTGGTCTGGGAACCATCCTGCGTATCGTGGATTCCTAGCAGCCAGCCGGCCACTCCCAGCCACAGGCCCCCAAACAGAAACAACGGCGCTTTTCCCTGGAAAACAAAACTCGCCTGCCAACATTTTGATGGCAGATTGCAGGAGCCACTTGCTACTATCAAATCAGCCCAACTTGGCACTAGTGCCACCATGCGTTTGGTCACCATCCTGCCTATCGTAGCTTTTCAGGAGCCAGACGGTCACTCCCAGCTATAGGCCCCCAGACAAAAACCTCGGCCCGTTTCCCTGGCATACAAAAGTAAGCTGCCCCGCTTCTGGATGGCAGATTGTAGGACGCACTTGGTACTATCAAACCAGCCCGACTTGGCACTGGTGCCACCTCAGGTCTGGGAACCATCCTGCGTATCGTTCATTCTAAGGAGCCAGCCGGCCACTCCAGCCACAGGCCCCCAGACACAAACAACGGCGCTTTTCCCTGGAAAACAAAACTCGCCTGCCAACTTTTAGATGGCACATTGCAGGAGCCACTTGGTACTGTCAAATCAGCCCAACTTGGCACTGGTGCCACCATGGGTCTGGTCACCATCCTGCCTATCGTAGCTTTTCAGGACCTAGCAGGTCACTCCCAGCCATAGGCGCCCAGACACAAATCTCGGCCCGTTTCCCTGGCAAACAAAAGTAAGCTGCCCCGCTTCTGGATGGCAGATTTCCGGAGCCACTTGGTACTATCAAACCAGCCCGACTTGGCACTGGTGCCACCTCTGGTCTGGGAACCATGCTGCGTATCGTGGATTCTAAGGAGCCATCCGTCCACTCCCAGCCACAGGCCCCCAAACACAAACAACGGCGCTTTTCCCTGGAAAACAAAACTCGCCTGCCAACATTTTGATGGCAGATTGCCGGAGCCACTGGGTACTATCAAACCAGCCCAACTTGACACTGGTGCCACCATGGGTCTGGTCACCATCCTGCCTATCGTAGCTTTTCAGGAGCCAGCCGGTCACTCCCAGCCATAGGCTCCCAGACAAAAAGCTCGGACCGTTTCCCTGGCAAACAAAAGTAAGTTATTCCGCTACTGGATGGCAGATTGCAGGAGCCACTTTTCACCATCAAACCAGCCCGACTTGGCACTGGTGCCACCTCAGGTCTGGGAACCATGCTGCGTATCGTGGATTCTAAGCAGCCAGCCGGCCACTCCCAGCCACAGGCCCCCAAACACAAACAACGGCGCATTTCCCTGGATAACAAACTCGCCTGCCGACTTTTTGATGGCAGATTGCAGGAGCCACTTGGTACTATCAAACCAGCCCAACTTGGCACTGGTGCCACCATGGGTCTGGTCAACATCCTGCCTATCGTAGCTTTTCAGGAGCCAGCCGGTCACTCCCAGCCATAGGCCCCGAGACACAAACCTCGGCCCGTTTCCCTGGCAAACAAAAGTAAGCTACCCCGCTTCTGGATGGCAGATTGCAGGAGCCACTTGGTACTATCAAACCAGCCCAACTTGGCACTGGTGCCACCTTGGGTCTGGGAACCATCCTGCGTATCGTGGATTCTAAGGAGCCAGCCGGTCACTCCCAGCCACAGGCCCCCAAACACAAACCACAGCGCTTTTCCCTGGAAAACAAAACCCGCCTGCCGACATTTTGATGGCAGATTGCAGGAGCCACTTCCTACTATCAAATCAGCCCAACTTGGCACTGGTGCCACCATGGGTCTGGTCACCATCCTGCCTATCGTAGCTTTTCAGGAGCCAGCCGGTCACTCCCAGCCATAGGCCCCCAGACAAAAACCTCGGCCCGTTTCCCTGGCAAACAAAAGTAAGTTATCCCGCTTCTGGATGGCAGATTGCAGGAGCCACTTTTCACCATCAAACCAGCCCAACTTGGCACTGGTGCCACCTCTGGTCTGGGAACCATCCTGCGTATCGTGGATTCTAAGGAGCCAGCCGGCCACTCCCTGCCACAGGCCCCCAAACACAAACAACGGCGCTTTTCCCTGGATAACAAACTCGCCTGCCAACTTTTTGATGGCAGATTGCAGGAGCCACTTGGTACTATCAAACCAGCCACACTTGGCACTGGTGCCACCATGGGTCTGGTCACCATCCTGCCTATCGTAGCTTTTCAGGAGCCAGGCGGTCACTCCCAGCCATAGGCCCTGAGACACAAACCTCGGCCCGTATCCCTGGCAAACAAAAGTAAGCTGCCCCGCTTCTGGATGGCAGATTGCAGGAACCACTTGGTACTATCAAACCAGCCCAACTTGGCACTGGTGCCACCTCTGGTCTGGGAACCATGCCGCGTATCGTGGATTCTAAGGAGCCAGCCGGCCACTCCCAGCCACAGGCCCCCAAACAGAAACAACGGCGCTTTTCCCTGGAAAACAAAACTCGCCTGCCAACTTTTTCATGGCAGATTGCAGGAGCCACTTGGTACTATCAAATCAGCCCAACTTGGCACTGGTGCCACCATGGGTCTGGTCACCATCCTGCCTATCGTAGCTTTTCAGGAGCCAGCCGGTCACTCCCAGCCATAGGCCCCCAGACACAAACCTCGGCCCGTTTCCCTGGCAAACAAAAGTAAGCTACCCCGCTTCTGGATGGCAGATTGCAGGAGCCACTTTGCACCATCAAACTAGCCCGACTTGGCACTGGTGCCACCTCTGGTCTGGGAACCATGCTGGGTATCGTGGATTCTAAGGAGCCATCCGTCCACTCCCAGACACAGGCCCCCAAACACAAACAACGGCGCTTTTCCCTGGAAAACAAAACTCGCCTGCCAACTTTTTGATGGCAGATTGCAGGAGCCACTTGGTACTATCAAACCAGCCCAACTTGGCACTGGTGCCACCATGGGTCTGGTCACCATCCTGCCTATCGTAGCTTTTCAGGAGCCAGCCGGTCACTCGCAGCCATAAACCCCCAGACACAAACCTCGGCCCGTTTCCCTGGCAAACAAAAGTAAGCTGCCCCGCTTCTGGATGGCAGATTGCAGGACGCACTTAGTAGTATCAAACCAGCCCGAGTTGGCACTGGTGCCACCTCTGGTCTGGGAACCATCCTGCGTATCGTGGATTCCTAGCAGCCAGCCGGCCACTCCCAGCCACAGGCCCCCAAACACAAACAACGGCGCTTTTCCCTGGAAAACAAAACTCGCCTGCCAACATTTTGATGGCAGATTGCAGGAGCCACTTGCTACTATCAAATCAGCCCAACTTGGCACTAGTGCCACCATGCGTTTGGTCACCATCCTGCCTATCGTAGCTTTTCAGGAGCCAGACGGTCACTCCCAGCTATAGGCCCCCAGACAAAAACCTCGGCCCGTTTCCCTGGCATACAAAAGTAAGCTGCCCCGCTTCTGGATGGCAGATTGTAGGACGCACTTGGTACTATCAAACCAGCCCGACTTGGCACTGGTGCCACCTCAGGTCTGGGAACCATCCTGCGTATCGTTCATTCTAAGGAGCCAGCCGGTCACTCCCAGCCACAGGCCCCCAGACACAAACAACGGCGCTTTTCCCTGGAAAACAAAACTCGCCTGCCAACTTTTAGATGGCACATTGCAGGAGCCACTTGGTACTGTCAAATCAGCCCAACTTGGCACTGGTGCCACCATGGGTCTGGTCACCATCCTGCCTATCGTAGCTTTTCAGGACCTAGCAGGTCACTCCCAGCCATAGGCGCCCAGACACAAAGCTCGGCCCGTTTCCCTGGCAAACAAAAGTAAGCTGCCCCGCTTCTGGATGGCAGATTTCCGGAGCCACTTGGTACTATCAAACCAGCCCGACTTGGCACTGGTGCCACCTCTGGTCTGGGAACCATGCTGCGTATCGTGGATTCTAAGGAGCCATCCGTCCACTCCCAGCCACAGGCCCCCAAACACAAACAACGGCGCTTTTCCCTGGAAAACAAAACTCGCCTGCCAACATTTTGATGGCAGATTGCAGGAGCCACTTGCTACTATCAAATCAGCCCATCTTGGCACTGGTGCCACCATGGGTCTGGTCACCATCCTGCCTATCGTAGGTGTTCAGGCGCCTGCCGGTCACTCCCAGCCATAGGCCCCCAGAGAAAAACCTCGGCCCGTTTCCCTGGCAAACAAAAGTAAGCTGCCCCGCTTCTGGATGGCAGATTGCAGGAGCCACTTTGCACCATCAAACCAGCCCAACTTGGCACTGGTGCCACCTCTGGTCTGGGAACCATGCTGTGTATCGTGGATTCCAATTAGCAAGCCGGCCACTCCCAGCCACAGGCCTCCAAACACAAACAACGGCGCTTTTCCCTGGAAAACAAAACTCGCCTGCCAACTTTTTGATGGCAGATTGCAGGAGCCACTTGGTACTATCAAACCAGCCCAACTTGGCACTGGTGCCACCATGGGTCTGGTCACCATCCTGCCTATCGTAGCTTTTCAGGACCTAGACGGTCACTCCCAGCCATAGGCCCCGTGACACAAAGCTCGGCCCGTTTCCCTGGCAAACAAAAGGAAGCTGTCCCGCTTCTGGATGGCAGATTGCAGGATCCACTAGGTATTATCAAACCAGCCCGACTTGGCACTGGTGCCACCTCTGGTCTGGGAACCATCCTGCGTATCGTGGATTCTAAGCAGCCAGCCGGCCACTCCCAGCCACAGGCCCCCAAACACAAACAACGGCGCTTTTCCCTGGAAAACAAAACTCGCCTGCCAACATTTTGAGGGCAGATTGCAGGAGCCACTTGGTACTATCAAACCAGCCCAACTTGGCACTGGTGCCACCATGGGTCTGGTCACCATCCTGCCTATCGTAGCTTTTCAGGAGCCAGCCGGTCACTCCAAGCCATAGGCCCCCAGACAAAAACCTCGGCCCGTTTCCCTGGCAAACAAAAGTAAGCTACCCCGCTTCTGGATGGCACATTGCAGGAGCCACTTTGCACCATCAAAGCAGCCCGACTTGGCACTGGTGCCACCTCTGGTCTGGGAACCATCCTGCGTATCGTGGATTCTAATTAGCCATCTGTCCACTCCCAGCCACAGGCCGCCAAACAAAAACAACGGCGCTTTTCCCTGGAAAACAAAACTCGCCTGCCAAATTTTGATGGCAGATTGCCGGAGCCACTGGGTACTATCAAACCAGCCCAACTTGACACTGGTGCCACCATGGGTCTGGTCACCATCCTGCCTATCGTAGCTTTTCAGGAGCCAGCCGGTCACTCCCAGCCATAGGCTCCCAGACAAAAAGCTCGGACCGTTTCCCTGGCAAACAAAAGTAAGTTATTCCGCTACTGGATGGCAGATTGCAGGAGCCACTTTTCACCATCAAACCAGCCCGACTTGGCACTGGTGCCACCTCTGGTCTGGGAACCATGCTGCGTATCGTGGATTCTAAGCAGCCAGCCGGCCACTCCCAGCCACAGGCCCCCAAACACAAACAACGGCGCATTTCCCTGGATAACAAACTCGCCTGCCGACTTTTTGATGGCAGATTGCAGGAGCCACTTGGTACTATCAAACCAGCCCAACTTGGCACTGGTGCCACCATGGGTCTGGTCAACATCCTGCCTATCGTAGCTTTTCAGGAGCCAGACGGTCACTCCCAGCCATAGGCCCCGAGACACAAACCTCGGCCCGTTTCCCTGGCAAACAAAAGTAAGCTACCCCGCTTCTGGATGGCAGATTGCAGGAGCCACTTGGTACTATCAAACCAGCCCAACTTGGCACTGGTGCCACCTTGGGTCTGGGAACCATCCTGCGTATCGTGGATTCTAAGGAGCCAGCCGGTCACTCCCAGCCACAGGCCCCCAAACACAAACCACAGCGCTTTTCCCTGGAAAACAAAACCCGCCTGCCGACATTTTGATGGCAGATTGCAGGAGCCACTTGCTACTATCAAATCAGCCCAACTTGGCACTGGTGCCACCATGGGTCTGGTCACCATCCTGCCTATCGTAGCTTTTCAGGAGCCAGCCGGTCACTCCCAGCCATAGGCCCCCAGACACAAAGCTCGGCCCGTTTCCCTGGCAAACAAAAGTAAGCTGCCCCGCTTCTGGATGGCAGATTGTAGGACGCACTTGGTACTATCAAACCAGCCCGACTTGGCACTGGTGCCACCTCTGGTCTGGGAACCATGGTGCGTATCGTGAATTCTAAGGAGCCAGCCGGCCACTCCCAGCCATAGGCACCCAAACACAAACAACGGCGCTTTTCCCTGGAAAACAAAACTCGCCTGCCAACTTTTTGATGGCAGATTGCAGGAGCCACTTGGTACTATCAAACCAGCTCAACTTGGCACTGGTGCCACCATGGGTCTGCTCACCATCCTGCCTATCGTAGCTTTTCAGGAGCCAGACGGTCACTCGCAGCCATAGGCCCCCAGACACAAACCTCGGCCCGTTTCCCTGGCAAACAAAAGTAAGCTGCCCCGCTTCTGCATGGCAGATTATAGGAGCTATTTAGTACTATCCAACGAGCCCGACTTGGCACTGGTGCCACCTCAGGTCTGGGAACCATGGTGCGTATCGTGGATTCTAAGGAGCCAGCCGGCCACTCCCAGCCACAGGCGCCCAAACACAAACAACGGCGATTTTACCTGGAAAACAAAACTCGCCTGCCAAATTTTGACGGCAGATTGCAGGAGCCACTTGGTACTATCAAATCAGCCCAACTTGATACTGGTGCCACCATGGGTCTGGTCACCATCCTGCCTATCGTAGCTTTTCAGGAGCCAGCCGGTCACTCCCAGCCATAGGCCCCCAGACAAAAACCTAGGCCCGTTTCCCTGGCATACAAAAGTAAGCTGCCCTGCTTCTGGATGGCAGATTGCAGGAACCGCTTGGTACTATCAAACCAGCAAAACTTGGCACTGGTGCCACCTTGGGTCTGGATACCATGCTGCGTATCGTGGATTCTAAGGAGCCAGCTGGCCACTCCCAGCCACAGGCCCCCAAACACAAACAACGGCGCTTTTCCCTGGAAAACAAAACTCTCCTGCCAACTTTTTGATGGGAGATTGCAGGAGCCACTTGGTTTTATCAAATCAGCCCAACTTGGCACTGGTGCCACCATGGGTCTGGTCACCATCCTGCCTATCGTAGCTTTTCAGGAGCCAGCCGGTCACTCCCAGCCATAGGCCCCCAGACACAAACCTCGGCCCGTTTCCCTGACAAACAAAAGTAAGTTATCCCGCTTCTGGATGGCAGATTGCCGGAGCCACTTGGTACTATCAAACCAGCCCGACTTGGCACTGGTGCCACCATGGGTCTGGTCACCATCCTGCCTCTCGTGGATTCTAATTAGCCATCCGTCCACTCCCAGCCACAGGCCCCCAAACAAAAACAACGGCGCTTTTCCCTGGAAAACAAAACTCGTCTGCCAACTTTTTGATGGCAGATTGCCAGAGCCACTTGGTACTATCAAACCAGCCCAACTTGGCACTGGTGCCACCTTGGGTCTGGGAACCATGCTGCGTATCGTGGATTATAAGGAGCCAGCCGGCCACTCCCAGCCACAGGCCCCCAAACAAAAACCACAGCGCTTTTCCCTGGAAAACAAAATTCGCCGGCCAACTTTTTGATGGCAGATTGCAGGAGCCACTTGGTACTATCAAACCAGCCCAACTTGGCACTGGTGCCACCATGGGTCTGGTCACCATCCTGCTTATCGTAGCTTTTCAGGAGCCAGCCGGTCACTCCCAGCCATAGGCGCCCAGACACAATGCTCTGCCCTTTTCCCTGGCAAACCAAAGTAAGCTGCCCCGCTTCTGGATGGCAGATTGCAGGAACCACTTGGTACTATAAAACCAGCCCGACTTGGCACTGGTGCCACCTCTGGTCTGGGAACCATGCTGCGTATCGTGGATTCTAAGGAGCCAGCCGGCCACTCCCAGCCACAGGCCCCCAAACAAAAACAACGGCGCTTTTCCCTGGAAAACAAAACTCGCCTGCCAAATTTTTGATGGCAGATTGCAGGAGCCACTTTGTACTATCAAACCAGCCCAACTTGACACTGGTGCCACCATGGGTCTGGTTACCATCCTGCCTATCTTAGCTTTTCAGGAGCCAGCCGGTCACTCCCAGCCATAGGCCCCCAGACACAAAGCTCGGCCCGTTTCCCTGGCAAACAAAAGTAAGCTGCCCCGCTTCTGGATGGCAGATTGCAGGAGCCACTTTGTACTATCAAACCAGCCCAACTTGGCACTGGTGCCACCTTGGGTCTGGGAACCATCCTGCGTATCGTGGATTCTAAGGAGCCAGCCGGTCACTCCCAGCCACAGGCCCCCAAACACAAACCACAGCGCTTTTCCCTGGAAAACAAACCCGCCTGCCGACATTTTGATGGCAGATTGCAGGAGCCACTTGCTGCTATCAAATCAGCCCAACTTGGCACTGGTGCCACCATGGGTCTGGTCACCATCCTGCCTATCGTAGCTTTTCAGGAGCCAGCCGGTCACTCCCAGTCATAGGCCCCCAGACACAAAGCTCGGCCCGTTTCCCTGGCAAACAAAAGTAAGCTGCCCCGCTTCTGGATGGCAGATTGTAGGACGCACTTGGTACTATCAAACCAGCCCGACTTGGCACTGGTGCCACCTCTGGTCTGGGAACTATGGTGCGTATCGTGGATTCTAAGGAGCCAGCCGGCCACTCCCAGCCATAGGCACCCAAACACAAACAACGGCGCTTTTCCCTGGAAAACAAAACTCGCCTGCCAACTTTTTGATGGCAGATTGCAGGAGCCACTTGGTACTATCAAACCAGCTCAACTTGGCACTGGTGCCACCATGGGTCTGCTCACCATCCTGCCTATCGTAGCTTTTCAGGAGCCAGCCGGTCACTCCCAGCCATAGGCGCCCAGACACAATGCTCTGCCCTTTTCCCTGGGAAACCAAAGTAAGCTGCCCCGCTTCTGGATGGCAGATTGCAGGAACCACTTGGTACTATAAAACCAGCCCAACTTGGCACTGGTGCCACCTCTGGTCTGGGAACCATGCTGCGTATCGTGGATTCTAAGGAGCCAGCCGGCCACTCCCAGCCACAGGCCCCCAAACAAAAACAACGGCGCTTTTCCCTGGAAAACAAAACTCGCCTGCCAAATTTTTGATGGCAGATTGCAGGAGCCACTTGGTACTATCAAACCAGCCCAACTTGACACTGGTGCCACCATGGGTCTGGTCACCATCCTGCCTATCTTAGCTTTTCAGGAGCCAGCCGGTCACTCCCAGCCATAGGCCCCCAGACACAAAGCTCGGCCCGTTTCCCTGGCAAACAAAAGTAAGCTGCCCCGCTTCTGGATGGCAGATTGCAGGAGCCACTTGGTACTATCAAACCAGCCCAACTTGGCACTGGTGCCACCTTGGGTCTGGGAACCATCCTGCGTATCGTGGATTCTAAGGAGCCAGCCGGTCACTCCCAGCCACAGGCCCCCAAACACAAACCACAGCGCTTTTCCCTGGAAAACAAACCCGCCTGCCGACATTTTGATGGCAGATTGCAGGAGCCACTTGCTGCTATCAAATCAGCCCAACTTGGCACTGGTGCCACCATGGGTCTGGTCACCATCCTGCCTATCGTAGCTTTTCAGGAGCCAGCCGGTCACTCCCAGCCATAGGCCCCCAGACACAAAGCTCGGCCCGTTTCCCTGGCAAACAAAAGTAAGCTGCCCCGCTTCTGGATGGCAGATTGTAGGACGCACTTGGTACTATCAAACCAGCCCGACTTGGCACTGGTGCCACCTCTGGTCTGGGAACTATGGTGCGTATCGTGGATTCTAAGGAGCCAGCCGGCCACTCCCAGCCATAGGCACCCAAACACAAACAACGGCGCTTTTCCCTGGAAAACAAAACTCGCCTGCCAACTTTTTGATGGCAGATTGCAGGAGCCACTTGGTACTATCAAACCAGCTCAACTTGGCACTGGTGCCACCATGGGTCTGCTCACCATCCTGCCTATCGTAGCTTTTCAGGAGCCAGACGGTCACTCGCAGCCATAGGCCCCCAGACAAAAACCTCGGCCCGTTTCCCTGGCAAACAAAAGTAAGCTGCCCCGCTTCTGCATGGCAGATTGCAGGAGCTATTTAGTACTATCAAACCAGCCCGACTTGGCACTGGTGCCACCTCAGGTCTGGGAACCATCCTGCGTATCGTGGATTCTAAGGAGCCAGCCGGCCACTCCCAGCCACAGGCCCCCAAACACAAACAACGGCGCTTTTCCCTGGAAAACAAAACTCGCCTGCCAAATTTTGACGGCAGATTGCAGGAGCCACTTGGTACTATCAAATCAGCCCAACTTGGCACTGGTGCCACCATGGGTCTGGTCACCATCCTGCCTATCGTAGCTTTTCAGGAGCCAGCCGGTCACTCCCAGCCATAGGCCCCCAGACAAAAACCTCGGCCCGTTTCCCTGGCAAACAAAAGTAAGCTGCCCTGCTTCTGGATGGCAGATTGCAGGAACCACTTGGTACTATCAAACCAGCAAAACTTGGCACTGGTGCCACCTTGGGTCTGGATACCATGCTGCGTATCGTGGATTCTAAGGAGCCAGCCGGCCACTCCCAGCCACAGGCCCCCAAACACAAACAACGGCGCTTTTCCCTGGAAAACATAACTCTCCTGCCAATTTTTGATGGGAGATTGCAGGAGCCACTTGGTTTTATCAAATCAGACCAACTTGGCACTGGTGCCACCATGGGTCTGGTCACCATCCTGCCTATCGTAGCTTTTCAGGAGCCAGCCGGTCACTCCCAGCCATAGGCCCCCAGACACAAACCTCGGCCCGTTTCCCTGACAAACAAAAGTAAGTTATCCCGCTTCTGGATGGCAGATTCCAGGAGCCACTTGGTACTATCAAACCAGCCCGACTTGGCACTGGTGCCACCATGGGTCTGGTCACCATCCTGCGTATCGTGGATTCTAATTAGCCATCCGTCCACTCCCAGCCACAGGCCCCCAAACAAAAACAACGGCGCTTTTCCCTGGAAAACAAAACTCGTCTGCCAACTTTTTGATGGCAGATTGCCAGAGCCACTTGGTACTATCAAACCAGCCCAACTTGGCACTGGTGCCACCTTGGGTCTGGGAACCATGCTGCGTATCGTGGATTATAAGGATCCAGCCGGCCACTCCCAGCCACAGGCCCCCAAACACAAACCACAACGCTTTTCCCTGGAAAACAAAATTCGCCGGCCAACTTTTTGATAGCAGATTGCACGAGCCACTTGGTACTATCAAATCAGCCCAACTTGGCACTGGTGCCACCATGGGTCTGGTCACCATCCTGCTTATCGTAGCTTTTCAGGAGCCAGCCGGTCACTCCCAGCCATAGGCGCCCAGACACAATGCTCTGCCCTTTTCCCTGGCAAACCAAAGTAAGCTGCCCCGCTTCTGGATGGCAGATTGCAGGAACCACTTTTCACCATCAAATAGCCCGACTTGGAACTGGAGCCACCTCTGGTCTGGGAACCATTCTGCGTATCGTGGATTCTAAGGAGCCAGCCGGCCACTCCCAGCCACAGGCCCCCAAACACAAACAACGGCTCTTTTCCCTGGAAAACAAAACTCGCCTGACAACTTTTTGATGGCAGATTGCAGGAGCCACTTGCTACTATCAAATCAGCCCAACTTGGCACTGGTGCCACCATGGGTCTGGTCACCATCCTGCCTATCGTAGCTTTTCAGGAGCCAGCCGGTCACTCCCAGCCATAGGCTCCCAGACAAAAACCTCGGCCCGTTTCCCTGGCAAACAAAAGTAAGCTGCCCCGCTTCTGGATGGCAGATTGCAGGAACCACTTGGTACTATAAAACCAGCCCGACTTGGCACTGGTGCCACCTCTGGTCTGGGAACCATGCTGCGTATCGTGGATTCTAAGGAGCCAGCCGGCCACTCCCAGCCAAAGGCCCCCAAACACAAACAACGGCGCTTTTCCCTGGAAAACAAAACTCGCCTGCCAACTTTTTGATGGCAGATTGCAGGAGCCACTTGGTACTATCAAACCAGCCCAACTTGGCACTGGTGCCACCATGGGTCTGGTCACCATCCTGCCTACCTTAGCTTTTCAGGACCTAGCCGGTCACTCCCAGCCATAGGCCCCCAGACACAAATCTCGACCCGTTTCCCTGGCAAACAAAAGCAAGCTGTCCCGCTTCTGGATGGCAGATTGTAGGACGCACTCGGTACTATCAAACCAGCCCGACTTGGCACTGGTGCCACCTCTGGTCTGGGAACCATCCTGCGTATCGTGGATTCTAAGGAGCCAGCCGGCCACTCCCAGACATAGGCACCCAAACACAAACAACGGCGCTTTTCCCTGGAAAACAAAACTCGCCTGCCAACATTTTGATGGCAGATTGCAGGAGCCACTTGGTGCTATCAAACCAGCCCAACTTGGCACTTGTGCCACCATGGGTCTGCTCACCATTCTGCCTATCGTAGCTTTTCAGGAGCCAGCCGCTCACTCCCAGCCATAGGCCCCCAGACAAAAAGCTCGGCCCGTTTCCCTGGCAAACAAAAGTAAGCTGCCCCGCTTCTGGATGGCAGATTGCAGGACGCATTTGGTACTATCAAACCAGCCCGACTTGGCACTGGTGCCACCTCAGGTCTGGGAACCATCCTGCGTATCGTGGATTCTAAGGAGCCAGCCGGCCACTCCCAGCCACAGGCCCCCAAACACAAACAACGGCGCTTTTCCCTGGAAAACAAAACTCGCCTGCCGACATTTTGATGGCAGATTGCAGGAGCCACTTGGTACTATCAAACCAGCCCAACTTGGCACTGGTGCCACCATGGGTCTGGTCACCATCCTGCCTATCGTAGCTTTTCAGGAGCCAGCCGGTCACTCCCAGCCATAGGCCCCGAGACACAAAGCTCGGCCCTTTTCCCTGGCAAACAAAAGTAATCTGCCCCGCTTCTGGATGGCAGATTGCAGGAGCCACTTTGCACCATCATACTAGCCCGACTTGGCACTGGTGCCACCTTGGGTCTGGGAACCATCCTGCGTATCGTGGATTCTAAGGAGCCAGCCGGCCACTCCCAGCCACAGGCCCCCAAAAACAAACAACGGCGCTTTTCCCTGGAAAACAAAACTCGCCTGCCAAATTTTGACGGCAGATTGCAGGAGCCACTTGGTACTATCAAATCAGCCCAACTTGGGACTGGTGCCAGCATGGGTCTGGTCACCATCCTGCCTATCGTAGCTTTTCAGGAGCCAGCCGGTCACTCCCAGCCATAGGCCCCCAGACAAAAACCTCGGACCGTTTCCCTGGCAAACAAAAGTAAGCTGCCCTGCTTCTGGATGGCAGATTGCAGGAACCACTTTGTAATATCAAACCAGCAAAACTTGGCACTGGTGCCACCTTGGGTCTGGATACCATGCTGCGTATCGTGGATTCTAAGGAGCCAGCCGGCCACTCCCAGCCACAGGCCCCCAAACACAAACAACGGCGCTTTTCCCTGGAAAACAAAACTCTCCTGCCAACTTTCTGATGGCAGATTGCAGGAGCCACTTGGTTTTATCAAATCACCCCAACTTGGCACTGGTGCCACCATGGGTCTGGTCACCATCCTGCCTATCGTAGCTTTTCAGGAGCCAGCCGGTCACTCCAAGCCATAGGCCCCCAGACAAAAAGCTCGGCCCGTTTCCCTGGCAAACAAAAGTAAGCTGCCCCGCTTCTGGATGGCAGATTGCAGGAGCCACTTTGCACCATCAAACTAGCCCGTCTTGGCACTGGTGCCCCTCTGGTCTGGGAACCATCCTGCGTATCGTGGATTTTAAGGAGCCAGTCGGCCACTCCCAGCCATATGCCTCCAAACACAAACAACGGTCCGTTTCCCTGGCAAAGAAAAGTAAGCTGCCCCGCTTCTGGATGTCAGATTGCAGGAACCACTTGTTGCCAAGTTGGGGTGGTTTGATAGTACCAAGTGGCTCCTGCAATCTTCCATCAAAAAGTTGGCAAGCGAGTTTTGTTTTCCAGGGAAAAGCGCCGTTGTTTGTGTTTGGGGGCCTGTGGCTGGGAGTGGCCAGCTGTCTCCTTAGAATCCATGATACGCAGGATGGGTCCCAGACCAGAGGTGGCACCAGTGCCAAGTCGGGCTGGTTTGATGGTGCAAAGTGACTCCTGCAATCTGCCATCCAGAAGCGGGGTAGCTTACTTTTGTTTGCCAGGGAAACGGGCCGAGCTTTGTGTCTGGGGGCCTATGGCTGGGAGTGACCGGCTGGCTCCTGAAAAGCTACGATAGGCAGGATGGTGACCAGACCCATGGTGGCACCAGTGCCAAGTTGGGCTGGTTTGATAGTACCAAGTGGCTCCTGCAATCTGCCATCAAAATGTTGGCAGGTGAGTTTTGTTTTCCAGGGAAAAGCGCCGTTGTTTGTGTTTGGGGGCCTGTGGCTGGGAGTGGCCAGCTGGCTCCTTAGAATCCACGATACGCAGGATGGTTCCCAGACCAGAGGTGGCACCAGTGCCAAGTCGGGCTGGTTTGATGGTACAAAGTGGCTCCTGCAATCTGCCATCCAGAAGCGGGGTAGCTTACTTTTGTTTGCCAGGGAAACGGGCCGAAATATTTGTCTAGGGGCCTCTGGCTGGGGGTGACTGGGTGGCACCTGAAAAGCTACGATAGGCAGGATGGTGACCAGACCCATGGTGGCACCAGTGCCAAGTTGGGCTGATTTGATAAAACCAAGTGGCTCCTGCAATCTGCCATCAAATGTTTGGCAGGCGAGTTTTGTTTTCCAGGGAAAAGCACCGTTGTGTGTGTTTTGGGGCCTGTGGCTGGGAGTGGCCAGCTGGCTCCTTAGAATCCACGATACGCAGGATGGTTCCCAGACCCAAGGTGGCACCAGTGCCAAGTCGGGCTGGTTTGATAGTACCAAGTGGTTCCTGCAATCTGCCATCCAGAAGCGGGGCAGCTGAATTTTGTTTGCCAGAGAAAAAGGCTGTTGTTTGTGTTTCGGGGCCTGTGGCTGGCAGTGGCCGGCTGGCTCCTGAAAATCCATGATACGCAGCATGGTTCCCAGACCCAAGGTGGCACCAGTGCCAAGTAGGTCTGGTTTCATAGTACCCAGTGGCTCCTGCAATCTCCCATCAGGAAGAGGGGCAGTTGAGTTTTGTTTTCCAGAGAGAAGGGCCGTGGTTTGTGTTTGGGGCCTATGGCTGAGAGTGACCGGCTGGCCCCTGAAAATCCACGACAGGAAGGATGGTTCCCAGATCCAAGGTGGCAGCAGTGCCATGTTGTGCTGGTGTGATAGTCCCAAGTGGCTCCTGCAATCTGCCATCCAGAAGCGGGGCAGCTGAATTTTGTTTGCCAGAGAAAAATGCTGTGGTTTGTGTTTGGGGGCCTGTGGCTGGAAGTGGCCGGCTGGCTCCTGAAAATCCATGATACGCAGCATGGTTCCCAGACCCAAGGTGGCACCAGTGCCAAGTGGGGCTGGTTTCACAGTGTCAAGTGCCTCCTGCAATCTCCCATCCAGAAGCGGGGCAGCTGAGTTTTGTTTGCCTGTGAAACGGGCCGTTGTTTTTGATTGGGGTCTGTGGCCGAGAGTGTTCGGCTGGCTCCTGACAACCCACAAAATGCAGGATTTTTCCCAGACCCAAGGTGGCACCAGTGCCAAGTCGGGCTGGTTTGATAGTACCAAGTGGCTCCTGCAATCTGCCATCCAGAAGCGGTGCAGTTGAGTGTTGTTTGCCAGAGAAAAGGGCCGTGGGTTGTGTTTGGGGGCATATGGCTGGGAGTGGCCGGCTGTCTCATTAAAAAGACCGATACGCAGGATGGTTCCCAGACCCAAGGTGGCACCAGTGCCAAGTAGGGCTGTTTTTATAGTACCAAGTGCGTCCTGCAATTTGCCATCCAGAAGAGGGGCAGTTGAGTTTTGTTTGCCAGAGAATAGCGCCGTTGTTTGTGTTTGGGGGCTTGTGGCTGGGAGTGGCCGACTGGCGCCTTAGAATCTGTGTTACGCAGCATGGTTCCCAGACCCAAGGTGGCACCAGTGCCAAGTTGGGCTGGTTTGATAGTACCAAGTGGCTCCTGCAATCTGCCATCCAGAAGCGGGGCAGCTTACTTTTGTTTGCCAGTTAAACGGGCCGAGGTTTGTGACTTGGGACCTATGGCTGGGAGTGGCCGGCTGGCTCCTTTGAACCCACGATACGCAGGATGGTTCCCAGACCAGAGGTGGCACCAGTGCCAAGTCGGGCTGGTTTGATACTACCAAGTGCGTCCTGCAATCTGCCATCCAGAAGCGGGGCAGCTGATTTTTGTTTGCCAGAGAAAAATTCCGTGGATTGTTTTTGGGGGCATATTGCTGGGAGTGGCCGGCTGGCTCCTTAAAATGCTCGATACGCATGATGGTTCCCAGGCCCAAGGTGTCACCACTACCAAGTCGGCCTGCGGTTTTAGTATCAAGTTCATCCTGCAATTTGCCATCCAGAAGAGGGGCAGTTGAGTTTTGTTTGCCAGAGAAACGGGCCGAGGTTTCTGTTTGGGGACATATGGCTGAGAGTGGCCGGCTGGCCCCTGAATATCCACGATACACAGCATGGTTCCCAGATCCAAGGTGGCACCAGTGCCAAGTTGGGCTGGTTTGATAGTACCAAGTGTCTCCTGCAATCTGCCATCCAGAAGCGGGGCAGCTTACTTTTGTTTGCCAGAGAAATAGGCCTAGGTTTTTGTCTGGGGGCCTGTGGCTAGGAGTGGCCGGCTGGCTCCTAAGAATCCACGATACGCAGGATGTTTCCCAGACCCAAGGTGGCACCAGTGCCAAGTCGGGCTGGTTTGATAGTACCAAGTGGCTCCTGCAAACTCCATCAAAAAGTTGGCAGGCGTGTTTTGTTTTCCAGGGAACAGCGCCGTTGATTTTGTTTGGGGGCCTGTGGCTGGGAGTGGCCGGCTGGCTCCTTAGAATCCACGATACGCAGGATGGTTCCCAGACCCAAGGTGGCACCAGTGCCAAGTCGGGCTGGTTTGATTACACCAAGTGGCTCCTGCAATCTGCCATCCAGAAGTGAGGCAGCTAAGTTTTGTTTGCCAGAAAAAAGGGCCGTGGTTTTTGTTGGGGGCCTGTGGCTGGGAGTAGCCGGCTGGCTCCTTAAAATCCACGATAGGCTGGATGGTTCCCAGACCCAAGGTGGCACCAGTGCCAAGTCGGGCTGGTTTGATAGTACCAAGTGGCTCCTGCAATCTGCCATCCAGAAGCGGTGCAGTTGAGTTTTGTTTGCCAGAGAAAAGGGCCGTGGGTTGTGTTTGGGGGCATATGGCTGGGAGTGGCCGGCTGTCTCATTAAAAAGATCGATACGCAGGATGGTTCCCAGACCCAAGGTGGCACCAGTGCCAAGTAGGGCTGTTTTTATAGTACCAAGTGCGTCCTGCAATTTGCCATCCAGAAGAGGGGCAGTGGAGTTTTGTTTGCCAGAGAATAGCGCCGTTGTTTGTGTTTGGGGGCTTGTGACTGGGAGTGGCCGACTGGCGCCTTAGAATCTGTCTTACGCAGCATGGTTCCCAGACCAGAGGTGGCACCAGTGCCAAGTTGGGCTGGTTTGATAGTACCAAGTGGCTCCTGCAATCTGCCATCCAGAAGCGGGGCAGCTTACTTTTGTTTGCCAGGTAAACGGGCCGAGGTTTGTGACTGGGGACGTATGGCTGGGAGTGACCGGCTGGCTCCTGGAAAGCTACAATAGGCAGGATGGTGACCAGACCCATGGTGGCACCAGTGCCAAGTTGGGCTGGTTTGATAGTACCAAGTGGCTCCTGCAATCTGCCATCAAAAAGTTGGCAGGCGAGTTTTGTTTTCCAGGGAAAAGCGCCGTTGTTTGTATTTGGGGGCCTGTGGCTGGGAGTGGCCGGCTGGCTCCTTTGAACCCACAATACGCAGGATGGTTCCCAGACCCAAGGTGGCACCAGTGCCAAGTCGTTCTGGTTTGATACTACCAAGTGCGTCCTGCAATCTGCCATCCAGAAGCGGGGCAGCTTAATTTTGTTTGCCAGGGAAACGGGCCGTGGGTTTTGTTTGGGGGCCTATGGCTGAGAGTGGCCGGCTGGCTCCTGAAAATCCACGCTAGGCAGCATGGTTCCCAGATTCAAGGTGGCACCAGTGCCAAGTCGGGCTGGTTTGATGGTGCAAAGTGGCTCCTGCAATCTGCCATCCAGAAGCGGGGCAGCTGATTTTTGTTTGCCAGAGAAAAATTCCGTGGATTGTTTTTGGGGGCATATTGCTGGGAGTGGCCGGCTGGCTCCTTAAAATGCTCGATACGCATGATGGTTCCCAGGTCCAAGGTGTCACCACTACCAAGTCGGCCTGCGGTTTTAGTATCAAGTTCATCCTGCAATTTGCCATCCAGAAGAGGGGCAGTTGAGTTTTGTTTGCCAGAGAACAGGGCCGAGGTTTCTGTTTGGGGACATATGGCTGAGAGTGGCCGGCTGGCCCCTGAATATCCACGATACACAGCATGGTTCCCAGATCCAAGGTGGCACCAGTGCCAAGTTGGGCTGGTTTGATAGTACCAAGTGTCTCCTGCAATCTGCCATCCAGAAGCGGGGCAGCTTACTTTTGTTTGCCAGAGAAATAGGCCTAGGTTTTTGTCTGGGGGCCTGTGGCTAGGAGTGGCCGGCTGGCTCCTAAGAATCCACGATACGCAGGATGTTTCCCAGACCCAAGGTGGCACCAGTGCCAAGTCGGGCTGGTTTGATAGTACCAAGTGGCTCCTGCAAACTCCATCAAAAAGTTGGCAGGCGTGTTTTGTTTTCCAGGGAACAGCGCCGTTGATTTTGTTTGGGGGCCTGTGGCTGGGAGTGGCCGGCTGGCTCCTTAGAATCCACGATACGCAGGATGGTTCCCAGACCCAAGGTGGCACCAGTGCCAAGTCGGGCTGGTTTGATTACACCAAGTGGCTCCTGCAATCTGCCATCCAGAAGTGAGGCAGCTAAGTTTTGTTTGCCAGAAAAAAGGGCCGTGGTTTTTGTTGGGGGCCTGTGGCTGGGAGTGGCCGGCTGGCTCCTTAGAATCCACCATACGCAGGATGGTTCCCAGACCCAAGGTGGCACCAGTGCCAAGTCGGGCTGGTTTGATAGTCCCAAGTGGCTCCTGCAAACTGCCATCCAGAAGCGGGGCAGCTGAGTTTTGTTTGCCAGGGAAATGGGCCGTTGTTTGTGTTTGGGGGCCTGTGGCTGGGAGTGTTCGGCTGGTTCCTGAATATGTACGATACGCAGGATTGTTCCCAGACCCAAGGTGGCACCAGTGCCAAGTCGGGCTGGTTTGATGGTGCAAAGTGGCTCCTGCAATCTGCCATCCAGACGCGGGGCAGCGGATTTTTGTTTCCATGAGAAATGGTCCGTGGTTTGTTTTTGGGGGTATATGGCTGGGCCTGGCCGGCTGGCTCCTTAAAAAGCTCGATATGCAGGATGGTTCCCTGACACAAGGTGGCACCACTGCCACGTCGGGCGGTTTTCGTAGTACAAAGTGCGTCCTAAAATTTGCCATCCAGAAGAGGGGCAGTTGAGTTTTGTTTGCCAGAGAAAAGGTCCGTGGTTTGTTTTTGGGGGCATATGGCTGAGAGTGGCTGGCTGGCCCCTGAAAATCCACGATACACAGGATGGTTCCCAGATCCAAGGTGGCACCTGTGCCAAGTCGGGCTGATTTGAAAGTACTAAGTAGCTCCTGCAATCTGCCATCCAGAAGCGGGGCAGCTTACTTTTGTTTGCCAGGGAAACGGGCCGAGGTTTGTGTTTGGGGGCCTATGGCTGAGAGTGACCGGCTGGCTCCTGAAAAGCTACAATAGGCAGGATGGTGACCAGACCCATGGTGGCACCAGTGCCAAGTTGGGCTGGTTTGATAGTACCAAGTGGTTCCTGCAATCTGCCATCCAGAAGCAGGGCAGCTGAGTTTTGTTTGCCAGAGAAAAGGGCCTTGGTTTGTGTTTGGGGGCATATGGCTGGGTGTGGCCAGCTGGCTCCTTAAAATGCACGATATGCAACATGGCTCCCAGACCCAAGGTGGCACCAGTGCCAAGTTGGGCTGGTTTGATAGTACCAAGTGGCTCCTGCAATCTTCCATGATCACGTGGAGAAATACTTTCTGGTTTCAGCCTCATGCTCTTTCTTCTCTCCCTCAACTTCTCTATCACCTCTCATCTGGTTCACATGCGCTGTCTTCAAGGTCCACAGGCTACTTTTCACAGAATCTTCTGGCCTGATGAAGTAAGAATGATGAATAGAACAGAGCTGGGATCTATTTTCCAGTTTGGATAAAATGCATTCTGCACACAAATCCAAGGAGAACGGGCTGCCCCGATGCCCAGAAAATCTTTCACTCCTGCTAGTGTTCTACGTCAACCGCAACTTAGTCTGAAAGAAAAGCTTTTTCTCTGAGAGCATCTGAGAGGTTTGCATGAAGCACTGATATCTGACATATGCAATTTTGAATAGGAGAGGAAAAAGAAAATGGCAAGGAGTTTTTAATTTTAGTGGTTTCAATTTTAATTTCCGTGCACTTTTTCAAAACTTGTCAGCTCAAATGCCCATCAACATCTTTTAGTCATCTGTAAGTCAGTATTCATATAAAATGTGCTTCAAATCCAAAGAATTTCAAATTTGCACTCCAAGCTTCTATGCCTAGATTTATGATTTCCTACACATATTAGATGAAAGGAAGGCCTTTTTTACTGTGGGAGTGCTGGAACACTGGAACAGGTTGCCCAGAGAAGTTGTGGGTGTCCCATCCCTGAAAGTATTCAAGGTCACCTTGGACGGGGCTTGGAGCAGCAACAAAGGAGAAGCTTGATGGTAGAGAAACAAAGTTGGACTATAGAAGAAACTCGGATTGAAGTATAGGATCAAGTTTTCTCTCAGCTCTTGGGGTAAATTCAAAGTTGTACAAAATGACATTTATCTGTGCTATTCACTACTGTAACAGAAAGTTTCATGAAAACTGTACAGAAGATAGTAAATTTTAAAAGAGATAAGAATTACAGCATAAAATCCATGGGATAGGTTACAACATGAGACACTCTCTAAGAGAAAATCTCTGTGTTTCAGCACTTCATCGGGGTAAGATTTCATGAAGTGCCAAAGAAGGCGGCAAAATATCATTCGGGACATTATTTACTGGAATTCAGCCTGGCCATTAGTAGGAACTGCCTTTGAACATATCATGTAGATATACCACACACGCTTTCCCTTCACTGAAAAATTACTTTTTACAACAAATAAGCAATTGACGATCAAAATTGATTGAAAGCATCTTAAACATGTCAAGTATTTCATTGTATATGATCTGTGATCCAAATGCTTCTTCCACCTTCGAGAGGGACAGAAGAATTCTTCCATATCATGATGGTTTAAAATTGTATCAACCAATGTTTTCTGCTGAAAAGATATCATCTATTTTTTTCTATTTTTGGAAGAAAATATTCCTAGACATACAACAGGTGAGAACTAAGTAATTTTAAAGAAACAAATGAAATGAAAATATTCTGTAAATAGAATGAAATGAAAAGCTGTGTTTTAAATAGGAGCTAAATATTAAACAGAATTTTTGTACCAGGCATTTGAATTACTGCACCAGCTCTTTTGCCCATCAAGAGAGGCATTTAGCATTTCAGTCTTTTCCAAGGTGTTCATGATCTGCTATGCTGATCTCTGTGTGTGCCTAGGTGTGTGTGGAGGGGGGGGCATATGAAGGGGAGTGTGTATGTTTGCTTTACAATTGTTGTGGCAGATTCATGCCTCAGCTCCACATTTTGTTTTAAAAAGGTCACACCGAGTGGATATGAAGTTTACTATCAACAAGAGATCGATTCCCAAATCATCCATTTGACTCTCCCTTATAAATCATGTGCTTTGTTGCATATTTTATCAAATATACTTTCAAGCCAGATGGAGGAAGGAGGATGTGGGAATCCCTCCACCATCTTGCAACTTTTATGTAAGTAGGTTTTCAAGAAAATCATCATTTCTCTTTTAAATATGTCTGGAACAGGCATGATGGTAGTGTCAACCTGTTGGAGTTTTTGTTGCTGGAAGAAGTTGTACAAAAGGATTGGTTTTTACATTGACCAGTTACTGAATCAAGCGCAGGAATACATTGGAAATTTAGCTGGGGGTTCCTTTTCCCAGCAGACTACTTCTAGAACGAGCTTGTACACTGAAGCTGACTCTTTTGCTCTCTTTTTGTTTCTTTCCTATTTTCTTGGCTTCTTTGCCACTATCTAGACAATTTTGGAACTTTGTTCCCAACTAAAATGGTTTCAATAGTCTGATTGTGATCATACATTTTTACAAGGAATTTTTAAAATCTTTCCTCGAGTCCAGAAAGTCAAGGACTTAGATCTTTTTCTTCCCTTATCAATATTGCCATGAAATTGATAAATAAAGACCAACTCTTTATTTTTGTTTTTAACCCACGTAGATAATTCCCATCCATTAATCCATTTTGTGGACCAATAGCTGCCATTCTGATGGAAGCTGTCACTTCTTAACAATAGGCATTCTGTGACTATGTTGACTGCACTTTGGGTGAAGATCCTAACTGGTCTTAGATATACATAGGGAGAAATTTGCTCAGCCAGTGTCAGTCTTAAGCATGCGTATCAGAAGATCTTTCTAGAGCTGGGAATTTTCCCATGAAAGGGATTCAGTTAGGGAAGAGACACTTGTGCCAGAGTTTTACATTCTTCTTGAACACTGCTTAAGGAACTTAGATGCCATGTCCATTTGGATCTCTGTCTGCACAGAACTTTGTCATGCCAGTGCTTTGAAATGCATCTTGAAGAGAATTCACTAGCACAGAATGAAAGAGAGTGGAAGGGGTTGGTGGGGCTAACCAGGCCCAACCCCCCTGCCTAAACCAGGATACCTAGAGCCTCTTGCCCAGGATTCTATCTGGGTGTACTTTTAATGTCTTCAAAGATCCAGGCTCCACAATCTTTCTGGGCAGTCTGTGCCGTGGTTCAGTCACCCTGACAGTAAAGAAACATTTACTGATGTTCAAAGGCAATCTCCTGTATTTCAGTGTGTGCCCACTGCCTCTTGTCTTTTCCCTCAGCATCACTGAAAAGACACTGATTCCCTCCCCTTTGCACTATTGCTTCCATATGTATGTGTGATGCCATGTAGAGGTATGTCAAAAACCTCCCTGAAGCCCAGGCAGATAATATTCCCTTCATCTACCAGTCAAGTTGATTCATCAGAGGAGTTTAAAGTGATGTTCAGCATGAAATTCCCCTGAAAAATCATGCTAACTACATTATTTGGTCATCTGTCATGTGCCTGGCAAGGATTTCCAGGAAGAGCTGCTTCATCAACTTCCTGGGGATAAAAAAGAGGCTGGCTGGTTTGTACTATGGCGAGTCCTCTTAATTGCCTTTTTTGAAGATGGGTGTCATTTGCTAACATCCACCCTTTAGCTCCTCTTCTCATCTACACCTCGGCAAAAAGCTTTTCCACTATGTCTGGCTAGGAAAAACTGTGCCAGCACAGAAAACATCTCCCATCGTGTTCTAGAAGTTGCACGGATGTCTGCCAAGTGTTTGGCAGGAAGAAAAGAAAAGTTGTCCAGAACAGCTTCCAATCGAATGTTCCTGTGATTGGAAAAGTCAGGAGAGTGCAAAGGTACTGTTTTCTATCAGTTGGCAAGGTGCGCACACAATCCCAGTGTTGTACAGCTTGCTTCTTCACCTTCCCGAAGCTGCCGCTCTCGCCGGCTGCCGGAGCCCAAGAAGCGGCTTCTTCGCGCAAAGACGATTGTGCCGCTCACAGTGCTCTCCTTAGCGCGGCTTCTGCCGAAAGACGCCCGGCAGCGGCTCTTACCTCCGGAGAGCATCCTACCTTCGTCTTTCGCGTCTTTTGTAGTCTACATCTTAGCAAAACGCTTTTCCACTATGTCTGGCTAGGAAAAACTGTGCCAGCACAGAAAACATCTCCCATCGTGTTCTAGAAGTTGCACGGATGTCTGCCAAGTGTTTGGCAGGAAGAAAAGAAAAGTTGTCCAAAACAGCTTCCAATCGAATGTTCCTGTGATTGGAAAAGTCAGGAGAGTGCAAAGGTACTGTTTTCTATCAGTTGGCAAGGTGCGCACACAATCCCAGTGTTGTACAGCTTGCTTCTTCACCTTCCCGAAGCTGCCGCTCTCGCCGGCTGCCGGAGCCCAAGAAGCGGCTTCTTCGCGCAAAGACGATTGTGCCGCTCACAGGGCTCTCCTTAGCGCGGCTTCTGCCGAAAGACGCCCGGCAGCGGCTCTTACCTCCGGAGAGCATCCTACCCTCGTCTTTCGCGTCTTTTGTAGTCTACATCTTAGCAAAACGCTTTTCCACTATGTCTGGCTAGGAAAAACTGTGCCAGCACAGAAAACATCTCCCATCGTGTTCTAGAAGTTGCACGGATGTCTGCCAAGTGTTTGGCAGGAAGAAAAGAAAAGTTGTCCAAAACAGCTTCCAATCGAATGTTCCTGTGATTGGAAAAGTCAGGAGAGTGCAAAGGTACTGTTTTCTATCAGTTGGCAAGGTGCGCACACAATCCCAGTGTTGTACAGCTTGCTTCTTCACCTTCCCGAAGCTGCCGCTCTCGCCGGCTGCCGGAGCCCAAGAAGCGGCTTCTTCGCGCAAAGACGATTGTGCCGCTCACAGTGCTCTCCTTAGCGCAGCTTCTGCCGAAAGACGCCCGGCAGCGGCTCTTACCTCCGGAGAGCATCCTACCTTCGTCTTTAGCTCCTCTTCTCATCTACACCTCGGCAAAACGCTTTTCCACTATGTCTGGCTAGGAAAAACTGTGCCAGCACAGAAAACATCTCCCATCGTGTTCTGCCACTCTCAGGAGGTAAGAGCCGCTGCCGGGCGTCTTTCGGCAGAAGCCGCGCTAAGGGGAGCACTGTGAGCGGCACAATCGTCTTTGCGCGAAGAAGCCGATTCTTCGGTTCCGGGAGCCGGCGAGAGCGGCAGCTTCGGGAAGGTGAAGAAGCAAGCTGTACAACACTGGGATTGTGTGCGCACCTTGCCAACTGATAGAAAACAGTACCTTTGCACTCTCCTGACTTTTCCAATCACAGGAACATTCGATTGGAAGCTGTTTTGGACAACTTTTCTTTTCTTCCTGCCAAACACTTGGCAGACATCCGTGCAACTTCTAGAACACGATGGGAGATGTTTTCTGTGCTGGCACAGTTTTTCCTAGCCAGACATAGTGGAGAAGCGTTTTGCTAAGATGTAGACTACAAAAGACGCGAAAGACGAAGGTAGGATGCTCTCCGGAGGTAAGAGCCGCTGCCGGGCGTCTTTCGGCAGAAGCCGCGCTAAGGAGAGCACTGTGAGCGGCACAATCGTCTTTGCGCGAAGAAGCCGCTTCTTGGGCTCCGGCAGCCGGCGAGAGCGGCAGCTTCGGGAAGGTGAAGAAGCAAGCTGTACAACACTGGGATTGTGTGCGCACCTTGCCAACTGATAGAAAACAGTACCTTTGCACTCTCCTGACTTTTCCAATCACAGGAACATTCGATTGGAAGCTGTTTTGGACAACTTTTCTTTTCTTCCTGCCAAACACTTGGCAGACATCCGTGCAACTTCTAGAACACGATGGGAGATGTTTTCTGTGCTGGCACAGTTTTTCCTAGCCAGACATAGTGGAAAAGCGTTTTGCTAAGATGTAGACTACAAAAGACGCGAAAGACGAAGGTAGGATGCTCTCCGGAGGTAAGAGCCGCTGCCGGGCGTCTTTCGGCAGAAGCCGCGCTAAGGAGAGCACTGTGAGCGGCACAATCGTCTTTGCGCGAAGAAGCCGCTTCTTCGGTTCCGGCAGCCGGCGAGAGCGGCAGCTTCGGGAAGGTGAAGAAGCAAGCTGTACAACACTGGGATTGTGTGCGCACCTTGCCAACTGATAGAAAACAGTACCTTTGCACTCTCCGGACTTTTCCAATCACAGGAACATTCGATTGGAAGCTGTTTTGGACAACTTTTCTTTTCTTCCTGCCAAACACTTGGCAGACATCCGTGCAACTTCTAGAACACGATGGGAGATGTTTTCTGTGCTGGCACAGTTTTTCCTAGCCAGACATAGTGGAAAAGCTTTTTGCCGAGGTGTAGACTACATAAGACGCGAAAGACGAAGGTAGGATGCTCTCCGGAGGTAAGAGCCGCTGCCGGGCGTCTTTCAGCAGAAGCCGCGCTAAGGAGAGCACTGTGAGCGGCACAATCGTCTTTGCGCGAAGAAGCCGCTTCTTGGGCTCCGGCAGCCGGCGAGAGCGGCAGCTTCGGGAAGGTGAAGAAGCAAGCTGTACAACACTGGGATTGTGTGCGCACCTTGCCAACTGATAGAAAACAGTACCTTTGCACTCTCCTGACTTTTCCAATCACAGGAACATTCGATTGGAAGCTGTTCTGGACAACTTTTCTTTTCTTCCTGCCAAACACTTGGCAGACATCCGTGCAACTTCTAGAACACGATGGGAGATGTTTTCTGTGCTGGCACAGTTTTTCCTAGCCAGACATAGTGGAAAAGCGTTTTGCTAAGATGTAGACTACAAAAGACGCGAAAGACGAAGGTAGGATGCTCTCCGGAGGTAAGAGCCGCTGCCGGGCGTCTTTCGGCAGAAGCTGCGCTAAGGAGAGCCCTGTGAGCGGCACAATCGTCTTTGCGCGAAGAAGCCGCTTCTTGGGCTCCGGCAGCCGGCGAGAGCGGCAGCTTCGGGAAGGTGAAGAAGCAAGCTGTACAACACTGGGATTGTGTGCGCACCTTGCCAACTGATAGAAAACAGTACCTTTGCACTCTCCTGACTTTTCCAATCACATGAACATTCGATTGGAAGCTGTTTTGGACAACTTTTCTTTTCTTCCTGCCAAACACTTGGCAGACATCCGTGCAACTTCTAGAACACGATGGGAGATGTTTTCTGTGCTGGCACAGTTTTTCCTAGCCAGACATAGTGGAAAAGCTTTTTGCCGAGGTGTAGATGAGAAGAGGAGCTAAAGAGTGGATGTTAGCAAATGACACCCATCTTCAAAAAAGGCAATTAAGAGGACTCGCCATAGTACAAACCAGCCAGCCTCTTTTTTATCCCCAGGAAGTTGATGAAGCAGCTCTTCCTGGAAATCCTTGCCAGGCACATGACAGATGACCAAATAATGTAGTTAGCATGATTTTTCAGGGGAATTTCATGCTGAACATCACTTTAAACTCCTCTGATGAATCAACTTGACTGGTAGATGAAGGGAATATTATCTGCCTGGGCTTCAGGGAGGTTTTTGACATACCTCTACATGGCATCACACATACATATGGAAGCAATAGTGCAAAGGGGAGGGAATCAGTGTCTTTTCAGTGATGCTGAGGGAAAAGACAAGAGGCAGTGGGCACACACTGAAATACAGGAGATTGCCTTTGAACATCAGTAAATGTTTCTTTACTGTCAGGGTGACTGAACCACGGCACAGACTGCCCAGAAAGATTGTGGAGCCTGGATCTTTGAAGACATTAAAAGTACACCCAGATAGAATCCTGGGCAAGAGGCTCTAGGTATCCTGGTTTAGGCAGGGGGGTTGGGCCTGGTTAGCCCCACCAACCCCTTCCACTCTCTTTCATTCTGTGCTAGTGAATTCTCTTCAAGATGCATTTCAAAGCACTGGCATGACAAAGTTCTGTGCAGAGATCCAAATGGACATGGCATCTAAGTTCCTTAAGCAGTGTTCAAGAAGAATGTAAAACTCTGGCACAAGTGTCTCTTCCCTAACTGAATCCCTTTCATGGGAAAATTCCCAGCTCTAGAAAGATCTTCTGATACGCATGCTTAAGACTGACACTGGCTGAGCAAATTTCTCCCTATGTATATCTAAGACCAGTTAGGATCTTCACCCAAAGTGCAGTCAACATAGTCACAGAATGCCTATTGTTAAGAAGTGACAGCTTCCATCAGAATGGCAGCTATTGGTCCACAAAATGGATTAATGGATGGGAATTATCTACGTGGGTTAAAAACAAAAATAAAGAGTTGGTCTTTATTTATCAATTTCATGGCAATATTGATAAGGGAAGAAAAAGATCTAAGTCCTTGACTTTCTGGACTCGAGGAAAGATTTTAAAAATTCCTTGTAAAAATGTATGATCACAATCAGACTATTGAAACCATTTTAGTTGGGAACAAAGTTCCAAAATTGTCTAGATAGTGGCAAAGAAGCCAAGAAAATAGGAAAGAAACAAAAAGAGAGCAAAAGAGTCAGCTTCAGTGTACAAGCTCGTTCTAGAAGTAGTCTGCTGGGAAAAGGAACCCCCAGCTAAATTTCCAATGTATTCCTGCGCTTGATTCAGTAACTGGTCAATGTAAAAACCAATCCTTTTGTACAACTTCTTCCAGCAACAAAAACTCCAACAGGTTGACACTACCATCATGCCTGTTCCAGACATATTTAAAAGAGAAATGATGATTTTCTTGAAAACCTACTTACATAAAAGTTGCAAGATGGTGGAGGGATTCCCACATCCTCCTTCCTCCATCTGGCTTGAAAGTATATTTGATAAAATATGCAACAAAGCACATGATTTATAAGGGAGAGTCAAATGGATGATTTGGGAATCGATCTCTTGTTGATAGTAAACTTCATATCCACTCGGTGTGACCTTTTTAAAACAAAATGTGGAGCTGAGGCATGAATCTGCCACAACAATTGTAAAGCAAACATACACACTCCCCTTCATATGCCCCCCCCTCCACACACACCTAGGCACACACAGAGATCAGCATAGCAGATCATGAACACCTTGGAAAAGACTGAAATGCTAAATGCCTCTCTTGATGGGCAAAAGAGCTGGTGCAGTAATTCAAATGCCTGGTACAAAAATTCTGTTTAATATTTAGCTCCTATTTAAAACACAGCTTTTCATTTCATTCTATTTACAGAATATTTTCATTTCATTTGTTTCTTTAAAATTACTTAGTTCTCACCTGTTGTATGTCTAGGAATATTTTCTTCCAAAAATAGAAAAAAATAGATGATATCTTTTCAGCAGAAAACATTGGTTGATACAATTTTAAACCATCATGATATGGAAGAATTCTTCTGTCCCTCTCGAAGGTGGAAGAAGCATTTGGATCACAGATCATCTACAATGAAATACTTGACATGTTTAAGATGCTTTCAATCAATTTTGATCGTCAATTGCTTATTTGTTGTAAACAGTAATTTTTCAGTGAAGGGAAAGTGTGTGTGGTATATCTACATGATATGTTCAAAGGCAGTTCCTACTAATGGCCAGGCTGAATTCCAGTAAATAATGTCCCAAATGATATTTTGCCGCCTTCTTTGGCACTTCATGAAATCTTACCCCGATGAAGTGCTGAAACAAAGAGATTTTCTCTTAGAGAGTGTCTCATGTTGTAACCTATCCCATGGATTTTATGCTGTAATTCTTATCTCTTTTAAAATTTACTATCTTCTGTACAGTTTTCATGAAACTTTCTGTTACAGTAGTGAATAGCACAGATAAATGTCATTTTGTACAACTTTGAATTTACCCCAAGAGCTGAGAGAAAACTTGATCCTATACTTCAATCCGAGTTTCTTCTATAGTCCGACTTTGTTTCTCTACCATCAAGCTTCTCCTTTGTTGCTGCTCCAAGCCCCGTCCAAGGTGACCTTGAATACTTTCAGGGATGGGACACCCACAACTTCTCTGGGCAACCTGTTCCAGTGTTCCAGCACTCCCACAGTAAAAAAGGCCTTCCTTTCATCTAATATGTGTAGGAAATCATAAATCTAGGCATAGAAGCTTGGAGTGCAAATTTGAAATTCTTTGGATTTGAAGCACATTTTATATGAATACTGACTTACAGATGACTAAAAGATGTTGATGGGCATTTGAGCTGACAAGTTTTGAAAAAGTGCACGGAAATTAAAATTGAAACCACTAAAATTAAAAACTCCTTGCCATTTTCTTTTTCCTCTCCTATTCAAAATTGCATATGTCAGATATCAGTGCTTCATGCAAACCTCTCAGATGCTCTCAGAGAAAAAGCTTTTCTTTCAGACTAAGTTGCGGTTGACGTAGAACACTAGCAGGAGTGAAAGATTTTCTGGGCATCGGGGCAGCACGTTCTCCTTGGATTTGTGTGCAGAATGCATTTTATCCAAACTGGAAAATAGATCCCAGCTCTGTTCTATTCATCATTCTTACTTCATCAGGCCAGAAGATTCTGTGAAAAGTAGCCTGTGGACCTTGAAGACAGCGCATGTGAACCAGATGAGAGGTGATAGAGAAGTTGAGGGAGAGAAGAAAGAGCATGAGGCTGAAACCAGAAAGTATTTCTCCACGTGATCATGGAAGATTGCAGGAGCCACTTGGTACTATCAAACCAGCCCAACTTGGCACTGGTGCCACCTTGGGTCTGGGAGCCATGTTGCATATCGTGCATTTTAAGGAGCCAGCTGGCCACACCCAGCCATATGCCCCCAAACACAAACCAAGGCCCTTTTCTCTGGCAAACAAAACTCAGCTGCCCTGCTTCTGGATGGCAGATTGCAGGAACCACTTGGTACTATCAAACCAGCCCAACTTGGCACTGGTGCCACCATGGGTCTGGTCACCATCCTGCCTATTGTAGCTTTTCAGGAGCCAGCCGGTCACTCTCAGCCATAGGCCCCCAAACACAAACCTCGGCCCGTTTCCCTGGCAAACCAAAGTAAGCTGCCCCGCTTCTGGATGGCAGATTGCAGGAGCTACTTAGTACTATCAAATCAGCCCGACTTGGCACAGGTGCCACCTTGGATCTGGGAACCATCCTGTGTATCGTGGATTTTCAGGGGCCAGCCAGCCACTCTCAGCCATATGCCCCCAAAAACAAACCACGGACCTTTTCTCTGGCAAACAAAACTCAACTGCCCCTCTTCTGGATGGCAAATTTTAGGACGCACTTTGTACTACGAAAACCGCCCGACGTGGCACTGGTGCCACCTTGTGTCAGGGAACCATCCTGCATATCGAGCTTTTTAAGGAGCCAGCCGGCCAGGCCCAGCCATATACCCCCAAAAACAAACCACGGACCATTTCTCATGGAAACAAAAATCCGCTGCCCCGCGTCTGGATGGCAGATTGCAGGAGCCACTTTGCACCATCAAACCAGCCCGACTTGGCACTGGTGCCACCTTGGGTCTGGGAACAATCCTGCGTATCGTACATATTCAGGAACCAGCCGAACACTCCCAGCCACAGGCCCCCAAACACAAACAACGGCCCATTTCCCTGGCAAACAAAACTCAGCTGCCCCGCTTCTGGATGGCAGTTTGCAGGAGCCACTTGGGACTATCAAACCAGCCCGACTTGGCACTGGTGCCACCTTGGGTCTGGGAACCATCCTGCGTATGGTGGATTCTAAGGAGCCAGCCGGCCACTCCCAGACACAGGCCCCCAACAAAAACCACGGCCCTTTTTTCTGGCAAACAAAACTTAGCTGCCTCACTTCTGGATGGCAGATTGCAGGAGCCACTTGGTGTAATCAAACCAGCCCAACTTGGCACTGGTGCCACCTTGGGTCTGGGAACCATCCTGCGTATCGTGGATTCTAAGGAGCCAGCCGGCCACTCCCAGCCACAGGCCCCCAAACACAAACAACGGCGCTGTTCCCTGGAAAACAAAACACGCCTGCCAACTTTTTGATGGAGTTTGCAGGAGCCACTTGGTACTATCAAACCAGCCCGACTTGGCACTGGTGCCACCTTGGGTCTGGGAAACATCCTGCGTATCGTGGATTCTTAGGAGCCAGCCGGCCACTCCTAGCCACAGGCCCCCAGACAAAAACCTAGGCCTATTTCTCTGGCAAACAAAAGTAAGCTGCCCCGCTTCTGGATGGCAGATTGCAGGAGACACTTGGTACTATCAAACCAGCCCAACTTGGCACTGGTGCCACCTTGGATCTGGGAACCATGCTGTGTATCGTGGATATTCAGGGGCCAGCCGGCCACTCTCAGCCATATGTCCCCAAACAGAAACCTCGGCCCGTTTCTCTGGCAAACAAAACTCAACTGCCCCTCTTCTGGATGGCAAATTGCAGGATGAACTTGATACTAAAACCGCAGGCCGACTTGGTAGTGGTGACACCTTGGACCTGGGAACCATCATGCGTATCGAGCATTTTAAGGAGCCAGCCGGCCACTCCCAGCAATATGCCCCCAAAAACAATCCACGGAATGTTTCTCTGGCAAACAAAAATCAGCTGCCCCGCTTCTGGATGGCAGATTGCAGGAGCCACTTTGCACCATCAAACCAGCCCGACTTGGCACTGGTGCCACCTTGCATCTGGGAACCATGCTGCCTAGCGTGGATTTTCAGGAGCCAGCCGGCCACCCTCAGCCATAGGCCCCCAAACAAAACCCACGGCCCGTTTCCCTGGCAAACAAAATTAAGCTGCCCCGCTTCTGGATGGCAGATTGCAGGACGCACTTGGTAGTATCAAACCAGCCCGACTTGGCACTGGTGCCACCTTGGGTCTGGGAACCATCCTGCGTATTGTGGGTTCAAAGGAGCCAGCCGGCCACTCCCAGCCACAGGCCCCCAAACACAAACAACGGCGCTTTTCCCTGGAAAACAAAACTCGCCTGACAACTTTTTGATGGCAGATTGCAGGAGCCACTTGGTACTATCAAACCAGCCCAACTTGGCACTGGTGCCACCATGGGTCTGGTCACCATCCTGCCTATCATAGCTTTTCAGGAGCCAGCCGGTCACTCCCAGCCATAGGTCCCCAGTCACAAACCTCGGCCCGTTTCCCTGGCAAACAAAAGTAAGCTGCCCCGCTTCTGGATGGCAGATTGCAGGAGCCACTTGGTACTATCAAACCAGCCCAACTTGGCACTGGTGCCACCTCTGGTCTGGGAACCATGCTGCGTAACACAGATTCTACGGCGCCAGTCGGCCACTCCCAGCCACAAGCTCCCAAACACAAACAACGGCGCTATTCTCTGGCAAACAAAACTCCACTGCCCCTCTTCTGGATGGCAAATTGCAGGACGCACTTGGTACTATAAAAACAGCCCGACTTGGCACTGGTGCCACCTTGGGTCTGGGAACCATCCTGCGTATCGATCTTTTTAATGAGACAGCCGGCCACTCCCAGCCATATGCCCCCAAACACAACCCACGGCCCTTTTCTCTGGCAAACAAAACTCAACTGCACCGCTTCTGGATGGCAGATTGCAGGAGCCACTTGGTACTATCAAACCAGCCCGACTTGGCACTGGTGCCACCTTGGGTCTGGGAACCATCCTGCGTATGGTGGATTCTAAGGAGCCAGCCGGCCACTCCCAGCCACAGGCCCCCAACAAAAACCACGGCCCTTTTTTCTGGCAAACAAAACTTAGCTGCCTCACTTCTGGATGGCAGATTGCAGGAGCCACTTGGTGTAATCAAACCAGCCCGACTTGGCACTGGTGCCACCTTGGGTCTGGGAACCATCCTGCGTATCGTGGATTCTAAGGAGCCAGCCGGCCACTCCCAGCCACAGGCCCCCAAACAAAATCAACGGCGCTGTTCCCTGGAAAACAAAACACGCCTGCCAACTTTTTGATGGAGTTTGCAGGAGCCACTTGGTACTATCAAACCAGCCCGACTTGGCACTGGTGCCACCTTGGGTCTGGGAAACATCCTGCGTATCGTGGATTCTAAGGAGCCAGCCGGCCACTCCTAGCCACAGGCCCCCAGACAAAAACCAAGGCCTATTTCTCTGGCAAACAAAAGTAAGCTGCCCCGCTTCTGGATGGCAGATTGCAGGAGACACTTGGGACTATCAAACCAGCCCAACTTGGCACTGGTGCCACCTTGGATCTGGGAACCATGCTGTGTATCGTGGATTTTCAGGGGCCACCCGGCCACTCTCAGCCATATGT